>NC_067199.1:36101842-36414195 GCF_000699445.3 Schistosoma haematobium | reverse complement strand
ATTATCGGACTAGAATTAGTCGGGAAAAGTTGCTCGACCAGTACCACTTGAGTATTACTTAATATCTGGAACCGTGCTGAAATAACAAGAAGCAAGAGAAAAGTAACCGATAGGTTTATTCAATCTCGTGACCGAGATATTAGAAATATTGTAACCAACTTCATTGTCGTATGTAAAACACTGAGGATACGTCACCTCTCGAGAGAACAAAATTCTGTGTAAAGCATTATAGCTTTGGCGGATGGAGCGAAATATTTTAAACTGTGACACCAATCCCTTTTTCTCTCATATTTGCATATAACCAAACCGAAAAGTGAGGATTGATATGGTTCCAAATTGTTGTGAAAAGAAAGAACTTTAAATCTCGTGTTATGAAGGACCTACATCCATAGTTTCACATTGAACAACAGAAACTTACATGTGATGAAGTTTATGGACAAAACTACCACGATAACGACAAATCTCGGACGAAATTTCGTCCGTCCGCTACGTTTCCTACAAATATTCTGTTGTCAATATCCAATGTCTCTATGATGGGATTGTGTGAAAGGACTGATTTTCACGTACTTCCTTCCTGGTTTAAAGGAATAGTGTTAATTTGCAAAAACTTACAATCAGTGAAGTACAACCACTTTACTAGTCTCAGTGAAGTCTGATTTCGAATATCCTTGTCACGAGCTTGTATTCTAAGAACGAGAGGGGAACGGAGAAGATAATAAGCGAGGTAGAGATTAGTCACTGATATACGGTAATGATAACAGCAGGTAAATTATGAGACATGGATCATACATAACTGGTCCAAGAGGAAGATGATAATTCGTGAGTGAGTGCATGTTTGTCAAGTCTCATTTTCAAGCTATCCACTGTCGAGGTTGTGACCACTTCATCAGGGAGAGCATTCCAAATGGGGCAACTCGTAATGAGAAGATTAAGGGCGTATCTGGTTGTCCTCTCTTTGGTGTGCTCTATTTCGAGGGTTGCGTCAAGGAGCGTCGGAATGATTTTCTGTCAATATGCTCGTATTGTTGTGATTTGGTGTACTTAATCCATCGTGTGCCATTATCAGACTACCCTTTATTCCCCTCCAGGTCAGTGACAGTAAACACAAACGGTTGAGTCGGTCATCTTAAGACCTATGTCTTAGGCCTACATACACTTGTTTGCCCGTTCCTGTACTTACTGTCACAAATTTATAACTCTTTTGAAGGTTGTAACTTTTTTTCACGTGGTATTATTTTGTTTTCCTATTAGCTTTTTCCTTTAATTTAACATTTATTAGCGATAAATAATTCATCACTGATAGGGTTCTATCAACCTGACACCTCATTTTGGTACTCAACGTCATACATTCACTTCGCTAGTTTTCACTCTGTCTACATCTTTTCGCCCATCAACTTCAATATATTTGCTCTTGACTAATACAGGATTTGGTCCTACCAAAGAACTTTACACGTCTAATAACCTAAGTTATAACTGTCGCTGTTCACTTAATTAAACTTTAAATTAACATTACTTCCAACAATGTCCAAACCATCTAAAAAACATATAATCTATCCTGATGCCTATAGCACCTGCAAAAGATCTAAATTAGTCACTAAAGCGAATAATGTGAAGCTTTATAAACACACTGATCAGTCGGCATCCTACTCTGATCTTCCTTCAGCTACACTAAACGTGCACCGTTTACTTGGGCATGACATATCACTACCCTGAATCTCGTTTATAGATATAAATAAGAGCAGTCACATACCGTTAGAGTTGACATCATTTTTCAGTCCAAACAAAAGCACCACATGTTTTGAGCAGTATTTAGGCAGTGTGACAGTGTGGTCTGTATGTAACCATATCGACCTTGAAAGCTTTGATATAAACTTCAATAATCTCACCACTGGTAGATCTAAAAACAGCCAAACAGAACTTAGCTTCACCCAAACTGTCCAAGACTTAGTGCCGTACAAATATTCAATCAATGTTCCAGAAAATCCCGGTCTCGAAATTCTAAGAAAACACTGAAAAAGTAATAGACCATATATGATCTGAAGTGTTGAAAAGACTTCAGTGTATGCGGAATGTCATTGTGTATTATATACCTGATAGTGCGAACGTGAAGATTGCTAAAAATACTCTACTACAAGGATGTGGATTGTCGCATTCTTGGTGTGTAACAAGAAGACTACATAAAGCACACACTAAAGCCTCCTGTCCATTCTATTTAAGTTCCGTGCTATCACTGAAGCTAATCACCTCCTCAATAGTCAGTCATTACTAAAGCGTATTCCAACATTTAAAAAGATTAGAATCATTCATGACAGGACTGCTATCCAGCGTCGAAACCGCAATAGAACGCAAACTAATCAACCCAGTCTACGTAGCCGCGGCAGCTACAGCGCTTGTCACTGCACAAATCCTAAAACACTATACACTACCCCACCCAAAATTGGAGGCACGCTGCATGCTGTCATTAGTCCTAAGAACAAGACTGCACATAAAGCAGCTGCAACTACTCACCCTCAGCCCAACCACTCAGCTATCCAAAAATGTCAATCCACTTATGCCTCAATAGTGCCGCAGTATACATACCGGATATACAGACGCTACTACTCAAAATATACACATTATCTTTAGAGACAGGTACATATCCGGAAACCTGGAAGGTAACGTATGTTCTTCCCAAACACAAATCAGGACCGAGAAACATGGTCGAAAACTGCAGATCTTTAAATATCACTCAAGTTATATCACGCATAATTAAAAAAGTGATACTAAATCAACTATCTGATCACCTACTTAAGGAAGATCTAACAGACTCGTCACAACACGGTTTCATTAGAACAAGGTCTTGCAGTACATGTCTGGTAGAATTCTTTAACGAGACTGCTCGCATACGTGACCAGAAGAAACTAGTGGTTCTACTATACTTCGATATTAAGAAAGCCTTTGATAAAGTACCTTATAATCTTTTAATCGAAAGACTTAAGTCAGTCGGAATTATAAATCCCCTTTTGCAATGGATCAAATCTTTTCTTACGAACAGATACCAAATAAACAAGATTAACTCTAAAACATCCACACCTCAACCAATAATCAGTGGTGTTGTGCAGTGTAGTGTCTTCGGTCCATTGCTCTTTAGAATCTACATCAACAATATATGCGAATGCCTTAGCACAGGTAAGGCCTACCTCTACGCCGATGACTTAAAAGTCGTCTATAAAACTGACATTTGCGATGTACGTAGTACTATGCAAACAATTCAACATTAACTCAACATGGTAGACGACTGGCGCAAACGCTGGAGGTTAGAGCTCAACACAGAGAAATGCGGCTGGTTATGTATAGGAGATACGTCTCTTAAAATAAAACTAACACTTAACAACAACACACTGCCCACACTGGCATCAGTAACTGACCTAGGGGTACATTACTCAGTCTTAAATTCTCTGGACACATCTCAACCAAAGCACCTAACATTCGGAAATTGCTTAGCTTCATTCTCCGTAATTTCTATCAAAATGAATCTAAAATCCTTCTTTATAAAGTTTGTGTAAGACCTATCGTTGAATACTGCTCGTTCTTATTATCCAACCTACGCCTATCTGATATACTAAAGGTGGAAGGAATACACTGAGACTTCCCTCGAAAAATACTTAAGACTGAATCGATCACTGACTACAGTTCTCGATGACAAATCTTAGGAATAGAACCCTTATGGAACAGAAGGCTTAGGTCTAATTTGATTCTCCACTTCAAACTACTCAAAAGGCTTACTTATTCAACATGTAAGATAGTTCTTGCCCAAGACACACATGAATACGGACTTCGAAACAAAGTATCTACGATCAAAGTTGAGAAACACAGATCAAAAACTCGGGAAAACTTCTTCCCCATCAAGTATGCAATAATATGGAACAGTATTCCCTCCGAATTACGCATGGCAGATGAATTACATACGCTTGTAAAACGGCTTGATCAAGCCCTCACTTGCGTTGATCTAGCACGTACGAACACTTCTGCGCCCCACTCAGACATCATAGGCTCTCTACACGTCTAGACCAAAGTGGACTTCAAGTTCAGTTTGCCTTATTTTTCCTACTTTGCAGTTGTATTAGTTACTTTTTACACCCTATTTCTTCACTTGAAGTAGACAGGTAATTCACTGGACCTATCGATACTGTTCAACTACACTCGGTCGCTAAGAGCCACCCACTACCACGACTGCCTTCTACCAGTGGTCTTGCATCTATGGAGCCTGTTACCCATCAACTGGTTATGACAACACAAAATAACACCAGTACCAAGTTAATGTGAGTTACATAAAACTGACAAATACCAAATAGCATGAGATATGCGTTCTATAATCCAGTGATAGCTACAATCCGAAAATATGTAATTTCTCACAGTTAAGTTACATTTCAATCTATTCCAGTTAGTAAATTTATCTTGAAGTTATAGTTAAGAAATGTATTCACCTTGTAGAAACTTTCAGATCAAAACTACTTTAAGATTATGTAATCAATCACTTTCACTAATTAGTACCACGCAGTCGGTTACTTTATTAAAAGCTTTGTTAAATCATGCTCACTTATTGAGATTTAATTGACATAGACTGTAGGGCCAATATATGGCCAATTATCTTTGATGTAAGAAATATACGCTAAATTTTTTAAATCAAAACATTCTTATCTAGTGTTCAAACTATCCTAATACCAATTTACCATAACTTCCCTATTGTAGTCGCTTGTTGATAAAGTACTCATTCAGCCATCAACAACCGTGAATATTCTAATGATTATTTTATATGCAGGCTGTTCATTCGGTTGGGGACAGCTACCTTATATCATGTTAATGAACAACGGTATAGTAGAACAAGCACTGTACCAATATTTTCTTCATAAATGTTTTTTCTCATGGTGGATATCTAATTTAATTCAAACTATAGTATGGTACATCTTTACCCAATTATGGTACTTTCATTTCATTTCACTTTGTTTATCTGTGATATGTTTGGTTGCTTCAACGATACCAGTAGTTCACCATTTGGTCAAATAAAATTTCTTCCTTCTTACTTTTCAATTCTATAACTTTAATAAGGATGTTCTTGTGACAACGTATATATGATATGCATAATACCTTGTGATATAATAGGCATTCTTATTTATGCTTTGCTTAACTATACCAGTTAAAGATTTTGGTTACTGAAGTTGCCCTATTTATATTGTTTCATGATAAATGCGCAATAAACGTCTTCTTAATAGATCCGATGTACTGTTATCTATATACGCGTAAGTCCGTTCTCACTATATCTTTGGATTTATATGTTCGACAATGTACTGTTTTCTAGAATTTAAGATTGTGGGGGAAATTCACACTTCAAATTGATGATTTTGGTGTCTTTTCATTATTTAAGCCCAAATAACGATATCCAATGAAAACTTTAGTTTGATTTTTCGATTGGCTTCGTTTATAAAAGTCTATATCACCACAAAGTAGTCAAATAGTTTATTTCGCATACGGACGATTAAGGTAATCCAGCACACATTCAACGACAGTAGATTATCCTCTTTTGGCAAAGTGATTTACTTTTGTAATCACATCATTTTAAGAATGCTTGCACCTCTCTATAAGTATTCGTCTCACTTTAACGATGTGCGCAAAGACGTAGGAAATATGAATTTTCTCAATTGTTGTCTAAATCGGAAAGTCAAAAACTTGTAACACGAGGAATGTGAACGTATTATTCATTACAAATAGTTTATTTGGAACGCAATCATCGTGATAATGATTTATTTGAAATATTTAACAATGAATTTAATTAGTTTCGTGTAAGTGGCCAAGTTTGGTCAATTCTTGTCTGAAAATAAAAAGAATAATCTTAGTCGCCTTGATATTAAGAAATTTGAATCGTGTATTTTATAACTTAATGTACAAAATCCATGTGGAACCCTTAAATGTTATGGACTTGGAGAGTGCACATTTATACTGCTTAAACAGAAATTAGTCTCTTCTTTTTTAAATCTGATTTATAAAAGCTTAAGTAGATGAAAAATTTGTTGACTGTGTGATTTTACTCAAGTTGTGGTGTGGGCTACTTATATCCACATAAGTAGTATATAACGATAGTCCGGAATAGAATGTATTTCAGTAGAAGATCAAGAAGGAAAGAACTGAGACGGGAACGGAAAGCAATTGGTATGAAAATGCACGAACAGTGAAATCTGAGGCGATGGACTGAGATTTGCAAAAGGAGCAGTTAAGTTCGAGACAATGGATTGATTCACAATTGGTTGATCACTGGGTGGTGATCAATGTCATGTGTGTCAAGTCCTTCTTGGTACAGATCGAATGCTATCAATCAAGTTGCAATCTGGACGCTAGTCTAGGTGACTCGACATTGCGTGCACTATGTCGAGATAAGATGATGATTGGAGGTAGTCAACAGGAAACCCTGGACACGGGATTGGATCCGTCAAGGAGCGCCAGTTCCCTCAAGATTACCGGTACACCTTGCTGACGAGTGCCAAGTAGCACGAAACCTGGGTCCAGGGTTTCGTGTTGACTACCTCCAACAACCATCTTATCATAATGGATTGATATTTTGCAAATTAACTATTTGCTTTATAGTTCTCAGATTTTAGTGAGACATTCAGTAATTTCGTGTTCAAATACATTCGATTGCCCCCACTCGTGTTCATGTTCACTACAAGGTCTTAATTATGAATGCAAATAATCAATTCAAAGAACAGTTGGGAGTCCAATTTATGTTAAAATTACCAGTTAATATATTAGTATCGTAATTGACAACTTGATGAAGGTCGTGCTCGGACCGAAATCTCCATCGTAACGGCAGCCAACAGGATTCAATCGGTATCAGTAATAGCAAGGATGGTAAAAGATGATGCAATTGCTAACTATACTTCACCAGGTCAATCAGTATTTTCAGAAGGTTTGAGAAAATAGAATGAGCAAACAGGTATTCAAGTATTCTTGACGACATGACGTATTATCACACTTCGCTTCTACCTCACTACCATCCGTTCAACAGACAAACTCGAGATTTAATCGTCATTTTCAAAGGAGTAATTTCTGTAATACGGAATGAAATATTCAGAAATTCCCAGGTGTATCTCCTAATTTAGTCACTGTACATAAAGTTTCCTCCATCCGAAGCCACATCTAAGAAAAACATTCACATAACATTTGACCTTATATGGGAACAATCAGTAAAGTTGCCATCACATATGTAACACAATACAATGAACAATCTAAAAACATATCACTGGAAAAGCAAACATACTAATATACGACAAGTAATGAACAGAAATCCAAGAATCTTTAGACGAATAATAACCTTTGAAATAATGAAACAAAGAAAAATTAGTCACATCAACACTCACCTTAAATATTGAGTAAACTGGTCATCTATCTCAACTTCACAATCCCATTTATCATCCCATACTTGCAGATCCGAAATCTCTTCCTCTGATGCTGTCCAAGCTAATTTAAACGAAATAGAAACATGACATATAAACACTTTTAATCCAATGGACACAAATATAATCACATCCTATTTCATTGTAAATAAATCTATAGGTTTATTATAGGAAGAAATCTTTGACTTAGTCAATACTATGGACACCTGACTAGTTGATGTTTGTATTTTGCTTCACATAATTTCGCAATTATAATACCGTCTTCACAGATAGTTTTGTGTTTTAGTTTGCCGAATCTGACGCATTATTCGGTCATGTAGTTGAAGCCTCGATAAGGAATCAACAGAACTATACTAGAGGTTAAATAAACACTCAAAACGCCTAATATAAAAGTTTCCTCGTCTATTCAATGTTTTCGCACATTAAATTGCTTTTTATTTTTATAAATACTAACAACTTATTCAGCACACATCTTATTCCCAGTGTAAAACACGACAATGGGCAGGATGTATGCATATTTATTACAAGTTACAAGTATTTACATAGTACACATACATAGCCGTCAATCGTCCATTTGGAACTTTCGGTGTGTTATGTCAACGTTGTGCTTTCAGTACACTGAAAGTCTTCGCTATGCCTGACAACTGTTGCAACTTGGACGCCACGTTCCGCTACACACTACTTACAAACATCCTTGTGAATAGCATCCATTACACTATAATTGTTAAGTTGTATATATAGCATACTTCAAAATGCTTTTCTTTTTAAACCAGTATCCGTTACAAAGAAATAATAAATATGTTAAGTTCGTTAAATTTACTTATATGACACTCGGGAAAAAAAGTGCTAATAATCATAATTAAAAAGTACAACATACTTTCTTTTTCGAATTCCTCAAATTCTTTGTCATCTTTTAAAATACCCAAAGCTTCTTCAACTTGTTCAGGATCCTGCAAATGTTCACTCGACTAAATCGAAACAGTATTTGTGAAGAAAAAAAGTAACAAACAGGATATGAAATTAAAGGGAAAAAATCTCTCAAAATACACTGAAGTATTTATACAGTAGAGCTCTTCATGAGTATTTTTAGGAATATCTCAATATATGATACATAAATGACAATCTTATTCATTCAATAATAGGCTAGTTATAGTAAAATGGTCTGTAATATGGTAAATCAATTGACCAATTTTAATATTCATGCCCTTAATACACCACAACAGAATTTTTAACTGAATAAAACATGAGTTCTTAAAATATACGACTGATAACGGTCAATAAAAGGGTGTTTGTTTTAACTCAGTAAATTAACAAGACGTATACTATTTCTAAATTTCAGTAGAGACGACACCCGCTAAGGATGTTAACATACCCAGTTGACGAATTCCAAACAGGACGAAACACATGTTTTGACTATTCAGCAGTTGGTCACAAAATTTACGGAGCAGTCAACTAGTGTGAAAGTAAAGAAATAATGGTATAAGTATAGTGTACCGACGGCCTTGAGTTCACCAACCTAAATTAAGATGACATCTCAATTGTTTTGCGTAAAGTTTAAAGTGGGGTGATAAATAACGTGTATGTTAATACTAACCTAGTGGAAAATGACGATATTTGGTTTTTGGAGTGTTTTAAATCAATAAAAATACGCATTACGCAACGATAACGTAAATCTTAGGTGGTGTTTATGCTAAATTACATGACGAATCTACTCTAAAGAAGATTGTGTCAAAATAGTTACGTCATCGATTGTGTAGTCAAAAACGTTTGGTGACGCTAAGTAATGTTTCCTTTTCACACTCACTCTAAATCCCAGACCTAAGTTTCTCAAGTTTGTAAACAAAAGGGTGACAAAGCACTGGATCATAGCTAATGTCAGTTTATGATGAAAATCTTAACCTTAATTTGTAAACCCATTTCAGAACTCCAGCTTCACTCTTAATACGTCATCCTGACCTTTTTGCATTATCGCCGGTGTCAATTGGTGACAAAAACTCTATGGAGTGATAGCCTTGAATTACAACATTAGCCCGATACGTAATATGCGAAACCTAACCTTTTCCATTTACTACGAAGAACAATTTGGCATCTGAAGGTTGATTATTGAGATCAAAGCTATTATTCCACTGTTATAGTGTTTCACTTTCCTGTCAATTGTTTTGTATCTAGGTAGCGTTTCCTGACTACCTGATAAATCCCTCCAAGTTGTTAGTATATTATACGTTTACCGAAATTAAAACTTGATACATCCAAAAAAGGGGTCTTAATTAAACAGGATGATGAATGAAGATGAAAGAATTCGGAATATCTGTTAAGTGTAGTCTAGGATCACGCAATACCATACAAAATAAGTACGCTGCTAATGTTCACTATTCAGCTGAAGACGAAAAAAACACAAAGAAACTGAGAATTTGAAAACCAATGATAGAATAAACTAATATGATAAACAGCTTAATATAAACTACTCTTAAAATAACGGACAGTATTTTCTATATATATAGTCATTTTTAGCTATTAGTACATAACGTGACTAGGTTCAACGCTTATTATTGGAGTGAAATGATACATGATACACATATCTAGAATGCCTACTAATCATATGGTTATTTTTATGATCAAAATCAATTCAGTCAGTACGGAAATTGCAAACATGTAGCAGCATTTAATATATCCTTACAGCTCAAAGTCATTGGAATATAGGGAAGATGTACTGAATGTCGGTGATGAAATATAAGTGTTTTAAAAAAATTTCGGCAGTTTCGTCTGCAATTATAAATCCTTGTAACATTTTGAAACCTAATTTAGCTAAATGACCTATTGTGTCTATCAGATTAATTTTAAATTACAATATAATCAGTGGCCTCATTACATTTATTCAGTCAGTTATAATCAACATAGAGACTAGCACAAATGCGCGTTAGCCCAAGTTGTTATATCACATCAGTACGAGAAGAAAAACAAGAGTTAAACTAATAATAGTATCATTGGTAATGAGAAAGACTAAATATTATTTGAAAAGGTATATATATAGGAATGAAGAAGCTCAAATTCTACATGAAGACAAAGAGTGGATGAATGTTTAACACTGTGATAACCGATTCCGAGTTATAACAGCCATTATCTTTAACCACTGGTTGTGAGGGCTCCAATCAATTAATGTGCGTTCACTAACACGAGTCACATCTACTAGACCATATATAATTACTCTTATTCAGCTAAAATCTACACACAGAAATCGAAATTAGTTTGATAATTACGTTGTGTGATTGTTACGTCACTTGAGACAATCAACCAAATAACAATAACACGGTGAATCTAACTCACTCTTAATTATCTTCAAAAACTTATTTCATATGCTTATTAGAACACTGTATAGAACAATCGTGCATACAACCAACAAAACAACGCTGAATATAAATGAAGAGCAATGATAGAGAAGATATACAGCTCAGGTGATTGTTTTTTGTAGTTTTGTGTTCATCATCAGGGGCTATTTCGTGAAAGCGCTAATGATGTTGTTCAAGAAAATACTGAACGCTCCCCAACTAAACAAATTGACCTAGAGAATATAATACCAGCAAAAACAAAATCGTTCCACAGATTTACAGAACTTCAGAAATCTAAAAGTGTCGAGAAACAGTTGTTTGTCTACCTTTAAGACTCTAGACACACCTTTAGGTATTATTACTAAACCTGACAATTTCAAATGAACTCTACAGTGAATAGAATGTTCACAGTAAAATGATGATATAGTTATGATATCCCAATGAGTAGTTTTACTACTTACACTAGGTCATGAAATATCAAAAATTCATCTTTCTACTCATTGGGATATTACAAATATAATATCATTTTGATATTAAGGGTTGAACTAGTTTTTTTTTTGCTGTTAATAGATCTATATTTCTAGTTTTAAACAAACCATATCTATCTTGTTAATTTGATTTCCTAGTTAAGAAGTATGAAATGAAATGATTAACATCATAAAGTATATGCTTGTCCAGTGCTTCCAGGCTTTCCATAGTGGTCTAGCTTCAATTGACTTATGATCTCAACTATTGAAATTATTACAATCTCTACAATAACCCTGTACTTAGCAAACATCACAAGGTATGTATAATATCGAAGTTGTATTAGATCAAATGACAGAATTATTTGATGAAGGATTACTCTTACAGAAATAATCCATTTAGGTGTAACTACGAAACAATCAGATTAACTACACATGCAAGTACCATATATAGATTATTGTAATTAATAATAATAATATTAATAATAGAATAAGAAGACAAATTGTGGTAAGATAAATATATTTGAAAGATGAACTTTTAATTTATATTTGAAAATATTTTACAAAAATAAAATATGTACATTAATTAATAATCGTACAACAGATATGATTATAAACCAAGTCTACTGCCAGGACGTTTAGACACCAAAGGAGTACCAGGAGTGCGCATACCAGGTGTAATTATTGGTCGCCTGTAGAAAAGAGAGATAAAAAGAAAGTGGAGGAAAATATTTTAAGTTTTTTCCTTTAGAAAAACCATATGAAACTCATATACAATAGAGACAACAAAAGGTTTTTGATACAAGGTAAAATAACACTTTTGAAGGCATGGGAAGGGAAGGAGAGGATAAGCAAAAAATACTTCAGCGAGAGGTAGTTGCTGGTGTAGAATCAAGTTAGGAAAAAAAGTTGTAAAGCAGCCAAACCAAATCGTAGCATTACTACATGAAGTTGTTAACTGTTGAACTGAGCCGTGTAGTTGGATAAAGATTACCTTGTAAGAGTTCGCTCGATTATCGTAACTAATGACTGAAAACATCGTGTGGAATAGCTTACAATCAGTCGCAATGACGCAGATGTATTCACTCTTTATCTATCCTTAGATTTTAGGTGTTAAAATTATCATACGCTTTTTATTACACCAATACTCATCAACGAGTATATACAGCTACGACTTCCCAGTGTTTAATAATACAAAGTGATGACATTGAAATGGTAGGTAGGTTGACGGTAGATAATCAGCACCAAAGGACTAGACAAAGGTAATATTGGTCACCATTTAGTGACCAATCATTTGTAAATATCTGAGTCCTACAAGCGGTCAGCTGAGGGGCGATTACCTTAGTGGCAACATCTCAATCTGTAAAGCTGAGTGACGTGGTTTCTAAGTTCACATGGAGCATTAAATCCCACAAGATTGCACGTATCTCTTAATGAGGACGAATCCCAATAAGTACAAGACCTACGTTCAAGGTTTCCCGTCAACTACGTTCAACCATTTAGCTTTTTAAAAAATAGTACACCCGTAGTCGAGTCAGTCAAACTAGTAGCTGCATTACAAGTTGGCCGATAAAATCCAACCAGATAACATTGGTCACTACTCTTTAGTCGATTAAATGCAGAGTGACTATTTAGGATAACTGGAAAAAAATAAATATTGAAACAAGATTATCCTAAACAAGAATTAACAGATGGTTTACTTACAAACGACTTGAACCAATAGATGCTGAAAGTTCTTCACGTCGACGAGAAAGCTGTTCTTCAGCCAGACGCATTTCATTTTCCATTTCTACGAGTTGTTCTTCAGCTTGTCGCTTTCGTTCCAACCGAGTAAGGTTAGGATCTTTAACACTGAAAAATAAGTGAAAAAAGTATTGAGTGAATGTGTTACACATAGCATAACATTAGCAATAAATTATACCAGGTGAATAAGACTAACTGAATAGTAGTCGGACTGGGATTGTGTTGTAACCCTATTAGAAATAAGGGTGTGCATAAACATTAGATCAACTATAATATGAAACCATACTAATTATACAAGGTATTATTTTCATTGCAACCACAAAGTAAAGCTCTAACAGAGAATGGGAAAATAAGGGTAGGGACCGACAAAGAAGTTCACCCTTGTTATGTGGGGAATATTGTTCATTAAATTAAAAAAATTTTACGACTAAACCATAAAATGAGATCAAAAGAGAACCAGTTTTGTAAATGATATTAAAGGATACGTCGGAATCCGGATGTCGTGTCCACTCCTCTTTGCAGAATCAACGATTTAAATGACTTAATTTAACTTGTACTTATGCCACGCTGGTAGGTACTCCTGAATGCGAAGTGGTCTCGAGGAAAGACCAACATACCTAGCTGAGTTAGAACAAGATAACTAGTGTATGCACATTGAATTTGTCAGTCTTGGCAACTCATCTTACACATAAAGGCGCATATAAAAGGGGAACTGTGTCATTTTACGCTATCAGTTCAACTGCGCCTGCGAAGCTAGCTATGCAGGTCATCCATCGAGGCCACTAATTCGCACTCGGAAGCATTTAATTGTGTGGATTAGTAAAGGTTAGAAAAGTCAATTACGTTATCAGTTTTGCAACGAAGAATAGTTTTATTACAATATATTCTACATGGCGTAATAACTGTATTCATATCACCTTGACACTCCTACTTCTATTCTTATACTGATAACCATCGAATCACTTTACAATGCACACAATGAAATATGAATTTATAGCATCCAATAGGGGTTTGCCTTAGTTAGATAACGCTTGAAGAGCAGGAAGCACTAGAAAGCTATTTCGATTCCAGGTGGGGTCGTAACGAAACAATTGTTCAGTGAGTTCTGGTTTTTAAAGGCTATCTGACTAAGGTCAATCCATGTTGTAAACTATGAAGCTCAACAATCTCCACAAACTTCTCATGCTACAAATACGATTTTAGTCACATACTGATCGAAAAACAAAAACATTAGGAAATGTCAATTTAATTTACCTGTAAAACATAGGACCAACTTTAGCTAGCCAATTACCATCGACAGATGTAACACATTGCATATATTCTTTTGTTGTCATAATTAATTCATGATAAATAACATAGTCTGGAGTGTAACCCATTCCATATAGAGCACTAGTTGGATGTAGATGACAAGGCATACCAGTCCGTAAATTCACATATTCACCTAAACCCTGAAAAATTGATTTTGTTTACAAAAAAAATTTTGCGTCATGAAAAGTGCTGAAGAAATTTATTAATCATTATGTGAGTAAGAAACTCATTAGATCATACATCATGAATAATCACGATAATTAGCAAGAGTTGTGTTGATCAAAGATTTATCTTACTATTTGGAGTAGTATTAGGCATCAAGGAGCACCGAACAGCTAATTCATCCTGTTATGGGACAATTCACCAGTAGGTACCCACGACCATACTGGAGATTGAGACTAGAAGCTTCAAGTCTTACGACTGACACTTAATCATTAGAATCACTGAGTCGAATTCCAATCTGTTTGCCACACAACGACATGTCATTGGTGGAAACAGTTTTAATCTCTACATATTTGGACTTCATCAGTCATGACATACATTACTTAACCAAAAAAAAAGAAAAAAACTGAGAGAAATCAATCTTGCACTATTTACTATCTTTTAGTAACTAAAGCCTTAGCGTCATTTTCGATGAGAATTCTTCTTCAACATAATGAGGAACGTCCATTGCTGAAACTCTGCAGAAATTCCGAATACAGTGTGTAATGAGCTTCAAGTAAACATTTAATTAACACGTTAAAAGTAGAGAAACTCGAAGAACAAGTTGATGAATAGGTTCGTTCAGAGGTTTATTCGTAAATATACTCAACAATGTGGGAATAACTTAACAAAAAAATTAAATAATAATCTGAGGTGGCAACCATGAATTAAATATTCAATGTGATACGGGTATATTATATGAACAAAGAAAAACATTGACCCGGGAATGAAATTATTGTCTATAAATTGAGTCCTAAATATGTCCAACACAACCGCTCGTTAAATCTCTTCCCGACAAACTTTATTTTCTCGTTATAAAAACTCGACAGTTATGATCTCTGTTCTTGTGTTATCTAAGTCAAAGCATACTCTTGGCAATTTTATCACAAACTAATCCATATGTATGTGGATTCGCCATAATACAGCTCAAAATCTATATGCAGAAAAGAGTAGTCTAAAGATGCTATGCATTGATCACCTTAATTTGAAATTAATTTATAAAATATCTAGGTTATTTTAAACTACACTAAATAAAATGATGATATGAAGTTAGTTGTCCTCATGAAAGGATAGCAGTTGGAAAACAAGACAGTAGTCGACGATAAATATTTTGTACTAGTTTTTGACCAGATTCTTAACAATATATCAATACCAATTCGAAACAGAATAGAACTTGTGAAATTCTGATCATAAACAGAACACGGTAATCCATGTGGTCAGTTTCAGTGGATTTATGAAATAGTGAGAAAACAAGTTCACTGATTGATTCTCTGTTCAGCCATGAGAATATGCTCAGCAAAAGTATTATAAATTAGGATGCAACATGTAAATTCGATGCCCTTTGGCTTTTAATGGTTCATCAGGTAATCTCCAAAAACATTGTTTGAAACACTGTGATTGACTACTTAAGTGTTACAGGAGCCCCGAATTCACATAATCATTGCCAGTTCACTAATTTATACAAAGCAATATAACCGTTTAAAATTTTTCAAATAGGTTTAGATGGGATTCGACTAAAAGAATTCTTCACCGGTAGAAATATGTGAAAAAAGGAAACATTAAAGTCAATATCCCACTTCCTTAAAATCAAGTGATCATTCCACAAGAAAATATAAAAGACGTAATTCAGACTTTACCTTGATACGAGCAGCTTGATGGAAGAAAGTAGCACATAAACATTCACGCACAACATCCCAATCACTGCCGATCGATTGTAAATTCATGTTGTGTTGTTCCATGATTTCTTTCATTTGTTGTCGAACCTCACGAATTTTACGCATAGCTTTTAAGTGTAAAAAGTGTTTTGCACAAAATGCTGATGAGTAACCTGATTTACGCCACTGAGTGAAAACGTTCAATAGTGTTAAATGATCAGATTCTGGGACTTGGAATTTCTCTCTTGCATTATCTGATTCTTCTTCACGACCTTTTGGTCTGTAGAATACACTTGGCACAGAGAGCATTGATACAATGGTCAGAATCTCTTCAGAACAATTCATATCACAGGAAATAATTAATAATTTAGACAAAGCTGGATCCAATGGAAATTCAACCATTTGACGACCTAAATTTGTTAAACTACCAGTATTATCAAGAGCACCGAAAATCCATAGTTGATACATTGAATTCAATATGTTATCCTACAAATATTCAGAACAATGCACCCCAATTCCAATTAAGGTACACAAAAAAAAACAATAAATTGTAACAATGTAAACACATAGAAACAGAATTTTTTGTTCGACTATTTCTTTTTATTGGTTTTAACATGCAAGCAGTATTTTTAAAGTAAAACTACTTAGAATATCAAAGAAGAGTCAAATATGGTAACTTATGAGTACTACAGCTATAAATTACAAACTAATGATCTGAAATAATGACCAACTTATATCCTTTACAAAATAGTATCGTATGAATAATTTAGGAATGTTAGTAGAATAAAACCATTATTGTTGAAATAACTAGAAATTACTTCTAGTCATACGTAATTTATCCCATGATTAGTGTTAACACCTCTAGCTAACTAAAACTGTGTAACAAGGAGAAAGATTCGAGCCTATAGTATGAGAGTAGTTTGAGAATTGAATGAACAAGCTGAATATTCAAGTTAATCATAAAGAATAGACGATAAATGGGATGAGTGAGTGCACTCTTTTAAAAGTGAATTCCCAAACAGCTCTTAGTAGTTCAATACAAACACTAAAAATATGTTTTACATATTTTTCTCAACACTTTCAATAAAATTTCAAAACTGTAAGGAATTTTCGATTTATAAATTTTTGGTAAACTAGATATACCTGTGGAGGAGCATCCATGAAATGAAATCGCATTAAATCTTGAACACCCAAAGATTTTAATAAGAGAACAACATTGGCCAGATTAGTTCTCTGAATTTCTGGAACAGATGTGATAAGCATTTCATCTTGAAACTGACTTATAGTGTATAAACGGTAACACACTCTAAAAACAAAATGTATAATTGGAAAGAATAAACATAAAAATTTGTAATATCATTAAAAATTTAATGATAAATCAGTGACTAAATGTAGTTTCAGAAAAAAACTAGCTTCAACATGTAAGATTGATTGTTGAAATTTCACTTACGGAATATATTAACAACAAAACACTCAGTGGATAAGTCACTTTCTTAGAACTGTGATTGTTATCAGTTTTGGAGATGAGAGTGTTATGTTCTATGACCTGTCAAATATCATGTGACAAATTTGACAGTCAGAATACCAACTTCTGTGACCTTGTCCCCTGGGCTAAACCAATGATCCATCGAAAAGCACTAGCAGCCTTGAGTCAACTCCGAGTCCTTATTGGTCCTCTATATAGAAACTTCTCGCCTAGCCCATCCCGTTCAGTCCAGAACAGAAATATCAGCCTCTATTATACGAATCGTATATTTCAGACACGCGATTTACTTAAGAATGGCAAATCGTATAACAGTAGCCAATAGGTCAAATGAAAGCTTATGATGGAAGGAATATGAATATACATATAATCTTGTTACTTAATAATTACCCAATAAGAATATATGTAATAATAGTCCATAAATAATTCCTAGAAGTTACCATTCATCTACTCTTCGTTTGTATATAACGGAGAGCAAATGTAAAATCAACGAATAAGTAAAAACTGGTATATTATGGATTGTCATATCAGAAAGTTATACCTATAAAACGAGCTAATATTCACCATAGTTAAAACATAAAGAACTAGTTGGGCAGCAATGTCAAGTGAAATGTAACCCGAAATGCCGGATAGTGAAAAACACAAATATAGTTAAGTTTATGGCTTGAAGTGAAATGACTTACAAAAATATGCACCAGTTATTTACTAAACTAACAGAATGATGACTGAAAGTGTTAGTGACGTTGTATTTCGAGAAAGTTGCCGATAAGAACAATCATTAATTGAAATATTTTTAATCAATATTGAAAGAGACATCGTGTGGTGCGTGCTACTTATACTGATATAAGTAGTATATAACGTGAGTCAAAAGAACGTTACGTCTGGCAGCAGAAGATGGAGAAGATCAAGAAAAGAAGGGCGAGAAAACAATGGAATTTGTAAGAAATCGCATGAACAATGAAATGCGAGACAATGGATTGATGTTTGCAAAAGCAACAGTCCGGTTTGATATGACAGAATAATATTTTGCAAATTAACGATTTACTATATGGTTTTTCTATTTTACCAAGTAATTCTGTAATTTGTCCTAAATACAATTGGGTTGTCCTCACCCGTATTCTCCTTCACTACATTTGGTGTCGCTGCCTCTACTAAGGATGAAGATTCCATGGCCGAAGGAGTTTGAGGACGGAGATGTGCTGAGCTTCCTGAAGGAGTTTGAGGCCGTGGCGGAGCTGGTGGGAGAGAAGGAGCCGAAGCTGGTGGTGCTGGGGACGCTTCTGAGAGGCAGGGCGAAGGCTGTGTATGACAGCTTGGACGGTGCTGGCGGGAAGACGACATGGGAGACAGTCACGGGGCGGTTGGCGGCGGAGTTTGACAGCCCGGTGGACAGGGAGGACGCGCCGCAGAAGTTCCGGCTGGCGAGGTTGCCGGTCGATGGTGACCCACTGGTGCTGGCCGTGGGGCTTACCAGATTGTTGCGCCGTGCGCTGCCGAGTCTGGATGAGGAGTCGGAGGCACAGTTGTTGGCGTCACAGTTTGTTGAGAGTGTGCCTGCCACCGTCTCCCAACAGCTGAAACTGGTGAACGCAGCGTAACCGATGGATATCAGTGAACTGGCGAAGGTGACTTGTCAGCTGATGACGTGAACAGTAGCTTCGGTCGGGTGCGAAAAGCAGGAGATGAGTAATGTCGAGAAGAAGATTGAGGAGCTGGAGCGTGAGATTGCAGCAATACGAGTGAACAATAAAAGGAACGATAAATGTTACGCTTATGGAGGGACAGGACATTGGAAGATAAACTGTCCAACAAGACGAAGACGCAGATATGTTAGACGTTACAACGAGTGTTCTTTCTATCCTAGGAATCTGGGGATTGTTGCGTTAGTAGACAGAGGGGCAGTATATACGAGAGTGAACATAAATGAGCGAGATTTAGTTTGTCTGATCGATACGGGTGCAGCAGTATCGTTAATAGGCAAAGAGCAATGTAAGAGAATCAAGCCGTGTACATTAGCTGTCCACACGATAGGGGGCCATATGTTAGAGGTGTTTGGCGTATCTAACAGTATCGTAAAGTTGGGGGATGCTGAGATAAATTTTCCGTTCGTCGTAACCACAAGCTTATCGAGACCGATATTAGGAGCAGATTTCCTAAGAGAAGTAAAAGCGATAGTTGACTTAAGAAGCGGTAAGGTGGTCACGAAATATGGTTCATTGACAATACACGAAAGTAGCGAAGTGGCTGAAATAAGAGTTGCAGCGGATGTCTCGTCAAAGAAACCAAACATTCACGAGTTATGCAAAAAGTATGCGAAACTATTCACTGGAGATGGGGAGCCGTATGGATTTTGTGACAGAGTAAAGCACGAAATACCGATAAAGAACAGTCGAGTAAATATATTTGCAACACGTCGTGTCCCGGTGCATTTAGAGGCCGAGGTAAATCGTCAGGTCCAGGAAATGTTAAAAGAAGGTATAATTGAGGAAGCGGACAGCCCATATAGCTCGCCGGTACTCTTGGTAAAGAAACCAAATGGAAAGTATAGATTTTGTGTCGACTTCAGAGAATTGAATAATATAACAGACCTGAAGCCTTGTGCAATGCCAACAGTGGTGGAAACATTAGATCGGCTACAGAATGCCACGGTGTTTACAGTGCTGGATTTACGGTCGGGTTGTTGGCAACTGCCTATAAAACAGAGTGATCGAAGCAAGACAGCGTTTACTGTACGTGATAAACAGTATCAATTTAAACGAATGCCGTTCGGGTTGGCGGGTGCACCGTTCACGTTCAGAAGATTAATGACACTACTGCTCAAGAATCTAGATAATGTCGAGGTATATGGCGACGATGTAGTTGTGTACAGTCAAACAGAAACAGATCACATCAAGCATGTGGAAGCGGTCTTAAAGCGAATTGACGAATTTGGACTTCGGATTAATAAGGACAAGTCGCAGATAGCGAAAAGTAGCGTCACATTGTTGGGACATAAAGTGGGAAATGGAGAAATAAAACCATTGCCGGAGAAAATTCTTACCATAAAAAATATTGCAGTACCTAATTCGAAAAGGAAGTTGAGACAGTTCCTGGGAAGAGCGGCGTTCTACAGTCGGTTTGTCAAGAATTTCAACGAAATAGCAGCACCCTTATATAAGTTATTGAGCAGCACCAAGCTTACGTGGACTGACACTGCCGAACAAACGTTCAACCGAATCAAAAACATGCTAGACGATCGCCAGATGACGCTCAGACTGCCTGAACCGGGAAGACTGTTTACAGTGGCCACAGACGCGAGTGATCATGGTATAGGTGCTGTGTTGAGTCAGGCTGATAGAGTGGTGGAATATGCGAGTCGCGTCCTCACACCCGCTGAACAGAAGTATTCAACCATCGAAAAGGAGTGTTTAGCGATCGTGTGGGCAGTGGAAAAATGGAGACCATACCTCTTAGGTAGACGATTTCACATTGAGACCGACCATAAACCCCTGCAGTGGTTGAAAACAGCAAGAGACCCCCGAGGGAAGTTGGCGCGATGGATGATACGCCTGCAAGAATACGATTTCAGTATCGGCCATGTTCCAGGAAAAGAAAACGTAATGACGGATTACTTGTCAAGACCAGACATGGAAGCCGACCTGCCATTAACAGCATACGCGGTGAATAGTTTAGAGGGAGACCCATTAGAACTCGTCCGGCAGCAGAAAGCTGACCCTAACCTTCGAGAGGTAATCAGAGTGATAAAAGAGGGAGCAGACGTAGATAAACGAACAATGGACAAGGAGGTAATAACGCTGCTTCGGCAAAAGGAACGACTGAGAGTGAACTCATATGGATTGCTGACCTGGCAGGACGATGATGAGAATTGGGTGGCGGTGATCCCGAAAGACTGGCGGCGTAAAGTGACACACGAGTGTCACCAGGTAGCACATACAGGCATCGCAAGAACGACGGACTTACTACGACAAAGTGCATACTGGCCGAGCATGAGAGACGATGTGGCTAAATACGTGTTAACCTGCCAGCAGTGTCAGCTAATGAAAAGCGATCGATACAGACAACCGCCATTACAGTCAATCCCAGTAACCGCAGTCGGTGATCTATGGTCGGTGGATGTGATGGGACCGTTTCCACAGACGGCGAGCGGTAACCAGTACCTGTTAGTGATGACGGAACATGCTACACGTTGGGTAGATGCCGTACCCATTGCAGACCAGCGGGCAAGGACAGTGACCGAGGTGGTAATCCGGCATATTGTAGCGTGTCACGGAATACCGAAGATGATATTAACTGACCAGGGTCCCTGTTTTGAAAGTGACGAGTTTAAAGCCCGTTTAAAGGAGTTTGGCATCAAGAGAATACGAACTACACCGTATCATCCTCATACAAACGGGCTTACAGAGAGAAACAATCGAACGTTAAAGGAATGGTTAGCATCAAAAGGAGGAAATTGGGAGAAAGAGTTACCATTGATTTTGCTGGCACATCGTTCCTCCACACAAGGAACAACCAAGAAGTCACCTTTCTTGCTCATGTATGGAAGACAACCACGACTTCCAATGCATAATAAGACCTGGCCACAACAACAGAAGTGGACGACAACAAGGTTAAGAAAAGAGAGGAGAGAGGCAATAAGGAACGTGGAAAAGAAACAAATATCAGACACAAAGAAGGCAGAACAACAGAGGAGAACGTGGAAACCCTTTGCAGTGGGGGACCTAGTAAAGTGTAGAGAACGAAAAAGTAACATAGCAGGGGGAGCAGGGTCGGGGAAGCTGGCCCCAAAATGGGAAGGAGCGTATGTTATCACGGAGAGACGCGGCTCGGTCTACACGATCCGGAGAGAAGACAAGCAGAAGCGCGTAAATGCTAGTCAACTACAGAGATGGTTTCAAGATCATCATGGGTGTGAATCACGAAAAGTACCAAAGAACACAGCGGTACGGAGATCAGAAAGACTACGACAGCAACTTGTTAAAAGGGGGGACGAGTGTGGTGCGTGCTACTTATACTGATATAAGTAGTATATAACGTGAGTCAAAAGAACGTTACGTCTGGCAGCAGAAGATGGAGAAGATCAAGAAAAGAAGGGCGAGAAAACAATGGAATTTGTAAGAAATCGCATGAACAATGAAATGCGAGACAATGGATTGATGTTTGCAAAAGCAACAGTCCGGTTTGATATGACAGAATAATATTTTGCAAATTAACGATTTACTATATGGTTTTTCTATTTTACCAAGTAATTCTGTAATTTGTCCTAAATACAATTGGGTTGTCCTCACCCGTGTTCTCCTTCACTACATCGCATAGTAGATTTGCTGAAAGTAAAAATTCTTCTTGAAAAACAAGACTGATACTTAACATACAAATGTGGTTGTCGGGTAACTCTTCAACACTCGTTAATACTCAGCTTCGATAGCGTGCAAACTACAGTATAAAATTATCACCAATAAGGTTGGAGAGTGTTTATTAAATGCAATCTGTTATAATGAAGATTTATAACTTAGGTGAATAGCTTCAGTTATGTTGTGTTCTCTGAGCTGGGTGATTTATACTGACAAAAAGACAACATTAAGAGATTACAAATGTAATATCATCCACTAAATTGTACCAACTGAGACGAACTTTACAGTGGACAACCCATCTATCTACACACACACGAAAACAAAATGACAGAAAAACAACGTGACATATTATCACCCATATCATTGGACGCGGAAAACTACAGGCAGAAAGTCGACTGAGAAAACATCGATGAGACTCAAAGAGTTCGAGAGAATTTCTGGATGGATGGCAGTTAGATCAATGAAAATATAGAGATCCATTACATTCACTAAACTGTACAGAAATAGTCAACAACCAATTACGTAACCATGAGTCAACATAGCAAAACACTCGACAGGAATAAAAAGGTAAATAAAGGTAACCGGACACCTCCGAAAACAACCATTCACAGACAAGCTCATCAGAACTGAGTGATTTAACGCTTATGAATTATTAACTAAACATCTCATTTCTACGTAAAGTAAGAGCTGGTGACATTGCCCAGAACAACAGTGAAACTTTCCGTACATAACTTCCCAGTTGGTAGAATACAAAAGCATCGACTGAAAATATTGTAAATACCAAATAAAACGGTTAAAGCATACCACATGTAAGGACAACAAAACAGATTAAATTCGATTTATGATAGTATTTTTCCAAACTGAAGTCTATAAAATACCTACCCTGGACCAGTTCTACCAGCACGACCAGCACGTTGATTAGCATTAGCTTGACTAATTGGAAATATTTGTAATGCATCCATACCAATTTTAGGGTTGAAAACTTTCAATTTACAATAACCACAATCGATCACATAACGTATCCCATCAACTGAAAATCAAATCATATACAAAAAACATTGGTTCAACTTATTACTTTTTTCATTACGTTGAATAATATATGAAATAATAATGATGAAGGAGAGATTTTAGGAAAAATGTGCAAAATGTAAGGAAGAAGCAAAAGACAAGTGATGTATGAATATCAGTTAAAGGTTGTAGGGATTGTTGAATTTGATTGAAATTATGAACCGATCAACGTTAGACCAACATCGAAAAACCTGGAACCACTGAACAGCCGTTTCGGCCTAGTATTGGACCCTGCACACGACAATCGAACCCAGGACTTTCGGTCACACGCACGAACGCTTAACCTCTAGACCACTGAGTCGGTTATGAATATACATATATATGTTCTGCCATTTTCAGGAGATATCAAAACAGGATTTAGTAACACCATTAGACGAAATAACAGGGAGTGTGATTTGATGAATAAATTTCTTGTAACACAAAGATTTTTTTATTTCTGCTAATTATTCTGTTGATTTTTTTGCTGGTACTTTCATTTTAACTCATACCAAAAAATGGGATTGTGAACCCCTGTGTAATTCGACTAACTACGACTCAGCATACTTCTAAAGAAATGAGATTGTAAGGCAGAGGAAAGCTAGCAATTACTAAATTAAAGAGTATCATAAGTCTATGAAGTTATTGACTATTGATCTGAACCGTGTCGATAAATGTATGGTAATACCTCAATGAGATCCACGAGATAATCGTGATGAATGGCTGAAGATGTTGTGTGATATGATACAAGAGCAGTCGCATTCACTTTTTATATTCTTCTACATTAATAAGGTTTAGCATTATTCCACGCTTTTTGTTTCGGGATTATATTACTGATTTTTAAACTATATTCAATATCTTTAGTTTCTTTTTCTTACGACCACTAATATTTGTATTATTTCAAAGTGTTAATGTTTAGTTTTCTCTTGCTTTGTTGGATGTGGTGTAGCGACTTGGATTAATGTGCACGTTGATCATAACAGATCGATAACCGCCCTCATACCTCTAACAGCACTCAAGACCACTGTATTCATAATCAACCTTCCTCTTCAATTCCTATTATTCCTCCTACATCGACTTTCAACCCTAAACTTCCTCCTTCGACTTCCTCCTCAAGTGTCATCATAGCCAACGATTCTAGTGCTCAAAACCCTGTCCCAGGTCTACTGAAACCTCGCTCCAAACTACACATTGGAGCCTTCAACGTACGCATCCTATGCCAAATCGGTCAGCAGGCTTCCTTGGCTAAAACCCTAGAGTCTCTTTCCATTGATGTATGCTGTGTCTCCGAAACACGCATACAGGATTCCAGTGTGGTCATTCACTTGACCTCACCTCGGCAAAACGGAGAGCCAACGAGATACACCGTACGTGTATCTGGTGACCCGATGGCCAGTTCTCGTGGACTGGCAGGAGTAGGCATAGCACTAAGCATGAGGGCGGAACAAGCACTGCTAGAGTGGATCCCCGTCAACAGTCGTCTATGTGCTGTTCGGCTAAACGGCTCCGTAAAAACTCGGAAGGATAGGGACACACGTCGTTGCCTTTTCGTCGTTTCTGCCTACGCTCCCACTGACTGCAGCTCAGATGATGTGAAAGATGAATTTTACAGAAAGCTGTCCTAACTTCTTCAGAAAGCTAAACGCTCAGACATAGTACTCGTAGGGGGTGACTTTAATGCTCAGATAGGTAGCTTACACCAAACAGAAAGGCATTTAGGTGGATATTTTAGCATTCCGGCACAGCGAACAGACAATGGTGACCGTCTGCTGCAACTGTGCTCAGACAATCGCTTATTTTTAGCAAACAAATTTTAAGCATAAGAAGAGACATCGTCTAACATGGCGACCCCCTACACCAAACCAACGATGGACTCAAATAGACCATATTGCCATCAGTCATCGTTGGAGAGGGTCGGTAGAAGATTATCGCTCATTCTGGAGTACCTGCTTGGACTCCGACCACGCCCTAATACGGGCACGCATCTGCTTGCGCCTCACCGGACGCAAAAAAGCCACATTAAAAAGACCCATTGGAACTGAGTTGAGTAACGAGAAAACCAAAAATAGGTTCCAAGAACAACTGAGTTCACACTTAGGTAGTTCTGAAGACGAGGCTGACCCAGATGTTGCTTGGAAAGACATACAAGCAGCTGTGGAAGCAGCAGTGACATCTATTAGCGACTTAAACCACAGAGTTACAAAGAACCAGTGGATTTCTTCAAAGTCTATCACACTGATAGATTCTCGCAAACTCGTCCCATCAGGTTCCGAACATGATGAAGAGCGACAACAAATCAGATCTAGGTTAAGAAAAAGTCTAAGAAACGACCGTGAGCAGTGGTGGGCAATGAAAGCAAAAGAGATGGAAAAGGCGGCGACTATAGGGAACACAAGACAGCTTTACAGACTAATAAAAGAAACTGGAATTAGTAAGTCAAGTGTAAGTAAGATTATTTCGGAAAAGGACGACACCCTCATCTGCTCCCAGTCCAGACGTTTAGAACGATGGGCGGAACATTTCAGAGAACAGTTCAGCTGGCCTTCAGCTACTCTACAACTACCCTCCATTCCCAGACAGCGTGAATGGAACATTGAAGTAGGTCCCCCAACTCTCGCTGAAGTTCAAAAGGCTATAGTTAATCTGAAACGAGGAAGGGCAGCTGGTCCAGATGGATTGGCTCCAGAAGTCTTTAAGGATGGTGGTCCAATTTTAGCGACTAGGTTGACTAATATTTTAGCTAAAATCTGGGAGTTAGACGATATCCCATCTGACTGGTCACAATCACTTATCGTCCCAATATATAAGAAAGGGTCAAAATCATCCTGTGACAACCATAGAGGGATTAGTTTAACTAATATAATATCTAAAATACTAGCCTCGATAATTATCAGACGCCTAACTAAGACTCGTGAACTGCATACACGAGAGAACCAAGCTGGCTTTAGACCTGGTCGTGGCTGCATCGACCACATATTCACCATTCGTCAGATTCTAGAACACAGGCGTACTTATCGGCGTCCGACAATGGTGGTCTTTCTCGACTTAAAAGCAGCATTTGACTCGGTAGACCGCGAGATTCTGTGGCAGTGTCTGTCATTGAAAGGCGTACCCCAGAAGTACATAAACCTTGTAAAGGCTCTTTACTCGAACACTACTAGTCGAGTCAGAGCTTATGGCGAACTTTCATCTACCTTTGCAACCTCAAGTGGTGTCCGTCAAGGATGTCCACTTTCCCCATTTTTGTTTAACTTCATCATAGACCTACTGATGGAAATAACATTCTCTTCGACTGGATTCTCGGGTATTGACC
Organism: Schistosoma haematobium; assembly: GCF_000699445.3. Lineage (NCBI taxonomy): Eukaryota > Metazoa > Platyhelminthes > Trematoda > Strigeidida > Schistosomatidae > Schistosoma > Schistosoma haematobium. The sequence continues at coordinate 36,386,883 of NC_067199.1, read as the reverse complement.
TTCTTCCAGGAGGTCCACTTATCGACTTAGAATACGCAGATGACATAGTCCTGTTTGGTGAAGACGCTGACAAAATGCAGAGTCTTCTGGTAGCACTGAGCAACAATGCCAGAATGTTTGGAATGCGCTTCTCTCCCTCTAAATGCAAGTTGTTGCTTCAGGACTGGTCTGCGCTAACACCTGAACTAAGGATAGGGAGTGAAGTAGTCGAACGCGTTGACAACTTCACATATCTTGGAAGTCTGATTAGCCCTAATGGGTTGGTATCGGACGAAATCTCAGCACGGATTCGAAAAGCTCGTTTTGCTTTTGCTAACTTACGTCACCTATGGTGAAGGCGAGATATCCATCTATCAATAAAAGGACGAGTATACTGCGCGGCAGTCCGTTCTGTTTTAATTTACGACAGCGAAACATGGCCATTAAGAGTAGAAGACACTCGTAAGCTATTAGTATTTGACCACAGATGCCTTAGAAATATTGCTGGCGTCTGCTGGGATCACCGGGTAAGTAATAGTGAGGTTAGACGCAGGATATTACGAAATGATGGTAAATCAGTTGATGAGGTTCTGAATCTTCATCGACTGAGATGGTTGGGCCACGTGTTACGTATGCCTGAACACCGATTACCACGACGTGCAATGCTATCCGGTATTGGAGATGGTTGGAAGAAAGTTAGGGGCGGCCAAACCAAAACGTGGCATCAGTGCTTGAAGTCACTAACTTGTAGTCTGAGCCATGTTGGTAGATGCAGACTACTTGGTTGGGGTCCGCGTGACTATCGTAACCAATGGTTGGAGACTCTTGGTGACATGGCTCAGAATCGATCACAATAGCGTCGGTGTATACACTCCCTGTCTTCCCTTAAACTAAGATATTAAAATCGCTTCATATCTTTCTTTCTACGAACCAATTCTTTCTTCTTGTATTATATCTCTATATGCAATCTTTCTCTTATATATTACCACCTTTGACATAACCACTGCTATGAATCCGGTGTTCATCTTGTTGTGCTGATGCGGTATGGCAACCTGGACCGATGCACATATGTGCCTGGTCCTACGTCGTAGCTGACTGACTGACTGACTTTAAAACATTGATCAAATCATTAGGAATAATAGAAAGAAATATGCCAAAGAAAAACTTTCATTCAATGAACTTCCTGTTACCTTTATAAAGAGTGTAAAAGAAAATTACAGCAAGATTATTGATGGTTTCTATTCTGAGACATGTCTAACGATGTCTCAAGCCACTGAGTTGCGCTGTCTCTAAGACTCCAAGTTAGGAAGTAGCAATAAGCCGACAGATGCTAGTACTATACAGCCTCTTTTATATCACAGCACCGTGTCATAAACTGGCCATATTAAGTACGAATAACTCCTCGGATCACTATTCAAGATATGTAAATTCTAGGAAAATATTATAATAATAAGTAATTTTTCCAGTATGATTCATCTTTCGTAATTGGACAGTATGAAGCTATTCAACTTAACAGACTGGTCTACTTCAATGTTTGGGATCCTGACAGATATACACAATTCGTCCAATTAAACGTCAAAAAGAAAGCATAAAATAACAACAACCTACCAGTTAATGAGGTTTCAGCAATATTTGTTGCCACGACACATTTTCGGACACCATTTTCAGCCTTCATAAATATTTTTGCTTGAAGATCGCTCGGTAACTGAGAATAAATGGGGAGTATGGACAGTGGAGGAGCTTCATCCAAGTTACTCAAACGTTCTGAAAATTACAACAGGGTGAAATACAGATGAGATAAAAAGATTATTTAAATCACGCTTGTAGGAAATAATTAGTGTTTACTTGGTAAGAACTCTACAGGAACAACATTATTCATCATTAGACAAGAATTTTATCTTAATATGACATCCAACAGCAACTATCTAGCAATATTATTTACGACCTACTCGATTTTCGGCACTTCTTGTCTCCATATGATCTAAACAATTGCTAATTATCCTTTTCGAGTGACTGTTACCATGTTTATGCAACAATGCCTCACATATATCGAATATGTTGCTATCATATGTTTAGAGAAAGTTTGACGTCGAATAGTATTAACCGAAAAGTCTACACAAACCGGTGTGACAGGTTTTATCGAGCCGGAAAATAAGTATAATCATAATAACCAGACTCGCTTTAGTTACTACCATATGTTTGATTACAGTAAGGAATTTTCAGCAATAAAATATTCAATATGACAACAAAACTATCATTTTATAAGCAGTTAACTTGTGAATATTCTTTAAAAAAATTATGCATAAAAGTGTTCAAACAATGATTAGCTGCCATTCATATTTATCCGTCATTGTTTATGATTATTATTGTTTCTGTGAAACATTTTACCGTCGTCAAACATATTTTACGCGTGAATTCTATAGTAGTTATTTCTTGTTTCTTCAATTAGAGGAAATATACCAACCATCGTGGTGGGACTTCATAGTTATTTTTTCTCATTAATTAAATTCACATGTTGTAAACATCCTATTCGGTCGTGCAAGCGCAACTGGTCAATAGATCTGTGATAATAACCACATGTTTGGAAAAATGGCAACACTCTAATTTGAGCAGACCTCGGTGTAGACATAACATGAAAAAACATTTGAATTCGAGTTCAATAATGAGAGGGTATTTAATACTGTCGAATAATAACAATAGGCTATTATTATGATAATCATTTCAGTGCACACGGGAAGATGCAAAGAAAAAAAAACTAGTATTATGGGTTTATGAAGATTATTCAAGTTTGTAGTTTACATACTAGACTGACACCTTAGTTAGATAACCATTGTAAACCAGGAAGTACTGGACACTTATTTCGTCTAAGTATGGGAATTCTCAGCAGTATGTATCCAAGACGCTGTCGACGATCGAATATACGGCCTTTAGGTCTCGCAGTAAGCACCTAACACTTATACCATTGAGCCGACATACAATGTTCAACATTAACAAATTAAGTCAATTTGTGATATTACACAACCACCATTCAGTAACACGGGTGAAGTTATAAATGGTATGCAATTACATGCGAACTCAAAGATCTAAAAGTTAACTGTTTTTCCCAAAAACTTAATAGTCCTGGGTTCGATCGCTGGTGGATTCCTAGATGCACATTGTTGAAGAGTCCTATACCAAGGCTGGTTTTCAATAGTTTTCTAAGCCCAGTCGATGACGTAAATGAGAAAAATGTAATAACAACTGACCAGCAATTAGTTCACATGTCACTTCAATATCCTCTTGACCAGGCATAAAAATGAGTATATCACCTGGATAAATGAAAAAGAAATGAATGATTGAAACATTAAATGTATTTACAGCAATAAACGACTTAATACTACAGAAATTATTTCTTCCAGACATTTCTAACATAAATATAACTCGTGACTTATTGTTGAAATATTACACAAGTTTTAATTACGAAAACTTGACATTCAAATAAGCAGTAAACTAAGAGTATCCAAAAGTTTACGACGACTTAGCAATACACAAAATCTTTCCTCTCTGGTATCGACTTTAAGACTTGGATAATGAAATTTTGTAAATAAAAGAACAATATACTGATTAGCTAAGTATAGACGAGTCTGAGAGAGTAGGAGAAACGTCCATTATTTGTTTCATTTGTCAATAGTCCGAAATATCAGAGGAGATTTTCGAGAGATGTCAGGTTTGATTTGGATCAAACCTACAAAAAGTCTTCGTTTTAATTTTACGTAGCCTGCGTAAAGAAAATGTAAACAGATAGTACATACTTTTCCATCATTCATGTTAAATAAGTTAGAATTAAAAAGATAAGTTTAAAACACTTGTGTTTCAGTTATAACCAACACAGAACTTAACACATATGTGGATCGGTTCAAGTTGCCATACCAAGTTAACATAGTGAAATGAAATCACCACGACAAATATCAGAATATTAACAATATTAATAATGGTAGAAAAAAATAAATATGGTCAAAATGATTCTAGGAGAAGAGAAAGGATGAAATAATTTTAAAACTCAATATTTAACAACAGACATAGGGTGAATGATATCGTAATTGGTTGTGCGAGCTATGTCACCCAAAGTCTTCAACTAATGGTTCGGATGACTGCATGGACATCCAACAGTCAGTGACTTTATGGATTGGTGTTATGTTTTGAAGTGGTCGCTCCCAGATTCCTTTCAATTTACTTCTACATCAGTAAACGTCGCCTGTCGAGCTAGGTGTAACATGTCCCAACCAATCCAGTTGATAACGATTCACTCTTTCATCATCCAATTTACTGTCTTCACTTAATACCCTAAGTCTCACCTCAGTATTGAATTCGTTATTCAGTCAAAAACAAACTAATTATGATATCAAATGTCTATAACAAAAAAAGATTTACCATCTGTTGGTGAGCCTAAATGGACCTGAATTGCTTGTTTCACAGATGCATCTACATAATCCATTACTGTTGTTTTACTGAATTGTGTATCAACAGGAAATGTTCGGCCAGGTATTCGAAAAATAGGACAATCACCGAAAAACTGAGCAAATCTTTCTGCGTCCATTGTAGCAGAAGTGATTAAAAGACGTAAATCATTACGCCTACTAACAACCTGAAAATAATACAGACACATTAACTTAATGAGTATTCATTAGGCAAAATAGATTTACGACAACATTACGCAAAACAAAATACAGTGATGCCTTGACGACCAAGGCGTTCAACTTATAGCCACCAAGTCTCAGGTTCAAACCCCGCCCCACCTACTTTGGCTTAAGCAACCGGATATCATTACTAGCTCTTACACTTGAAGGGTGGCTCGAAGCCAAATGCACTAAAATGTGCCGGGTAAATAAGCTAATAAACGAGTCTAGAACAATAAGAGTGGTGATTCAAAATTCAATAAAGACTGCAAACTATATCTGATTATTTCTCCAGAGTGAAAACTTTTGAAAAATACGGAGATTTACAATTCTAATACTGTAATATGATGTCCATGAATAACAGCTAAAATGAAGTAGTAAATAATATATACAATTATCGTTAATTGATTGGGAATTCGTGAGATCATTTCAATGTTTGTATTTAAGTGTATTTTTTAAAGTCCAGTAACGCTAACAATAATTACGACGGGAACGACTTTGTAATAACTGACCTTCCCTGCCAGGGAAGTCCTACTTACTGCTTTCTCGCAGCGAGGGTCTTGTTTACAAAATTGAAAGGACGAAAAGCGATTGTTCAGAGCTTTACCCGGGTTGGTGGATGCGGAGATTCCACCTAGGGAAGTTAGAAAACCCTTATTCCACACCAATGGTGCTCATGAACTCCAGGATCCTGAGGGAACAAATGGTGTATGAACAAATCGTTGGCCACCGGCTGCCATGGGACTGCATCTCCTTATGTTGCTCCACTGTCTTGTGGATTAGGCCTCTAGGCCAAAGGCTTGGGGTGTGAACTCCTAAGAAAACCACCTGCTTCGGTTTGGGTACCCGAGTAGTATCATAGCCCACACACACATCAAGCAACTTATGTGGCGCATATGTATTTGGTGCCCCTTTGTACCAATATTTATGTGTTCAAATAAATAAATAAATAAATAATAAATGAAAGCTCTGTAATTAGATAATCGAACTCGGAGAACCATTAAAAACACAAATAGGATATTTACGAAATACGTTCGCACTAATTTACGAGTCCGGTGGGAAAACAATTAAGATTTCCAACTGTTATATATAATGCCCAACAGGCTTCTTAGATAACATTTTGGATAGTAAGGTAAGGATGGCAAATCAATTGATGAAGTAGTGAAACTTCATCAGTTGAGATGGCTGGGACACGTGTTACGTATGCCCAACCACCAACTGCCTCGACGTGCGATGTTTTACGGTGTAGGAGTAGGTTGGAAGAAAGCTAGGGGCGGTCAAACCAAAACATGGCACAAGTCCATGAAGTCACTGACAAGTGGTCTGAGTCATGTCGGTAGGTGTAGACTACCTGGTTGGGGACCGCGAGATGATAGCAACCGATGGTTAGAGACCCTGAATGACATGGCTCAAAATCGTTTGCAATGGCGCAGGTGCATACACTCTTTGTGTTCTCCCAAATTTTGATCTCCTTATTCCTCCTTGTCTCTTTTTTTTCTCTTCCCAAATGTATTTCACTGTATTATACTCTTTAAGTAACATCTCCAAACACTAACCAATCGTTAGTCACCGGCCTCCATGGGACTGCATCTCCTTACGATGCTCCTCTGCCTTGTGGATCAGACCTCCAGGTCGAAGGCTCGGGGAGTGGCCCCTAAAAAAACCACGTGCTTCGGTTTGGGCACCCGGACAGTATCACAGCCCTCACACATATGGAATGAGATTTGTGTGGCGTATATGTATTTGGTGCCTCATTGTACCAATGTTTATGTGTTAAAATAAATAAATAAATAATCTTTCCGATTACTGCTTATACTCTTATAACCTCTACCACGACGGGATTTGAATCGACCAATGCATATCTGTGCTAATGTGGTGTGGCAACTCGAACTGATGTACGTACGCACGAAGTCCTACGTTGTTACTGACTGACTGAGTAGCTAGCAGTCTAGCCTAGAATGAGTGTTTAGTTTTATTTGCGACTCATTAGCTGGATCTTATCAATAGGACATTGTGTAACGACTACGTAAGCAATCTTGAGGTTAGGCAATATTGGTAAAGCGGTTGATAAGGTTACGAATTTTGAAAACCCGAAGTTGTTGGGACAGGTGTTACGTGTGCCTAACCATCATGTATCTCTATCTACATTGTCAACTGATGTAGTAGTGAGCCGGAAAAAAGCTTAGAAGCCCAAACCAAAATGTGGCATCAGTTCATGACGTCACTGATTATACAAGTAAGCCGTTTAGGGAGATTAAGACCATCTGGTCAGGGTCAGAGTAATAACTCCGATAAGGACTTTGAAACTTTGAATAGATCACAATGACGTGTATCCATTCGCCATCTTCATCCAGATCTTGAGTTCAAGTATTCCTTCATAGACACTCTTTCATTTTGTATTTCCGAACCACATTTTCAATGTTTATCCCTTTTCATTGCTGCTACATTATTCTGATTCCTCAGCTCTTTATCTTTTTAAATTTGATTCTTCCCATTGATGTGGAATGGCAGTTTGTACCAACGCACACTTTCGGCGGACGATACGTTAACTACGACTGGTTATCATTTGGATGCACTTGGACCTCAGTACTGATATTTACCCTTGGACTTTCACCTGGTACAGATAGCTTCAAACACCCACGTTTTATCTTATGCTAACCACTGTACAAAATATTTATTAGTCAGATTGTAGCTACACACAATATCGAGATATCCGCTCAAGATCCCCAAATGCCAAACATGACTGATTGAATGAGGTTTTGTATGTAAACAACGATAGAATACAAGCTTTTACAAATAATAAAGAGCCTTTTAGATCTATAAAAAAGTATTTTTAAGAAACCCTATTTATCAAATGCTATATAACAAACGTAATCAACTTCATAGACTGTCAATATAGTAAGTTGCTAAGGTGATAATGAATGACCGATATACGATAAAAATTACCATCTTTTCTTCAAGAACTGAATAAATCCGGTCATTCATTTACTCTGAAGAAGTGGCTTACGTTAAATCACGAAACGTCGAAAATATAATTTTGTATTCACTGGGGGGGAGTCCAAACTATGTCGGGTATGAGATAGTTTTCCACCTCAGACAATGGATGAAGGGTTGCAAAAGATCATGGATCGACTGGAGTTAGACACTGACACCGCTGGACGGCGGCTCAGTGGTCTGGAGGTCAAACGTTCACGCGCGAAACCAAAGGTCCTGGGTTCGAGTTCCTGTGCAAGATCGTGGATGTGCACTGCTGAGGAGTCAGACAGTCAGCTACAACGTAGGACCAGGCACATATATGCATCGGTCCAAGTTATCACACCTCATTAGCACAACAAGATGTACACAAAATTCATATACGTAGTTAATTCAGTGGTACTAATATATAAAAGAAAGATTGCATATAAGGATATAGTACAGGAAGAAAAAATTAGTTAGTAGAAAGAAAGATATGTAGCAATTTTAATCTCACGGTTTAAGGGAAGACAAAGAGTGTATACACCGACGCCATTGTGATCGATTCTGGGAGGCACATTTCGCCTTGACCGGATGTACCTGTACCTTAATATTGAAGTTTTCATTGACAGTCGAATTCAGTACCCTCTGCTTCACACCCAAAGGCATTATATACTAAGCTACTGAGTTCATACAGCAACTGACTATTCAGTCTTGAATGTCAACAACAGGATAATTCAAACCCTTACTAATAATGATATTCAAACTATAATATTTATTATGTTGAACCTTTTAAAAAGGAGGAAACTTACTTCACGTAACAATCCAAATAATACATCAGTATTTAAAGACCTTTCATGCGCTTCATCCATGATAATTGCAGAGTATGGATCAAGATCAGATTCACGTAGTGACTCACGTAATAGAATTCCATCAGTCATATATTTAATTAGAGTGGAAGAAGAAGTACAATCTTCGAATCTTATAGCATAACCAACTTCTTCACCTAAACGTACATTCATTTCTTCAGCAACTCGTCGAGCAACAGACATAGCAGCAACACGACGTGGTTGAGTACAACCAACCATACCATAAGTTGTAAAACCATCTTCATGTAAATATTGAGTTAATTGAGTAGTTTTACCACTTCCAGTTTCTCCAACAATCACTACAATCTAGTTTAAATGAAAAAGAATTTCCACACGAGATTTTCTACTACGTACATTGAAGTATATGTCAGAGATTGAAAAAAACTACATCAATAGGCTTCGCAACTTGATATATTTAACTATTTTAACTATGAGAATAAAAATGTATAAACCGAATACGGTTACTGTCCCATAATATTAATTTCAAGAGGACCACAAGACGTCGAAAACTGTTTACATGGCTTTGATCATTTTTATTTGTTTGCTACCTCTATTGAGCGATGATTACTGGAATAAGAGTAAGTTGATAAAAAGCTAGGGTTGCCTGAGACAAAGCAATCTATGAAGTTATTGACTGTTGGATCGAGGTGTCATTTGAAATAGACGACTTTGCTGGGGTTCGCGTGATTATTTAAACTAGTGGTCAGATAAGCAAAGATGGATAGTGGCTAGCAGTGGAATCCAGAATGGATAACGCGATGGCGTTTGAAGCGAATAGTACTGGGTTCGAGTCCCAGAGTGAACATCAATTCTGAGATGCAGGTACATCCAGCTGAAGAGTCTCAAACAGAACGAAACGCGCGTCCTGGATTCCACTGCTAGCCACTACCCATCTTTGTTTTTAAAAGCTTGTGAATTAAGGCGATATCGAGGCATACGCACAGTATGCACATATGCCAATAACAGACTGATCAATTGCAGTCATAAACCTCAATAGGAAGATACAAACAAAACAATACCAAGTGAATTTAGTGATTAGATACTTTGAATGAAATAAATCAGGACTGGTCACAACGACATATATGTATTCACCATATTCATCTAAACCTTGAGTTCCAGTATTCCTTCATATACACCTTTCCTTTTTGTCTTTTTTAAATACAATCAAAATGTTTAGCGGTTCACATTGCCACTGCTGTTACATTATTTTAATCTCTTTCGTAATTCATTTTACTAATTTCGTTTAATTGTGATGATGTGGTATGGCGACCTGAGTCAACGCACTTTTATGCCACGCTCCAAGTTGTTGATGTCTATTTGTTTGCTTATGTAGTAATAAAGTCTTCCAGGTACTGGGTTGTGCTAATCGTATCTGTTTGATGTTTAATCGACTTACAAATACGCTATTATTAATAACCCTATTTGAATTAATCTATAGGGTTGTTACCCGATATATTACTCTCTATATGTTACTCCACATATTGTACAACTATGTGAAAATACGTTCATTTGGTATTGTTTATTTGAATCTTCCCATTGATATTTAGGACTGCAATTGATCACTCTCTTATTAGCATATGTGAATACTGTGCGTATTGCCTTGATATAGCTTTAATTCACAAGTATTATAAGCAAAGATGGATAGTGGCTAGCTGTGGAATCCAGAATGCGCGTTTCGTTCTATTTGAGACTCGTCGGCTGGATGTACCTGTATGTGTAGAGATGGGTGAATTTTTATACATACTTTTCATACTTTTTCAATTAATCATTCTACACCAGGACCTCAGCATTTTCAACCAATCAGCGCTAGTGGAAGAATAGAGAAGATTCGCATGTAAATCCTATCTAAACTCTAGATTTCTTTTTACCACTTCATCTTTGCTGTTCATGTTGTCGAAATACACATTGTTCGCTCTTACTTCTCATTCTGATTTGGGAAGAGTCAAGTGAAGCAAAGTGATCAGGAAATACTAGACAGTAGGTGAACATAACAAAAATGTAGTTCTAACCTGAGGTCCAGCGGTTAAAAAGCGAATATTTTAGCTCCCAGGCCACCTTTAAGGTTAGAACAATGGAGAGTACAATCCAACCCCGAGTTCTGTGTTCAAAAGACACATGTCTATTACCTTATTTTATCATGTTCTTATAAGCCCTTCTAATCATACATGTTGTGATTTCCAATTGTTTGCTTATTCGCCTTCCATTTATTAAGTTGACATCTATCTTTTACACTTCAATGAAATATTGTCAATTTACTGCTTCACATAGTTTTTGAGACTGCTGCACAAACTGTATTTGATACACTAGAAATGTTCCACAACTTCTTTAATAACGCGACATCCCCTATTTTAATAATAACTACTATATATCAAAAATAAGTATGAACAGAACTGTACAACATTAGCAAATAACATCATCGAGAAAAGATAATGATGACGATATCTAACAACAGAATGTAGCTAACAATTAAAATGAAGTGAATTACAATCAGGCTACTGTCAAAAATAGATAACTAATGATAAGAACCTACTTGATGTTCTTTAATCATTCTCAGTAAGGATGTCCTTACGGAAAATACTGGTAAGTATTGTCGTTGTTCCACAATGGTTTTTCGTGTAGCGAACTCGCTAACTGCTTCAGATTTCATATCTCCTACTTTATCGGCAAATGTCTGTGCATCACGATGTGATTTCTCTGTCCAATTATCCTGTTCTTCCGGAGGTTTTATACCCATAACTTCCCCTATACGTGTACCGGCCAATTGCCATTCTTTCTTTTGTGCTCTTTTACGTTCTTTTTGTTCTCGAAAGTATTTCACAATGGCACTGCCTTTCTGCGCAACTTTGGCCATTATACTCTCTGGGTCCTACAATTAAAAACACAAAAATTATTTAACATGTCTTTAAACAATATACCTGTACTTATAGTATAGAATTCGATCAACCATCAATGGAATCTCACAATATTATAAAAACTGTTACACGTAATAATAATTATTTTTTAAAACAGTTCCAAGATAGTTCTGTCGTTCTCTAACGTACTGCTCCCTCAAGTCAAAAAATAATAGAACTGAGATTGCTGACGATTTGTAGAATTCAATAGCATATGGCAAGATGATTTGACATATTCTCGTCGTAAAAATAAATTATGTTATTACATCACAATAAACTGTGACTCTCATAGAGGTCCAAAAGAATACACATAAATATTCATTCTATGATCTAATTTCCAACAGACGAAAAGGAATTTAAAACAGTTCAGACTTAGTAAAATATATCTACCAATTACTTTAAAGGCATAACTGTATCTTGGTATTCCCTAGTTCAGATTCTAAAAATATATTGATGATAGAATCTTGGTGAATGTATACAATGTATACCATATTAACGAAACTGTGTTTCTGTCCACAGCTAAGTTCGTATGACAAGATGATTTAAATCGACCATATCAATGATAAGAAGGGAATAATAAAAGGTGAAAAATCTTTCAATATTAAATATCGCCGGCGACTTGTAGAATATTCAAATCATTAAGAATATACAGAGATGACTATATGCCTCTGCAAATAGTCAACAAGAAAGCAACGTAAGTTGTATCAATCAATTTTAAAAGCCAAAATAAAAAAGAGAATGTGATAAACAAAATGTAGTTTACAAATAGATATAATTATGATATTTTTATTTATTTGATGATTGGTGCTGTTAAGAGAACTTATGTTAAAAGAAAGTTACATAGTAACGAACGAGATCAAAATATTGTCATCTTCTGCTGAAGAAATAATGTTGTGCAGAAACCTTGATTATGTAGCTGGGATATTAAGTCAAGTGTCATTTAAGAGTAAACTGTTTTTTGTAAACTGATGTCAGTTAAGAAAACCATTGAATTGAAGGGGGACTGAAGAATTAACAAGCTTACGTGAGTGAGACTAGGTTGTTAAGTCTCAAAATGAGTACGACATCTTTGAATCATAAAGTCGAAAACCAATGGCTAAAAGTTTTTGTTTTGATCAGCTTGTGATGTGGTGGATTGTTTACAAATCAAACTATATGACTTAAAAGTATTTTGTTCACAAGATCTCAAGGTCCTTAGTTTGGCCTAATGGGTATTTACTGGTGAGGAGTCTTAAGCAAGTATGGGACGGTTATCCAAATCTCTCGAACTGAAAATGGATCTTCAGTTGAAAACTACATTTGAGTAATACAAACCTCTATAAGACCACCTAACTTATTAATGGTACATTGAGTTATTAATCTTTGAGCAGATAAAAATATGAGTTAAAAACAATAATATATTTAAAAAATATTATTACTTCACCTTGACAGGAATAATAGGTTCAGGTTGACGAGTGAAAACAATTCGTCCATCCAAAAATGGTGGAAGTATATTACGAACTAATAAGTGAACTCTAGCTTCACCTTCTTCATCGAAATCTTCATCTTGTTCAAAATCTACTCGTTGAACAACTCCAGATCTTAACATACGATTATGTTCCCATGCTTGATTATCTTTATGAACTTGGACAGCTTTTGCAGTTAAGCGTTGTTTATGTCGTTTTTTACGTTCTGCTAATTGACGTTCCTTTTTAGCAGCATACTCTTCAGGAATGTCTAGGGATAGTTTTTTTAAAACAGTTACAATATATAGAATACTGTCTATTGCTTGAGACAACATGAATGAGTGACATGGAGATAGAAAATCTCACTAATAAGGTCAACAGATATCAAAATTAGTAAATTTATGTGTTCAGTTGGTTCGATTTGTCAAAGTAACTTTCATATGTGATATTTATGAATAGGGTCCGGTCGTTCATTGTATACTACTCCTGTTTTAATAGTTGTTTAGCTATTAACTGTAGCTGCTACCTTGACGTGGTGGCTGCGTTTGCTCATCGTGATGATCTAATCGAAACACATTGGCTAGGACGATCATTTCTCTAGGTTCTGTTATGCCAGAAGGATCGGATGAAGAACAGTAAGACTGAAATAAGAACTTATGTTCACAACTGAACTGACCAACTCAGTAAGCAGGAAAGACAACTGGGTTTTGATTATCATTTTTATAGTAGACTTACAACAACTAAGTGAAACTGATAAATGATTTACCGCAATTTGTAACTCTTGCAGCACAATACCTTGATGGTCAATCGTACTTACTTCAAGGTACTAGGATCAGCCTAAAAAGAGGTCAAAAATATGAGCAACTGATGTGTTTAAACTAAAACTAGACAACATCAGGGTTGCTTTTAGTATTTTTTAAAATTATAATCTCCAAACTCATTTACTACCAACAAATAACCAGTATAACTTAACGGATAAAGGTCTATGCACCTTTTTTGTTAATAAAGTAATGCGGTGAAGTTTAGACATTCCAAATTACTGTTCTGACAATGACTGACAAATTGACCAAATATTTATTATGTGACACAAACACTGCAACTTAGTGGCGGGCTCACATTTTCAACTATCCTAAATACTTGGGATTTAATAAATGAAATACAACCATGGAGTAGGAAATCTAGTACATATACTAAAAGTAGAAAGTGAATATTTATGACACCAAGATCGTCTGATGAAGAACTTAGGTCATATGTATTAGAAATTATAAGTTATTTCAAGAACCTGACTTATCATTGACACTATATCATTTGGAAAACCAAATTCGACTGAACTTGAAGGAAAAAATTACACTTTCGCTGTTACACAAAGTGGACAAGTTTAAAAAAATTTCACATTAGAATTTCATTGTTATTTGGATATTTAAATGAGCGAGATACCACTAGTGTTTAGATAAAAAAAAGTATTTTGTCAAATGATGGCGAATAGTAGGATTCATTGGTAAAAGTGCTATGGCCAAACCACTTACCAGAAAACGGATGGTTATCATTATCATAGCCATCATCCATTTGATACCAATTACGATCTAAGCGTTCATTTTCAGCCTTAATATCATCACCATCTTCCTCTATCTCAGTAGAATCAGGTTTCACACTATCGCCTTCGTTTTCACTGGAAACTTGTGCATAAGACTGGCCATGAGTATGACGACCCGAATGCTGTTTTCTGGAGTCCGAACTCCCTGTGTTATTTTTATTTGATTGCATCCATGAATTATGCTTAAAACTTGGAGTAGGCATAGGAGTATAGGTATATCGATCATTATTGGAATTACGAGCTAGTGATCCGGTAGTGCGAGGGGTAGTAGATCGACTAGATCCTAAACCAGAATCATCCCAGCTAGAATGTCCTGGAGACCGTCCTCCAACATTATATATTTCAGGAGTTTCAAATCGGTTAATACTTGTTCCAGTAGTACTTCTATTTTCCCGACTGCTGTGATTAGGTGTTTCATCTTCCCATTCTGCTTCTCTCCGATGTCGAGTGCTGAGAGATTCTTTTTCTCTGACTAATTCAATGCGAGAATAGTCTGCCAAGAAATTAAAAAAGGATTATTTAAGAAATAGTTTCTCTAAAGTTTATTCGTACAGTAAAACAGCTTCGGCAAGAAATATGAAACGTAATCAACAATCTGTAATACCACAACTGTTTTAAGTGAATATAATTGAACCAAGAACAAATAACTAAAAGGTTTGAAAATATGTACCTGATTCACTGAGAATAGTTTACACTGAAATTACTGGAAATGCTATCAGGAAAGGTTAATAGTGTAAATTATAATTTAAATAAATTTGAGTATTCTGGGACTGTGATTGGCAAACAAATTATAAGCGTAATAACGCTTAAATACATGCCACAAATATTGCAAGAAATAGTTCAGAATGGACGATACCATTAACAGTGGACAAGTAAAGGAAAGAGGTTGTGACGTTGGTTAGGATAGGAATGTTTAGATTTGTATTTTAACAATAAAATGATAAGTGTACGTATACTTCACTTCTCAACATAGAATAACTTGTGGGTGAGAACTTATTTGAAGTAAAGCCGTCGACTAAAAGCATTGAAATCTAGGAGTTATGTTATAAATCTAACTGTAAAACGATTCATTTAGATATAATTGTACACAAAAGAATTACTGTTAATTAGAATTCAGACGGGATGAAATATCTCTGCGCGTGTTTTACGGTTACGTAGCCACAAGGGGAGTTTTAAGAAGTCGTAGTAGCATCAAAATACATAGTAACCTTGCGTATTTACACATTAAATTTTACCTGATGATTTTCGAGAGTCTGAGTAGTTCTCACCAATTTTTCTGGATGTTGATACAAGACCGGTTTTTAAGCGTTCTTTCTGGTCACGCTCACGCCTTCTTGCCTGAGAATCGAAATATTCTTTGCTAACACCCCCACGATTGGAAGGAGTTTCAACGCGCCTTTCCCTATAGAACCTGATACAAAAGTAAATCTTATGCAAAAACTTCATTACCTTTCTTTATTTGTAACATCGCGCTTGTTAAACTGTAGATTAAGATCCTCAGATTCCTGTCGCTTTTTTGCCGCCAACTTATCAAGTCCAAATAAGGACTTTTGAGGTTGTTTGAAATTTTCTTTTGACTTAGTTATTATGAGCCCACCAACTTCCGTTGTAGATTCATGTAGACGAACTTTCTCCTCGAAAAGGTCCATATGGTCGCACACGGATATTTTTTAGGGCTCTATATTCAGATATTTAATAGTGACTTCTCGAAATTACTAAATAACGTTTAGTCGCTCAAGAGAGACTGAAATCACGATCGAGATAACAAAAAAGAAAGACTTAAGAAATTCGAAGAAGTAAATTATACATAGCCAGCATACATACATATATACAGTAAATACGTTCCTTCGTTAAATATTACCTAAAAAGGTTGACGTAGCAACCTGTCAACGATACCGAAGTTTACCCTACACCGATTAGTCACGTTAGTCTAAACTTTAACGACTAATTTAATTTGTGGGAAACAGACTGTTGAGTACTTCTGCAACATTGTGATTGTCATATCTAACAACACGCTAAGTCAATCTAATATGTAAAAACTTACCACTATATGTGTTCAATATGCCAGTTTCTGTTATACTGAGAACAATGGACTAATCTCTGAATGTCACACCAGATTATCCTCTGTCGCGTCTGACCAGAAAATAAGGGATTTACAATGTAGCAATGGAGAGGGGGTATGCCATTTGTGTCCAGGATCAATTGCATGAGTTTAGTGATCAGTGGGACATATTACAAAATGAAAGCTGGTTTTTAGGTTAGCATCCATCACTGCATAGTAATTGATGACCGTACATTTCTTCGGAGTGGTACATTACTAATCAGGCTCAGAAAGGAAGAAGGGTGATTATAACGTAATTCCCTATTGTGTTCTTGTAAAAAAAAAAAGCATTTTTGACTGAATGACACTTGTGCCGATTGGCTTTTTAGAAACAAACCTTTTCATGGATTCTATTTAATGGCCTTTTTCTTCACGCACGCCACTCTAATTTCGGCACGAATTCAGAAAGTTCGGCTGCCTTTTGGCAACTTTGTTCACTTTTAGCGTAGGGAACCAGAAAATGAGTTTACTGCAGATAAGTTTCCTTTTTTATTTCAAGTGTGTGAAACATGTCTATTAAAAACAGACATTTGTGGGTTACCACTGTTTGACCATAGGTGTCTTTACGGCATTGATGAGACCACTGAATGACCAATGCTGAGGTTAGGCACAGGATACTGAGTAAAGATGGCAAGTCGGTTGATGGGGTATTGAGTCTTTACCAACTGTGTTTGAGACATGCTTTGTGTATGCCTAATTACTACCAACCTTGGCGAGGAATGTTATTTGGTGTGAGTAGGCTGGAAGAGAGCTACGGGCAGCTAAATTGAGATACAGCACAAATCCACGAGGTCATTAACTGGGAAATATTAATAAGTTTAGACCATCTGGCTATTGCCCGTGTAATTATCCTAACTGTTAAAGAATTTTAGCGACATAGTTCAAAAATGTTTGCAATGGAGCATGTGTATACACTCTACAACTCCCCATAGATCCAGAATAACGAAATCTTTATACTTTTCACATTTCTAAATGCAATCTTTACTACCACTACTGGTACCATTACTACTTAGACTATAGTAATGTTCTATAGTGCTTGAACTGATTGCATGAATTAAGTGAATACGGTGTGGTTTTCTTGCAATTGGTTTGGTTTTTCGATCCATCGCTAATTCTAAACAGCCACAGTGAGGACTGTGGTATACTTTCGGCCGCAACGCAAAGAATGTGCGATAACAGACAACCCTCCGGAATATGTTCGTGGTCATCGTTTATCCAGTAACAGCGAGTTGGTAAAAGTGTTGAAAAAGAATGGTTAAATGTTTCGAAACCCGGGATGACACCGTTAATAACCGCTTTGATTGAACTTATTTCCTCTGAATCCAGATTTAAAGTGTCAAATCTTAATCATTCTCCAGGGTTTTCATTTGACCTTCGACGATTTATATGCAGCTTTTAGTTTCAAGATGTGTTGTTAACAACAACCTCGTACAAAATTAGACTGACAATTAAAGCAGGATTGCTGTTCAAAGGCCACTTGTGTTTTTTAAAGTGTATAATCCAGATACTGTTTGTAAAACTCGACAAAAGGAACTTCTCAGAATAGGAGTTTACTACTTACCTATCGTGTCCGTCTGTATGAAACTTTACAAACCTCGTGCCAAGGTTAGTCTCAAAATACAATATCCAGTCTCATTGTAGGGTGCTTGAATCTGATATCCAATATCTTTACCACGAGCTTGCATAAACCGAATGAGTCCTTTGTGCCTGCTTCTTATTGTTTCATTGTGGTTAAATGAGCTGATGAAAACTATTTTTTTCTTCACACTCATTTCCTGATTTTCAGATTTCAGATGTTTGTATTGAAGACAGAAGGCCTACGTCTTGAGTTACTCCTTCCCTATTAAGCTTCTGAGAGTGTCTAGTCTTCACTTGAAAGAGACAATTAAAGAATATGAACACTACTTCTTCGGATTACAGGTTCCAGTGACTGATAACTCGATATTAAAACCTGCATGCCACAGGTATTTGTTCGTACTTGGTTTTTGTGCTCCATCCGGTACGTACTCTAAGTTATCCTGATCTGGTAGAAAGAGAGTATGCGTCGAAACCAAAATCACCTCTTAGCATTTTTTAAATCAAAATCTGATCATATCTTCATTTGTGGCAGGAAAAAATATATTGGTCCACCTTGTCAAGCTTTTCTTAGTATGGTAAATCCTAGAGTTCTGGAACTGATCAAGTGGCTGCCTTCCGTTATTTCTCTTCAAGATGTTCGAGCAACCTTTTAAACAGGATATTTTAGCCTGAACGCAGTTTTAAGATTTGAAGCTGACAAACGTTGTGAATACTGTAGTGAACATATTAGTATACAACTGGGTTAATGTGCGTCATAAAGCCCGTAGCGGTAAGTAAATCCACAAAATCAATAGCTCTTGAAGTCCTCAACATTTGATGCTGACCGCATTAGTTTTGACGAACTCACCTAGATGAAGGCGATTGGTCGTGCGTCCACACCAAATCACGAGTGGGAACGCCGTGCTCCACACTTACAATCAGTAGTCAGCTTAGACAGACCGAGTGATGTATTGAATAACACAGTCAGTGATGCAACAATACATTTTGAAATTAATTTTTAGATTTTAGAGTCTAGTTTGGGGGCTAAAGTTTCAAGGGTTTTAAGTACATAGTCTCGATCTAAATTCACTGTGAGTAGACGATGCTTCGGCTTTATATTTGGGTCTAATTCTCCGTCTAGAAGAGGTTGCTTAGTGAAAACTCTCCTGTAATAGTCTGCCATAGCCTCTACTTTTACCTGATCATATTCTATCATTTTAGATCCTTTCCCTTTCGTAATTAAATTGAAAATTTAGTGCTCGGTCATTATTCTGCAATTTATGTACGGAAATACTCTCTTAGGTTGCATGAATACAAATGAGGCCAACTGCATTTCATGTGTTCACTGAGCTTCCTAGATTGTAGTTATACGCTTATTTCTTACCGACCTGTGACGTTCCATCGTACTTGCTGTGTCAAGGCTGATGGTGATGTTCCGACATTTCTTCTTTTGTCTTGGTAAACGCCGTATATCACAGCCTATCTAGGGATGGCCGTGTTTCTTCTTGTTCGGGACTGTCCAGGGTATATATGGTTGAGTTACTTGACTGTGTAACTGCCCGAAATGAGTCCATACCTCTTCTACTGATGCATCTGAGACAATTATCTAGTTCTCAGTCGGTGCTGCAGAGTTTACCACCTCGATATCTGCCATTTATATATTAGGATGGGATGACGCAACTGTTTGACAGGCCATCTCTGCCATGAGCTTGAATAAGATTACTGCGTGATCCCTTCTCTCTAGAGGTGGGGGTAAAGTCATTTGACCGGGATCATCAACTTGTATGAAGACTAAGTCCAAGAGAGACGAGGGTCTTTGTATTTCATATTTTGTGTGACCTCCAGTGTGTTGTAATAAAGCTAGGGCGATTGTGGTTCCTAACAATTTGCAATGAAGTGACGTTGTCGATGACCCTACTTCTAAGTTTACCTAGTTTATATACGGTCCATTAAATTCGCCTATTATAAGGCTTGCACCTCTACTTCACCAGGACGTAAGTTTTCTTAGGAGGGGGTCATCTACTATACATTCTGGACTGCGGTATGCTACAAATAATACAATATATTGCGTCTACATTTCAACCTGAAACTCACCAGTTCACACGTCTATAAATCATGTGCCACTGTCTCAACAGCTCGTGTGGTTAAGGTGCTTATGAGTACAGGACAAACCCACTTCCCCTACGGTTTAGTCTATCAGCCATACTAGCTAAAAAATCAGTTAACCATGTTTCTGGTAGGGAAATAACATTATAAGATCATGGTCTATATCAGATACTAGTACTAATACATAATAGACCTAATCCCAAAACTGTGAATTTACCATATGAGACTACCTAATCTATACAATTTCATATGGAAGTCCTATCATTGTCAACATGGACTCGTCCTGTCGTAAGAATGTAGATAACTACGTTTTCTTTGGGACCGATAGATGTTATGGGTTAGGAGGCAGTACAACTGTCTGTGTCCGTTCAGACATTCAGGAGTGCAAATTTGGGGATATAGCTCTTGATGTTATAGACGACTGAATTTGAATTACCGTAAACTGGGGATCTCAAAATTATCTACTGGTGGGATGCATATACAGACCACCTCATGAGGATACTAAGTTTGACGGATCACTAACAAACATCTTTTCCATTGCTTCGCACCGACCGCAAATTTTTAAAATCATCGGAGGTGATTTTAATCTGCCAAAAATTACATGGGGTTTGACTCCGGTACTAGGTCGATATAACAAGCTAGTTGAAACACTAGAAATTTGTGGATGGGTTCAACAAGTTCGGAAGTCAACTAGGGGGAATAATATACTCGATTTATTGCTTACTATTAACACAGACTCAATCTCAGTGCATACCAATCATGATTTTTTTATGAGCGACTATAGAGTTGTGTTGAGTATTATTCATTCTTTAAACGCCATAGAAACTGAACTCTAAAGGTCCAATGATGTACCAGAGCAGACATTTTGATCAGCAAACCTGGAAACGGACTTAAATTCTTATTCAATGTTTACCATGGGATACTTATTTTACCACAAATAATGTTGACATCGCGCTTGCCAATCAATACCACCACCCGATTTATTGCCTTGACTGCACTGCTCCAGTTATTCGTCATGTGGCTTATAATGCTAATAGGGGCCAGAATACTTTTAAAACTTTTAAAAGAAAGCTTAGGAAGTTAAAACGCCGCTACTACGGGCATACTGACGTGTATGCACTTCAGAGTACACTTAACTTAATCGACAGAAATGCTTCATCTAAACGTATTTTACGAATATGGAAAACAAAGCCCAAGGTATTGTAAGCCTAGAACTATCAATAATTGGTCTTTTTAAATCCCATTTGAAGGTAAATTTTCTTGGCACGACCAAATTCTTCATAGTTAACGGAAGCACTGTTGACGACCCTGATATTATTTGAGAAAAATTCAGCAAGCACTTCTCGCAAAGCTACAAAACTGGAACTGGAAACTCTATCAATACATTTCCAATGCTGACATCCAGACACCTATCGAAAATTGATTTTACACCCTCCAACACCAAGCAGGCCATAGCTGCCCTGAAAAAGTCTTATGATGGTGGACCTGACGGGATCCCTTGATCATTTGTGAAATATGGTAGTAGATAATTCCCACTATTTTGTTTGAAACTTCTCTATCTATCTATGGAATATGAGATCTATCCATCTGTATGGAAAACATCTCTTATCATCCCTAGATTCAAATCAGTTTCACGTAGTGATATTGTTAACTATTGGTCAAATAATTTAACATCCGTGCTCTCAAGGACCATGGAAAAAATCACCCACAAACAGCTATTATCATTTTTACTTTCGGCTAGTCTGATCAGCCCATCCCAACACGGGTTTATGACTAAACGCTCATGTTCCACATCGCACCTGGAGTTTTTTGATCAAATTACTCAGAAAAGAGATGTTGGTCAGTCAGTGATAATTCTTTACTTCGATTTTAGTAAGGCTTTCGACAGTGTCTCACACAAACTTCTTCTTTTAAAACTCTCTTCATTTGGCATACAGAATCCCCTTTTATCTTGGCTCAAATCTTTTTTAGAAGAACGTAGCCAAATCGTTCGCTTTGGATCTTGCTGCTGTAACCCTGTGAATGTAACCAGTGAGGTTATACAGGGAAGTGTGATCGATCCATTACTCTTTCTCCTTTTTATCAATGACGTGTGTTCCCTCTTTCAGTATGTAAACCTTTCCTTTTGCCGATGACATAAAAGTAGACTAATTCGTTCTCTTCACCCAACAAGGACTATTTGGTTGGGATCCGCATGACTATCGTAACCAATAGTTAGAGACTCTTAGTGACATGGCTCAGAATCGATCACAATGGCGTCGGTGTATACACTCTCTGTCTTCCCTTAAACTAAGAGATTAAAATCACTCCATATCTTTCTTTCTACGAACGAATTCTTTCTTCCTGTACTATATCCTTATTGCAATCTTTCTTTTATATATTACCACCATTGAATTAACTACTTTTATGAATCCGGTGTTCATCCTGTTGTGTTAATGAGGTATGGCAACTTGGACCGATGCATATATGTGCCTGGTCCTACGTTGTAGCTGACCGACTGACTGATCAAAGAAAGCTATATTTAAGCGGTAATCCAAAAAGAAATAAACAAGTTATACGAATGGACTGTTTCGTGGAATTCGCCACTTAATGTTGACAAAAGTGGATTTATTCACATTGATCGCTGCCTTAACCTAAATCTGGCTATACACAAACAAACACCGAAACCTCTTAACACCATTCGTGACTTGGGTTTAAGATATAGCAAAAATCTGAACTTTTCTAAGCGCGTTGCATCTCAAGTATCCGAAGCTAGAAAGCTCTTAACTATTATTGCACAACTTTTTATACTAATATCCGGTTTCACTCTGTATACTATTACATAAATCTACATGTATTTATCAGAGTGAACTAAAGGATTTATTTTATTTTTCTGAATTGTTGGTTTACTTTAGAGGTCGATATTCATTACACAATTATTATAATTATCGTGGTCGAACCCTTTCACTATGAGTCCGTTTCTTTTCTCTCTCTTTTTTTCCTTCTAAATAGATATTATTCCTCAGATAACGAAGTTTTTAATTAAGACAATAACGTGTGTTACATTTAAATTAACTTCTCAGACTCGATTTATCCTCACTATTCATATATGACTCATACATATTGATATTTCACTATCCTTTTCACTCAATTGAGACTTTCATAGCATCACTGCAAACTATAACTGCACAAACATTTATTCTAGCGTCATATCTTACTACAATAATAAGTTATTTTTTCTTAATTGTTTTCTATTTTATTTTTTTTACTAATTTGACAATATTTACATAGCCATGTTATCAGTTAGTTGTTCCCACGTTCACTATTGTTAACTTTCTCCAAGTATTACTTGTCAAATGTAAACCTTTCCAGTAAATATGTACTCGGCTTTAAAGATCCTGTGGTTATGTACAAATATCACTACAACATTCAGGTTTTCTGTGTCCACCACGTTTTTTAGATTCGCCATTTTATTTATTACTCATTTGTACAACATACCTTTAATTCTGCGAAAGATTGTCCCGTGGCTTGAAGATAATTTTACTCGGAACTTTTACGATGTGAAAACACTTAAATGGAATGCTTTTTCTTAGATCCGGAGGCGATTATTCATTACTACCTCTTCTGATCGTCTCTTAAAACAATCAACCAGGTTGAAATCCTCACAGACATATATTCGGGACCCAGTCTGTTTGTGTGAATTTTCAGTATTATGTTTCTTTCTTCAGCGGGAATAAAAGTACCTTTTAATAGGTGGCTTGCCGGCGTACTTTTCTAATAAACTTTTTGTCCTATTCCATAAAGGTTATGAATGCTAACTCTTGCTACTTTTTTCTTAAATTTCTTACTTATTAAGGACTAAATGTGGCTTAGATCGTGTTCAAATCTGGCCTTTGTTTCCGTTTCGGAAAACTATCTGAACTTATTAAAATTGACTGACCTCTCAGCGAGACCTGTTTTGGCAAGCTGTGGTGTTTTGATCACAAACTCTTCTTATCACTGTAGTTCTATTGAGCGTCAAACATGAAGGTCTCACTATATTCCCTCATGTTTCTAGGTGCTAATATAGGTCAATCATTGGCTTTATTTTATTTCCTGGTCATATCATCTACAACGTTCAGGCTTTGCTCTTGCATAATCTGTTTTGTGCTGATATGGGAATCTGCGGCCAAAACCCTCCAACTTATATAACTAAAAGCTCTCTAGAACTTGTTTCTTCATAGCATGTCTTTTCTCGTCCCTCGTAACCATACCTCAATCTATGAATATGTCACCCACTACATTATAGGGGCACACGTTGATTGTTTCACTTAAATCCGAAATTTTACTCTTGATAACACCCGCTGATTCTTTAAAGTCTAACAGATGCTCATCTGCAGCTGTCTCTCTATCTGTTGACACTTTTCTAGCTATGTTTGGAAGCTCAATCTCCCGGAGAATCTTCATAGACTTGCAAAGAGGCATGCCTTATGCCTTCTTAATTGAATGGATCAACCGAAGTTTAACTTCATTTGTATTAGTCAACGGAATTATTTGATCGTGCGACATCTTTTGAGTTTGATGAATTCATCTGGCAATCACTGAATATAATTAAAGCGAAACTGATTTGGTTTTAGCATGCATTGACCTTACTTGATCTACCAAATAAATCTTTCTCACAGGAATTGTCTTTCAGTGTGTTCGGGTTAGGTGCAGTTGCAACCACGTATCCTAGTACTAAGAATATCTGAGGATTATCGATGATTTCGCAAACATCAGTTCCGCTAAGCATCTCATGCAGGACCTATAGATGAAAATTAAGTCCTTCAAACAACAATATCAGCTTATGTAAACGTTTCGTGAGGTTTGTTTTCGTTTGCCTCTATTTATTTTCTGTGAAATACGTGTACAGTATAGCAATGGAGTAACATAATATTAGAAATTTTCTTTATCATAGTAGATCATAAAAGCGTTACAACACCAAATAATATTCGAAAGAACGTCTATTAAGGGATGAACCTGAAAGAGCTTATACATTGTTTTATATGTGCAATTTTGTGGTTGGAATTATAACATATCAAACTCTGTCGGAAGCGACAGTATGTTCATCTTCTACAAGATACAATCGTTTTGATTTCCCAGGTGTGAATAAATCATTTCCATTGTAATTCTCTATCATTTTTGTCCGTCAAATCGGGAAGGAACACGACATGACCATGTTGTTCCGTGGGTAGGAATAATCTCCTTCTGCACAGATACGGATTTAAAAGGACTAACAGTCTACTAATTCGGCTCACTTTGTCACATGTTCTACTCTATTCTAGATTTCTCCACAAACTTACCTAGACACTCAGCCAGCACATATTACAAAATCAGTCTAGAAAGAAGCCATTACACAGAAAACAGTATGTAGTAACTAGTTTATTGTTCTAAAGGACGGTAGAATCTATAGATCCTGTCGTTAGTTACGCATCAAGAGTACTGTTTTCATTTTACCTGAATTTTCACAGTTGAAGTAGCACCAAGAGTTTTGTCTTTTAAACATAATTTTGCATTTATGCTTTTATTGAGCAAAACAGTCGTCCTTCATTTGTTGCACTTTTGAACTTGATAGTTCACGTGTTATCTGATTATTAGTTTTTGTCCACACATCTTTTGAAAACTGCCGACTGATGACTAGACAGACCAAAAGAAGCGATCGCCAGCACCCAGGCAGCCGGTACTCTATGATGAAGAGCATTCAGTGCGGTGAGTGCAGAGGATGGTACCACAACGCTTGCAAGAATTTAATAACTATGACTTTCAAACGGTTCGGTAGGAATCAATGCTGATGGTTGAATAAGCAGTGCTGCCTGAATTCAAGAGGCTCGCTGTCAGAAGTCATGGTAAAAGCTATTAAAATCGTATGAAAAAACGTGACTGAGATGGATCTTATTGTGCTCGTCCTATCGATGTGCAGCCGTCACAAATAAACTTTAGGCCGGTTGACTTACATTGGTCATTGGAGGAGGGCTGGTTTAAAAGAAGTCCACCAGGTAAAAATTCAAAGAATAGGGTTATTTCTGTACCTCGCTCTTCAAGTAGTAGCAATCAGAAAAGACGTAGAAAATGTAATCGCATGGCTAGATATGTTTTTAACAGAAAATATCAATAACCTGAGAGCCCAATTCGTCAGCAATCTCACAGTGTTCCTATCACGAATGTAATGTTAACTCCGGTGAAAGCTGATGAATGAGTACAAACTACGAATGAGAAATTTCCTAATATCATCAAAACAAGGCCATTCGCCCAACGGTAGTTGGGAAATCGAAAACTTATTATGGTGACAGGTCATCCCTCCTACATATAGACAAACGGAGTAAAAACCAGGAGTGAAGAATTCGTTTTGATCATGGGGTTGACTTGATGAAAAGTCTATCAAATTATCGCCTCGAGTAGTCTCTGGGTTCCATTTGCTGAATTTTTGTAGACTACTCGACCAAACTTACTTTAGAAATCAAATCGGGCTGCTAAAGGTGGTATTAAGACCTCTCAACATAAGGGACTGAACACTATGGAATGGAGTTTTTGTCAGTAAAGACTTGTCGCCCACAGACCATATCAAATAACGAGAGGCTAAAAAGCAACTGAAGTATCGTCAAACGCTAGCCATTTTTTGTGAAAACGGGAATTCGAAACTGGATGGTGCTGAAGTCACTTTAGGGGCAGCGTAAATTCATTTAAATAGTTTTCTGATCCACTACACTATTGCGTAGAACTTACTCAACGAGCCTTCTAAGCAGGATGTAACCGCAGTCACAGAGTATCGGCCAACACGATCCGTAGATAACAAGGAACTTGATCTCAAAAATTTCATATTAGTCCGAGCCGACAGAACCCAGGAGCCTAACGGATGAGGAGTAGCTTTATTCATCAGATATAGTACTCATATAACTGTTATCAGTAACATATCCCTTGAAAGTGGAACGTGAGAATTAATTAGTTGACGCTCAAAATGCAAAAACAAGAGCTGTTTATCCGTCTGGTCTACTTCGCTTCCAACTGTGAGGTGAATGAGGTCTTGCCAGACAGGTTTAACCCGAACTCTGAATCATCTTTGCTAGATCTCACATTACCACATTACTAGGATGATGTCACGAACCCTGATCATATGCCACCTCTAGGTAAAAATGACCATGCAGTTCTAGTCTTTCATTTCTGTGTAGTTGTCAACAACAGTGTATCACCTAAAACAAAAACTATCGTTCGGAAGGCGAATATACAAAAAGTTCTACACTTAACCCCTTCAGTAGATCGGACAATAAAGCTATAATCATCCACTTTAGTAGCTAGAGAGGAACTAAAAGTCTAATGAATATAAAAATATCTTGAAAATTTTTATCCGTACATAAACCAAAGGACTGCGAGAAGAGGTAGCATCATAGCGTTATCGGAAGAAAGTTGTGCAGCAACATCATTTTAAGGTGATGTAGCCTTTTCCGACTTCAGCAAGGCTCTGTCAAAGTTCCACATATTGAGCTGTTATCTACATTAAGTGGTACCAAGAGTGGAGACAGTTTACTTGTGTGGATAAGGGATTTCCCATTTGGACATCAACAAAGAGTACTAGTTAACTTCACGTTGTCTTGCTAGAAAACAGTGCTTAGCTCAACGACTCCGAGTACAGTTTCTGGACTAGTGTCGCTTCTCTTGTTTGTAAATGAACTGCCTAGTTTTCTTTCATTAGCGGTTTTATTATATGCTGATGATATAAAGATATAAAGACAGATAAAAAATGAGAGCGATAATTAAGAGCTTCAAAATGTCCTAGAGAAATTATCTGGCTGGTCTCAGATGTGGCAGTTATCGATAAATGCTTCAAGCGCATTGTGATGCATATTGTTCATCAACGTGCGGATATATACATGGTGAATAATATTGAGTTATCTATTGTTCAGACACGTAGTGACTTGGGAGTCATCGTTATCCAAGACCTAAAATCTACTGAATATTGTTGTGCAATAGCCGCCAAGGGATTTAGATCCCTGTGGTTAATACGTGGGGCCTATATGCACGTCAATGCCGAAAGCTCTTTGACTTCGTGCGTCCTGAACTTGAGTTCTACACACAAGCGGCTAGCCCTTGCCTAAAAATGGACTTTCCAGAAATAGCTAAACTCCCATACGACGCTAGAGTGGCAAAACTAAGCTTATTTTCATTATCACATGAAATAACTAGAGGCGACTTGATCACAGTTTTTTAATTACTGGGTGATAAATCTTCGTTTGCTGTGCCCTCACTTTTCTAGTCCCCCAAAACAGAGAGCTAACGAGGACACTAAGAAAGTTTGCAGGCCCAGAACAAATTACCTGTCACCTGACTATCAACTTTCCCATCTAATCGTTATCGAATGGAACTCACTAACTTGAAATATAATTGAAGCTCCATTTGTCAACGCTTTCTAAAGAAACTTGAATCGTCTGAGAGACTGCCAATACCAGGACTAACATGAGTCACCCAACCTCTTGTCCATTCCAAACCGTAACTTAAACTGTATCAACTTTGGGTAAATGTTTACTGAGAGAATAGTAGCATTATAATTTAGCCGCTAAACTTGGATAATATGAATATAAAATCTAACGCAAACTATTGCCTAAAATAAAGAATTACTGCATTTTACAATGAGATTCGTAATATTTTGGTCATCCTCTCTTATGCATTGTCTGTAGGTAGTGAAACTAGCCAAGAAAGACGGATATTCTAGACCCCGGCTAGTGGGGATGACCCTCTCGTCCTCTCATATAGCGGCTGCCAGTGACGAAGTATTTTATAACGACAGATGCCGGCTGCCATCTGAAATCCACATGCAGCCCGACAGATCATATGATGCCAGGATCAAACACAAAAGCAAATTGGAGCTGACTACCCTACTTGTGGACCGTCAAGACCATGAGAAAACGTAGAGAGGACAGGGGGTACCAACTCGGAAAAACCCTGTGCAGTCAGGTTACCTGTCCATTCACGCTAAGCCCATACAGATAAACAGGACGTGGAAGCCCACGCGTTTCAGGTTGAAAGCGTAAGCGGTAGTATTATAATTTATTTACGACCGTTGAGAGACGTTAAAGTGACTTTTAGAACGTCTACCCACTTACTAAGGCAAAATGTGGGTTATAAAGCACTTTGGAGGATACGCATTATCATTCACAGTTGATGGTTAGAAATAAGATTTACGGTTTTTCATCACGAAGTGACATCAGCTAAAATGCCATGACGCTAGTTGGTCAAATGAGTCAGTAAATTTTGCGTAAAAATCCAAGACCTGTCATCCTAAATCACATTGGTTTGTCTATAAATTATAGTCTCGCCGCGTAAACTACTTATATATGCACACCAAGAGTTTACCGAATAAAATGGATGAACCGTGTGAACCCATTAATGCTAATAATACACATCCTATAGGAATGTCTGAAACATGGATATCTTCTCAAACTACGGGACAGGAACTAGCAATGCCCGGGATATTTTTGTTTCGCAAAGACAGGAAAACAAAGCCCTGTATCCGCTGTCTTGCTTGGTAGTACATCAAGTGCAGACCCAAGAGTTTATAGATCTTGGTGAATCTTTATGGTGCTAAGCAAGATTGTCTAGCACCTCGCGGTGTCTCCTTGGATTCATCTACAGGAAGCCCACTGATGTCACCGAGTTTGACAACCGTATGTTGGAAGGATTGTTCCAACCTACTCGTCTCGGATACACTCATATCTTGATTCTTGGAGACTTTGGTCTTCCTAAAGTCAACTTTTCTGAACATATGTACATTGGAGATGACAACTCTGCTGACGTTTAGCTCCTTAACCTCATTGAAGATATGCAATCATTCGAAAATGTCAAGTCAGAAACTCGTCGGAAAAGCAATCCGACGCCGTCGAGCTTAGACGAGGAATTCCTAAAAACTTCATGCAATTAGTTCCCTTTATGAATCGAAAAAAGCCAAAACGAAAATGGATACAGAATAGTATGAATTTGTAGCGGTAAATAAATCCCCAAAATAAATAGCACTAAGTTTTCGACATTGGATGCTGACCATATGTTTTAGTGGACTCATCTAGCTCAAGGCGCTCGGTCAGGCATCCGCACCAGATCACGTGTGGTAACGCCGTGCTCAACATCAACCCCAATCGATAGCCAGATTAGATCAGAGAATTCCGATATATTGGTCATCGCCAAATATACTCTTCCGATCTCCTCGACTCTGTCTTTTGATTTCTCTGGGTGGGAACGAAATATATTAGAAGGTGTTACTGGTAGAAGCGTAGTCAGACACTGAATACCTGTGAGATCATCATTGGTGAGACCGACGTGATCTGGTACACCTTATTACAACTGTGAGTCTGTTCCTTTTTGGGACTTTTATATATAATTGCCTTATTTTTTTATTTTTTTTAAACATTGTGATTTTTTTTCGTATTTTTTCTTGGATATATATATATTTTCCCCTCGTTCATTATCGTACTTCATACTTCATCATGACTGAACAGATACCTAAAGTACTCAAGCTTAAGACTTTGTCCCCACCTTCGTTTCAACTCATGCCTTTCTGGCCCGACAACATCGAAGCCTGGTTTTGCTACGCAGAAGCCGACTTCTCCGAGCACGGCGTGATCGACACACGTGCACAATTCCTCGCAGTAGTCAAGGCACTACCGCGCGAATTCAACAGGTACGTAACACCTAGTATGTTTACTAGTGATGTTTCCGATCCTTACGAAATCTTAAAACGCTCGATTCTTAAACGGGGAGACCTAATCGATCGACAAAGGTTAGATCAACTCTTCAACAATATCGACCTGCAACACGGTTCTGCGACGGACATGTTGCAACGGATGAGAGAGGTAATAGGCCCAAGAACTTTCGACGAAGGTCTATTCAAACAACTCTTCTTGTCAAAACTTCCCCAACAGGTGCAAGCAGTTCTGGTCTCGTTCCAGAACAACGCCTTAGACGAGCTAGCTGCATCTGCCAGCCGCATTTTAGAAATTACGAAACCTTCTACTACCGAGGTATTTTCAGTCAAAGAAAAGCCTCACACGACTCAGAATGATATAAACGACTTATGTCACACACTCACGCGTTATCTTAGTCTTCGTACCGACCGTAAGAGATCGCGCACACCACGTAGAAGCATTTCTCGTAAGCGATATGTCTCTAGACCACGAGAGACAGATAACCCCGACTGGTGCTTGTATCATAACCAGTATGGAAAGTTTTCCAGAAATTGCAGAAAACCCTGCAATTTTCCCAACACGAAACCGACTGATTCGAAAAGCAATTCGGGAAACTTCCAAGCCGGCACGCGTTAACGGCAACCGTAGCCGGCGAACATAGCCGTCTGTTATTCGTCACAGATGTGACAACGAGAGTTCGCTACCTCGTCGACACTGGCGCAGAAGTTAGCGTTCTCCCAGCAAATCCTAACGACCGACTTCACGAATCGACCCTAAACTTACAGGCGGCAAACGGAAAACCGATCGCTACGTATGGCAAAAGGTACGTTTACCTTAACGTGGGTTTACGCAAACCCATTCACTGGATCTTCGTTGTTGCTGATGTTTCTATGCCAATCATTGGTATGGATCTTCTACAACACCATAATCTGATCATCGACACGCGCAAACGGAGGCTAGTAGACGGAAACACTAATTTATCCGTTTGCGTAACTTCTTTTACTGGTTGTAGAGTATCCCCAGTCACAATTAAACATATGATAGACCCACTCTATCAGCCACTTCTCGATAAGTATCCTGGGATACAACAAACGCAACCGAGATTACCGTGTGTAACCAGCAACGTTACACATCACATCACGACTACAGGACCACCTGTATTTTCTAAAGCACGCCGACTAGCCCCCGAAAAGCTAAGGTTAGCGAAAAACGAATTCGACCATATGATAGACTTAGGAATCATACGACCGTCAAGTAGCCCATATGCATCTCCGTTGCACATGGTCCCTAAAAAGGACAGCAACGATTGGCGTCCAACTGGTGACTATCGGCGATTGAACGAGAAAACCATTCCCGATCGTTACCCGTTGCCTCACATTCACGATTTGACAGCTACCTTGAAAGGTACAACTGTCTTTTCGAAAATCGACTTGGTTAAAGCGTATAACCAAATCCCTATGGCTACTGACGACATACCGAAAACAGCTATCATAACTCCCTTCGGACTCTATGAATTTTTGCGAATGCCTTTCGATCTAAGGAATGCTGCTCAAACATTCCAAAGATTCATAGACGACGTTTTTCGAGGTCTCAACTTCGTACACGCGTATGTTGACGACTGTCTAATCGCAAGTCCGGACAGAGAAACACATCTCAAGCATCTGGATCTTGTTTTCGAACGACTACAGAAACATGGCATAACTGTAAACGTTCAGAAATGCCAATTTGGAACCGACTCATTAGACTTTCTGGGACACACTATCGATGCTCAAGGTATCCGACCCCTTAGAACCAAAGTGGCGGCCATTCTGGATTACCCAGAACCGACCACCGTCAAGCAATTACGCACGTTCAACGGCCTCGTAAGTTTCTATAGACGTTTAATACCCAAATGCGCATTACTTATGAAACCTCTGACCGACCAACTTCGTGGAAATGCGAAATCCATTAATTTGGACGACACCGCACGAAAAGCATTCTCCACAGTTAAGGAACTGATCGCTAAAGCAACAATGCTCGCACATCAGGACACCGAAGCACCCATTAGTATCGCAGTAGACGCATCGGACTCGGCAATCGGTGGCGTCTTACAACAATGGGTTAACAACTCCTGGCAACCCTTGGCATTTTTCTCTAGAAGGTTGCTAGACACCGAATCGGGGTACAGCACATTCGGCAGGGAACTCCTAGCTATGTATTGTGCTGTACGGCATTTCCAACACTACATCGAAGGTCGTGAATTCACTCTTTTCACGGACCATAAACCGCTCACTTTCTCGTTAAGCTCTCCTTCTGACAAGTACTCTCCCCGTGAGTCTCGACAACTGGACTACATTTCGCAGTTTACTTCGGATATTCAACACATCTCTGGAGCAAACAATGTAGTTGCAGACGCTTTATCTCGTATAACTTCCTTGAACAGTTTCCAAGGAATCGACCTTCTTAAACTCGCCGAGCTTCAAAAAGAAGACAGTGATCTTCAGCACGAGTTATCGTCCACAACACTTAAACTACGCATCAAACAGATGGGAACAGGTAAGGAAACCTTACTTTGTGACACATCTACAGGTAGGGATCGCCCAATCGTGCCGAAACATTATCGACGCAATGTCTTCAATACATTGCACAAACTTTCGCATCCAGGTGTTCGTGCAACCATCAAGCTTATAGCAGAAAGGTTTTGCTGGCCTGGAATGAATAAAGACGTGAGGGAGTGGGCACGCTCCTGTGTAAGCTGCCAAAAATCTAAGATCATCAGACACAATAAATGTCCCTTAGGCTCGTCTAAAACTCCCGATGCTCGTTTCGACCATGTTCATCTGGATTTGGTAGGACCCTTAACAGATTCAAATGGATACTCTTACCTCTTAACCTGCGTAGACCGTTTCACTCAATGGCCAGAAGCAGTACCTATCAAGGACATCACTGCTGAAACAGTGGCCCGCACCTTCGTCGAACGATGGGTAGCAAACTTCGGTTGCCCTTCAACCATCACTACAGACTGCGGACGTCAGTTTGAATCTGATCTTTTCCGTCGTCTGACCACGCTTTTAGGAATCACTCGATTCCGAACGACTGCCTACCATCCACAAGCAAACGGGTTGGCAGAACGTTTTCACCGACAACTAAAAGCTTCACTTTCAGCTGCAAACGTTTCACAGTGGACCGACGCTCTTCCACTCGTCTTACTAGGTATCCGCAATGCAGTGAAAGCTGACATTGGATACACTGCGTCTCAACTCGTTTATGGAACGACACTTCGACTTCCAGGAGAATTCGTGGATCCTTCATCCTCTTCAATGAACATGGATCTAACCTCCTACACGAACAGGCTTACAAACGCAATGCGTTCAGTTAAACCTGCTTCCACTCGACCTCAATCAACTGATGTTTTCGTTCAAACTGACTTACGATATACTACACACGTTTTCGTTCGTCGAGACTCGCATCGACGACCGTTCGAATCAGCATACGAAGGACCTTTCAAAGTTCTTCAACGCGAACCGAAGTACTATATAATCGATAAGAACGGAACCAATGATAGCATCAGTATCGATCGCTTAAAAGCAGAGTATTTAGAAGGAAATCCTATCTACGTCGATTTTCCTTCGTTACAATCGAACGACACGACTCCGACACTTATAACAACTCATCCAACAACCAACACTAGTGATGATACTCCGAATGTATCTGAAAATAAACCTAAAACGACGCGTTCTGGAAGAAGAGTAAGATTCCCAGAACATTTAAACGACTACTGCACGTAAGGCACTACTAGACATTTAATTTTATCTCGATCTTTTTTTTACGATATATATTTTTTAAAAAAAAAAAGAATTTTAATATGCTTGTATATTTATTTTTTTTACTTAAAAAAACAAAACAAAAAAAACATTTTTAACGCTATTATGTGTGCTTGAGTATATTTTCCATTTTTCGCCGACATTGTGTTTTTACGCACATACGAGTGTATTTCGACATGCACTTACACTTTCTTTTTTCTTTTCCAGGACGGCTGGAAAAGAACAATGCAGTTTACGAGGAATCGAAAATTTTCGTTGTAACTTTTTCTTTTTTTTACTATGTTGTACCTCGGTCCCATATAGTAAGGAAAGACGACAAGACGCTGCTACACTTAGTAAGCTATCAGAAGAGTGTTTACCAACGACAAACTCGTTGGGTTTAAACTTCTGGCTGGCCACGTCTTAGGGTCGTCACTGCCTCACTAGGGGGGGAGTGATCTGTAGCGGTAAATAAATCCCCAAAATAAATAGCACTAAGTTTTCGACATTGGATGCTGACCATATGTTTTAGTGGACTCATCTAGCTCAAGGCGCTCGGTCAGGCATCCGCACCAGATCACGTGTGGTAACGCCGTGCTCAACATCAACCCCAATCGATAGCCAGATTAGATCAGAGAATTCCGATATATTGGTCATCGCCAAATATACTCTTCCGATCTCCTCGACTCTGTCTTTTGATTTCTCTGGGTGGGAACGAAATATATTAGAAGGTGTTACTGGTAGAAGCGTTGTCAATCACTGAATACCTGTGTCATCATCAAATTCATCATATTCTGTGGTTTCTTATCAGCTGCTTACAACGAAATATGTGTCATGCTATTACATTTTGATAAGATATAGTGTGAAACAATCTACATAAGTGAGTCGAAAGAATTGAAATGACAAAGATTCTCAGTAATAACTATATACTTCTGTATAAGAACAGGTCGGAGGTCGTTTGGTGTTAGAATAAAGACATGAGGGGTGGATGATGTAACAACTGGGTGATGTTCAGAGACAGATAAGATAAATTGTGTGATAATTATAGAGGTAATGAAGGGTACATTACCAGAAAATTGGAGTCTGGATCATATCACACCAACGAACCTTCAAACTACAGGCCGATAGCACTTCTCTCAGTACCCTCATGAATTATGGAGTCCGTGATATGCGCCAGTCTTCCCGACTACTTACTATCCATAAATTTCATTTCATCCCAACAGCTCGGTTTTAGAAAATTTCACTCTTGTAAAGTCAACCTACCGACTGCGGTAAACAGGTGGACAACCATCCTTGATCGCATGGGGAAGGTCAACGTCATATATTTTAACCTCTCAAAAGCTTTTGATAGGGTCAATCATATATGTCTTATAAATAAACTCAAACGATTGGGTACTAGATCACCTTCAATCGATTGGCTCACTTCATATCTAAAAACTCGACAGGTTAAGGTCAGGGTTAACTTTACTTTCTCTTGGGCTATAGAATTTCCTAGGAGGATCCTCCAGGGTTCAGTACTGGGACGTATTTCTTTCTTGATTCATAAAGACAATCCTCTAAAGCAGATATAATCAGATTTATTACTTTTCACTGATGATGTGGGGATCTGACTCAACTTCATAGCTGGGCAGACAAAAACAGACTTACATTTAACACTTCAAAATGTAAAGTAGTCCACAGACACGAATACAGCCTAGGCAACTCCCCTCTAGGGGAGTCTCATATTGGAAAAAATCTAGGAGTGTTGGTACCCTACGAATTTAAGTCTGACTGCGACAAAACTGCCTTCCGAGCGAACATTGCACTGGTAACGTTCAGGCGCAATGTCTGTTAGTTTGATGGAAGAACTGTCCACATATTCTTCAACGGTTTCATTCGTCCCCATATAGAGTGCGGAAGCATAGTGTTTCCCCACTCACCCCAAAAGGACAAGGACACTCTGGGACGTATCCAACGGCGAGCCACGAAATTGTTTCAGGAACCCAAATTCAAGTCTGATAATGAGTGTTTCTAATCACTTAGCGTTTACCCATTAGAGTGAAGGTGTCTTTGAGGTGACCTTCTGATGACTTAAAACATCCTAAATACTTCTGGGTATCCCTTTAAACACCTACTTAAGTTTATTCCCAACACCTATAAACTGGAGACACAACACAGCAGAACGGACTGTAGGCATAAATTGCTCTCCTTAAGAGTAGTCAAATGTTAGAGTTCGCTTCTGGCTGAGCTAGTCCAGGCAACTTCCCAGGACTACTTTAGGAGAAAATTTGACGTATTCTAAAGGACTAAGCAGAGTATCTCACCATAATTTACTAATTATTATTTTTCCTATTTACCGTTAATATACCTAGGTTCCTGCCTGGAGGTATCAGCGATCCATTGCTACTGGATACGGAAGCCCGTTAAGCGAAAACTTCGATTCCGTTCAGAGGGAGGCAGCCTCAATCCTGGCAACGCCGCTTAGCGTGATGTTTTCACACTCGCTTAGCCGAGGCAAATTACCGGAAAACTGGAAGTTGGCTCACATCACACCAATTTTCAAAGGTGGTCGACGCAATGAACCTTCAAGTTATCGGCCGGTGGCTCTTCTGTCATTACCTTCAAAACTCATGGAGTCCCTGATATGCGACGGTTTAAATGACTATCTACTGTCCTTAAATTTCTTCTCACCCCAACAGCATGGTTTCAGGAAGGGTTACTCTTGTATAACCAACCTGCTGACTGCGGTGGACAGATGGACAAGCATCTTCGATTGCAAGGGAAAGGTTGATGTCATTTACCTTGATTTCTCAAAAGCTTTTGATAAGGTTAACCACTTGTGTCTTATCAACAAGCTCAAACGACTAGGTATCAAACCACCTTTAATCGATTGGCTTACTTCATACCTAAAAAATCGACACTTTAAGGTTAGGGTTAATTTCACTTTATCTCAGGCTATGGAATGTCCTAGTGGGGTCCCCCAGGGCTCAGTACTAGGGCCTCTTCTCTTCTTGATCTACATAAATGATCTTCCTCAGCAGTTAACGTCAGACTTACTACTTTTTGCCGACGACGTGAAACTTTGGAGAGAGATACGCAACCAAGACGATACACAGGCACTTCAGGAGGATCTGACGCGACTTCAAAGTTGGGCAGACGACAACGGACTTACCTTTAACACTTCAAAGTGTAAAGTAGTCCATCTGCGACATGTCGCAAACTACAGTTACAACTTAGGAAACTCCTCTCTAGTAGTATCCCAAGTCGAAAAAGATTTAGGAGTCCTGGTGCCCCATGACTTAAAGTCTTACGCTAACTGTGACAAAAATGCCTTCCGAGCAAACCTTGCACTGGTAACGTTGAGGCGCATTTTTGGACAGTTTGACGGACGAACTTTCCATACAATCTTCAATAGTTTCATCCGTCCCCATTTAGAGTACGGAAACATAGTACTCCCCCTCACTCCATAAGGACAAGGTCACTTTGGAGCGTATCCAACGGCGAGCCACGAAATCAGTTCGAGGACTCAAATCTAAGCCTTACGAAGAACGCCTCCGTTCACTAGACCTTTACCCATTAGAGTATAGGCGTCTTAGAGGTGATTTATTAATGGCTTATAGTATTCTTAACACTTCTGGACATCCTCTTAAACACCTACTTAAGCTTAGTTCGAATAATAATCTAAGGGGTAACACCCAGAAACTGGAAACACAACATAGCAAGACGGAATGTAGACACAACTTCTACTCCTTAAGAGTTGTCAAAAGCTGGAATTCGCTGCCGGCCGAGCTAGTCCAAGCGACTTCTCAGGAGTCCTTCAAGAGGCAACTTGACCTATTCTTAAGGACCAAGGACAGCATCACATTATGATTTACCAATTTCTTTTCCTTTTTTATTGTTAACATACCTAGGTTCCTGCCTGGAGGATTTGGTGATCCCCTGCTACTAGACACGGAAGCCTGTTAAGCGAAAGCTTCTTCTATTCCGTCCACAACCATTTGAACCATTTGAACCATTTGACTTTTGAAGACATCTGAGGTGGGCGTTTCGAATTTTTCAGGATGGAGTCCACTCCAGTTTGGGCACCATTTTTGGGTTTAATTGGATGTAGTTCGGCGATGATATTATGCGGTAAAGTATTTTTCCATTTAATAGTTAATATCTTTAGCACTTGGCGCTGGTTACGGCACTGCCATTTCCGGTATGAGCATTTCATGCATTGCAGTATCCCGTCCTGATATCGTCATGAAGACCATAATACCAGTTGTAATGGCAGGGATAATTGCAATATATGGTCTTGTCGTCTCTGTATTAATTGCTCAAAGAATAGACGACAGTTACACCTTATTCATGTAAGTTTTTATCATCTCCAGTGATACATTCAGGTCAATTAATGATCTTGGTGCTGGTTTAAGCGTGGGATTCAGTGGACTGGCTGCTGGCTACGCGATTGGGAAAGTTGGTGACGCCGGTGTGCGAGCAACCTCCAAGCAACCAAGAATGTTTGTTGGAATGGTTCTTATTTTAATCTTTGCGGAGGTACTTGGACTCTATGGACTGATAGTTGCTCTTATTATGTCGACAAAGTGATTTGACTTAAATAACTCCTTACACACTATCGATTCGCATAATAATTATTCCTATATGTTATCTTTTCAAGATTTTGTGATTGGTACATTGTCTCTTTGATATTGATAAACTTAGTTCTTTTACAAAAGTCAAAGGATTCTTCCAATGACTAGTCACATTGCTCTTTATACTAATTATCACCATCTAAGATTCTTTGGTAAAGGAATCAACTAGTTCGGCATTCCGATGGTTTTATGTAATATCCACTCCCATTCCTTCCTTATTTTTAAATTATGACCTTTTTCTAGGAATGTCATGAGTTAGAAGTCAAAAAAGGAAACAAGTTGCGTGTGAAAAAAGCTGGGCTGAGTAAATGTGAGGATTAAACATAACGCATGGTTAGTTAAGCCCAAGCAACCTAGTCAGTTTCACTCAGCGAGATCAAGCTTTGGATAGAAAATAAACATTTTAGTTGGATATAAATGAACAACTTCCTCCTAAGACTAAACCCAACGTGTTGTTGTAAACCCCTAGTAAGAATTTAAAGTCAGTGGCTGCATTCAAAAGGGAGACACCACTGTCTCAGTATTTCCCTAGTTGGCGATATCTAGGCACATAAGACCGATCCGGAATATTATAAAAGATACGTGTTATGACATTTCGAGCATAGAGATCACCATGATACTTTTAAGTTTAAAAGTATTTTGGAACGACTAGACAAGGTGTCGAAACCTCAAAGTGGTTAATTAGAAGCGACACATCAGTAGTTATAGTAGGACTAATTAATTCAATATTCACTTTACAATCATAAAACATCAAATTATTAGATTATTATTTAATGTCTCGGTCTACTTGTTTAATTGGAGATGAGTTTGGTTGCCTCAAATTGGCTAATTAACTTTAGAAACTACTAGTATATCTTGTAAATGATATACTGACCTCTCATAGTAGATTTTCTAATTAAAAGTTTTGATTAATCGTAGACAGTCCTGATAAAATCAAAGGTAATAATGATGAATAGGATTAAATTCAATTAGTTGCCATCTTCAAGTTATTGTATTCAGACGTGGTCTACAGGAAACGTAATCATAGTTTCCTGTGGGCTACTGTAATGAGTGGTTATTTTTCTCTGGTTTCCGAATGATCAAAGTTACTACGAAATAAATTTGGGTGTTTTTTTCTAAATTCATACCTCTTCTGTTGTGATGAGTTGACACTAGTTGTACAGTTTTGGGATATCTTCGTAGCACATAAGCTTTTACATTTGAAAAACCTTTTATCGGGAATTGCTTGACGATAAGGGGAGTATTGGAAGGTCGTAAAAAGCTGTGTAGGTGATAATTTGAAGTACAAATGAAAGGAGTTTTTCTCTGTTAAATAAACAAATATATTTTTACATGGTCGCTGTTAAAATAGTGTGTACACGGTAATATTTGTGCTAAAATCTGATCTATAGCTCACCATAGCTTCTTCCATTTAATGGTCTCCATTGTGTGTAGACGACGAGTAAAGTTACTCCAAACTATGTAGGGTCACTAGTTAGCCCAATAAGCTTAAGCTGGTTATCGGTAAGGTGTACTCGAAATATATTATGCGCCTTAACACTGTGTTGTATGTTCAGTTGATTTCTCTCAAACAAGTGACCATAGGGATCTTATCA
This sequence comes from Schistosoma haematobium, assembly GCF_000699445.3. Taxonomy (NCBI): domain Eukaryota; kingdom Metazoa; phylum Platyhelminthes; class Trematoda; order Strigeidida; family Schistosomatidae; genus Schistosoma; species Schistosoma haematobium. The sequence goes on along the minus strand of NC_067199.1, from coordinate 36,346,080 downwards.
ACAACAAAAAATAAGATAGTCCTGGCAGATTTGAACTAAACTGTGTTTGGGTCAAAGAATTTAGGTACAATGTGAACGTTTTTAGTACCTAGGATCTGCGTTCCGATCTATCTAGAATATTGATAAACGATCACAATGTTGGTATTTGCATCACGACTGGAGTCCATTACCTATAGATTCTAGCTTCGACACGCAATTCACTAAGTTACGTATTCCGGATGTCCACTAACTTTCTCATGGGGTATAAAGGTATATTCATGTTCGTACAACTGTAGTAAGAGTTGATCTATGCATAAACTAAATATGTAATATAAGCATCAACGTTCGCTTATCCACTGAGCTCAATTATTTGTACATTATAATTATCTAGCTGTTTGGACAGATTATTATGTGAATAGTGTTTTCAAGAATGTGATAATTATATTAAGTCAACTGTTTGGTAGAGCTTTTTATGGGCGATGATGGTTAGTTTGGGAGTAGGTTGGAAGGGAGCTACGGGCGTGTAAACCAAGACGTCACCGGTCCATGAGGACACTGACTAGTAGGCTAACACATGTAGGTAAGTGAGGACTACGTAGCTGGGGTCTGCGTGATTGTCTTAACCAGTGGTTAGATACTCTAGGTGGAACGGCTGAAAAACGTTCGCAATGTCGCAAGTGCATCCACTTTCTATCCTCCCTTGGATCCCAAGTTTCTAAATCCCACATTTTATCTCACTAATTCATTATTTTATATCTTCGATGCCTAATCTTTTCTGTTACCAGTAGTACGGTTACTAACCCTAACACTGGGATTCTCCCTGACTATTTCGTCTCACTGTGCTGATGGGGTGTGGCAATTTGGACCGATGTGGACAATAGCCAGATCATACGTCGCGTTTGGCCGACTTATAGTTCACTAAAGAACAGTTAGGTATGAATTGAATACTTAGTATTGCTTGTTATTTTATCCCTGACTTTTTCTATCTTACTACACTTAGCTTTACGTATTTAATGTTGTAAGTCACCTTCGTCACGTAAGCTAGTCTAACCTTTGTTGGGATTCACCGTCTACTGAAATTGTAAACAGTACGTGAAAAACTAATCTTCATTTTTAGTTATTGCACATGCTTAGAAACTTGATAAGGTTGTTTGCATCGTTCTCAAACAAATTCCTTATTTGTTGCTTTTTTTCGAATGTTCTTGATTGTCTGATACATCACTAATATATTTTTTTGATTGATGGATTTTCTTCCGATATTGATCATATCAAAAATGACGTTGAACAGAAGTAATCACAGGCTAATTATTCTTTAAATGTTTCCCTACAACAGTTCTTCTTGATAATAAGTCTTAGTGGCCTTTAATTTTTCTGTACGTTGATTTTTCCCATAAAATACGTAACAAGACTTTCTTACTTTTGTTGTGATACTTTCATCTGTTACCACTACTAATCACGCAACTATTTACACAAGTATCATTACCATCATCTTCCATATGTTATATATGATGTAAGAGTGACCCAATCACTAACAGGGAAATATAGTAAATCGGTGAGACCAGTCAAAAACAAAGGGGGCAAGCCAATCACTGAGATTCAAGAACGGTGGAACAGGTGGGTAGAACAATTTGATGAATTCTTGAATAGACCAGCCTCGCTGAACCCACCGGAAATCGATGCAGCATGTACAGAGCTTCCTATATATTTCATTTCACCAACGATCAAACAAAACATGGTTATCAGAAAAATCAAGAGTGGGGAAGCTGCAGGACCAGACAATATGGCAGCCGAAGCACTGAAATCAGAAATGGAAGTAACTAAACATGCTCCACGTTCTATTCAAGAAGATATGGGAGGAAGAACAAGTGCCAACAGACTAGAAGGAGGCGTACCTCAACAAGATACCAAAGAAAGATCTGAGCAAGTGTGAGAATTACAGAGACATCACACTAATATCAGTATCAGGAAAAGTTTTCAACAAAGTGTTGTTAAACTGGATGAAATATTCGGTGGAGGTCCAGCTTTGAGATTAACAGTCCGGATTCCGTAAGGATTGGTCGTGCACAAACCAAATCGTGACACCACGGATCATCGTTGAACAAACAATTGAATGGAACTTGTCACTATACATCAACTTCCTTGACTATGAGAAGGCGTTTGACAGTATGGATAGGAGAACATTATGGAACCTTCTTCGACATTATGGTGTATGTGCAAAAATCGTCAACATCATCCGGAGTTGATAGAACGGGCTACACTGCGGAGTTGCTCATGGAAAACAGCTGACAGGATCTGTCCAAGTGGGGATCGGAGTCATACAAGTCTGCTTACTCTCCCTCTCCCTCTTTCTCATTCTTCTGGTAGTTGACTGGATTATGAAGACCACGACATCTGAGGGAAAACACGGAATGCAATGGACAGGTTGTATGCAACTAGATGATTTTTACTTGTGAGATGACCTAGCTCTTCCTTCCTATACACACAAACAAATTCAGGTCAAGAGAACCAGTGTAGCAGCAGCCTCTGCATCAGTAGGCCTTAACATACACATGGGATGAAGCACGGTCCTCAAATACAACACAGAGATCATTAACGCAATCACACTTGATGGTGAAACTCAGGTAGAGGTGGAGACTTTCACGTACCTGGACAGCATCATCGATGAACGTGGAGGATCTGATGGAGATGTAAATGCGAGAATTAGAAGTGCAAGGGGTAACAGGCGTAAGTAAGCGACCCAATCAGAACTGACATGATAACTGATATTTGCACGAATTTAGGAAGCAAATAACTTTTATCCTTTATCACGTGAAATGGTCAACAGAAATACTTTTGTATGGTATTCTAGACAAAATATACTTTTTAAATAATGGAGTATAGCAACTCACGTGCAATTGAGTTTGTTCTCATTTAACTCGGTTAAGCCCTTTTAACTTATTTAGCGGAAAATGTCATCCTTACGATAACAACTTATCGTACCTTTATTATTGTTGTGCTTGTATGAAATATGTATGCTTGAACATTGCTTACCGCATACGCATATATTCATTCTGCTAGCTTTATTATTTGCCGCTTAATTGATTCGATGATCCATTCATCCCCCTATATATATACATGTACATTTACACTCTACACTCTCGGTTCGCTGACTCGTTCATTTGCCTCTCTGCTTTTTGGTGTGAGTTATCTGCTAATAAAACTGTAGTCGCTGCTTCTCTTTGCCTTCTGATTTTAAACACCGTTGAGGATTATATGGTGACGGTTACGAGGGTGATTGGTCGACGGATCACAGCTACTACAGGAGTGAAAAAGGCTCAGTTCTTTTTATGTAGATATAAAATGACGTGCTGACCAGATATCTTGACCCTGAACCTTATCCAAAACTATATAGGTACTCCCGAAAACCTACTTGAGTTTTTACGCGGGTTCAGAAAGACAAATTTCCTTAGCCATAAGAAAAAATTTTCCATTTTGTCAGTTTTGAGATAGAAAAACTTGTAATTCTATAGATTGTGTAGAATCTTTAATATTATCGTTTACACCCAGGAGTTATTCATTTGTAATAACTTTCCTGATTGATTGACAACGGGCTTACATCCACGGTTATTTTGAAAATAGTTGAAGTTTGCACTGCGCTCTTAGCTTAGATAATTTATCTTCTTTTAAATGTTCTCAAATTATTTGTCTCGAATTACGATCATTATCAATCATGTAACAAAGTTACCTATGTGAGTATTAAACTGCCTTTTTCATCAGTTTATTTAAATAATGATACATATAAATAAATGAACAGTTTAATAATGAAACTGCATACTATAGATATTTTACTTCACTATTTTGTGTAGACAATAATTATGTGTTAGTGAACAGGGACATTTTCTGTAGACGAAGCAAAAAACTCTTTACTAGCATTTGGATCTGGTTTAATTGTTTTCTTACCAGCTTTCCAGTTAGCTGGACATACTTCACCATGTTTTTCTACGAATTGAAATGCATCCAACAGTCGTATAGTTTCATCGACAGACCGACCAACTGGACGATCATTTACCGTTATCTGACGGAGTATGCCTTTACCATCAATTATAAATAATCCTCTGCAGTAGTAGAAATAATAGTAAAAAAGAAACAGTATGGAATTACAGAAAATTTAATTTAAGTGTTTGCAATACAATATTGTCATAAAATGGCATTCCATATAAATAACGCATAGACATAATAAATTAAAAGTAAATAAGTATCTTGATATCAGCTCATCGAAATAAATTTGTAGCTTTTTGGTTCATGTTCGCTTTTCAGAAATACTTTTATGAATGCTATCATTTCTTAAAGACTTGACTAAATCCATGATTGCAATGTATCGTTACTGATAGGTGTATTCTTGAATTTTATGATTCTGATTGATGCTTAGGTTTTGAAAAAGTTTGTAAAATCTTGTCGAACGAAATTAAGTTACTAATGAGCTGACTACTATAGTTTTATCAGTATGCGATTGTAGAGATTGTTGAATTTCATTGAAATCACGAAGTGATCTAAGAAAACCCCATACTGATTATCATGTACTAACTAGTGATTCGTTTTGACGGGTGGTTTTCAGAGTTCCAGTGAGAAACCATAACCAGTAGAGCTAAGCTGTGTCTGTTGAAGGGACGGTACCCAATAAAGATAATAGAAGGTCGCACAATATCGCTAGCTGATTGGAGTTAAATTTGTACATCATTGGACTCGGTTCAGTGGTCTAGAGGTTGAGCGTTTGCGTACGAGATCGAAGGTCCTGGGTTAGGTTCCCTGCTGCTGGTTCATGGATGCACACCGCTTAGGATTTATGCACTAGTGCGAAACGGCTGTTGACTGCTTCTAGGTTTCCAGTGGTTGTCTAACACAGATCAGCTCGTGATTTCAATGATATTCACATGTAACAACTCCACTAAATAAAATATTTCAACTGAGTTGTAGCAGCCCTGTTGCATGCATCATTAAACTTTTCTTTGAGTTTCTAACAGTTGTATATTCCCAGTTTTTTGTGCACATCAGTAACGATTGAGAATAATCTGTATGCTTCTTTAAATTGTTGAATTTTTCGTTGCATCTTCTATTTCGGTTGCCTGAAATTTAATCTATATCACATATTTGGTCTTGTTGATGTGCGTCCTCAATTGTTGTTAGTTAAAACACGAATTTCAGCGAAGGGATCTCTTTTCAACGAATTTATTATCAAGCTGTACAATCATATATATATGAAAAATTTGTTTTTGTAAAAGTACTAATTCCGTCAGGAAATGTGAACACAGTTAATAAAAAAAGGTTATAGTACTAGATTATGTAATACGAATAATAACAATAACAATAGATTTAGTGAATATAATAAGATGAATAACTAGAAAACGACCAACTAAGCTCAATGATCAATCAATTTCACCTATACGTCAGATATATGGACGACACGTTTATCGTTTGTGACAATAATATTGATTTAGATGATATTCTACACACCTTTAACTCATGCCACCCTTCTATAGACTTCACGTTGAAAAAGGGAACGGGACCAATCAATTCCTTTTCTCGAGGTACGTCTGACGAGAAGGAGTAATGGTTCTTTAAAAAGATCCATCTTTAGAAAACAAACATGGAATGGACAGCTAACCAACTTCTATAGCTGGGTTCCGTTAAGTAGAAAGAGAAACCTCATCCACTCTTTATGTTATCGAATACGTCAGATATGCAGTAAGGAATGCATTAACGAAGAACTTGAATTCCTCAAGAAAACCCTGACGGAAAATGGCTACCCAGAACGGTTCATGGAAAAGAATATGAATAAAAGTAGTTGTGACAAGAAACCTAGTTGTTCCGTTACGAAGGAAAACTTTATATAAGTCTGAAATTTAAAGGTGATCGAACATCAGACGTAATCAAAAACCGTCTAACAACAACTATTAGAAGAACATTTAACGCGGCAAAACTGCAAATAACCTTCACTAGTAGAAACTTATTTTCTGTATTCATAAAAGATAAGCTTCCGCGTCTGGTCGCCTCCATGTGCATCTACCAGTTCACCTGCTCTTGTGGAGCAAGGTACATTGGCCGTAGCCAGCGCTCGCTTTCAACTCGGATACGAGAACATATCCCAGCTTGGTTCTATAAGGCGGAAAGGAAAGTAGTTAGGAGTTCTATACTTGAACACCTAATCGACTGTAACCATTCTACAGATCCAAAAAAATGAATTTAAGGTTGTTTATGATTCGTTCAAATCTACCCAGATTTCTTCGTATCCAACTCCTAAAAATAGCCGAAGCTCTTACAATCCAGGAGCTTAAACCAGAACTATGCGTACAAAAGAAGTACGTCTTATCGTTATCATTACCTTGGCCTTAAGTATTTTGATTATCCAATTATTATTATTATTATTATTACTGCATTCCCCCCTTTACTCACGTCTTATATTCTCATTGCTTTATTCCTAAATGCTCATCATATCACCTTATTTATTTATTTTTTACACCTCTATGACCTTTAATTATTATTAAAAAATCTTTTAATCATCTTATTATATTCACTAAATCTATTGTTATTGTTATTATTCGTATTACATAATCTAGTACTATAACCTTTTTTTATTAACTGTGTTCACATTTCCTCACGGAATTAGTAGTTTTACAAAAACAAAATTTTCATATATATACGATTGTACAGCTTGATAATAAATTCGTTGAAAAGAGATCCCTTCGCTGAAATTCGTGTTTTAATTTTAATGTTTAAATGGGAACTATCTGTTGTTAGTTACTCACAAATTAACCTAAGGAATACTCTATTATAAGGAATCAGATAGCAGTAACAACCGTCCCCCCACAAGTTGATTATCCCAACGCCATCTGATTCACGCTACATTGATAGACTGAGGTTGTACATTATAGATTAATAGCTTTTGAAGCTTCTTGAATTTGAAGATGAGTTCAAAATATTGGTTGTTTGTATCAGTTACTTATTTCAGGGAGAGGTTTTTAAACAAGGATTATCATCTCACTGAACACTTAAGATATACAAGCTGTTTAGTAATCTTACTCCTGTGAGCTTGAGTGAGTCTTTTAACTTTTCACCAGCGAATTCAATTTGTTTGTTGATAGGATGTGTTGGGAAACATAGAAAAATTAGAGGAGAAACGGATAAGGGACGAAGAAACACGTAAAACACATAAAACACCTATGATTAGTTGGTGGTTGGAGGTAGTCGACAGCAAACCCTGAACCTGGGTTTCGTGCTACTTGGCACTAGTCAGCAAGGTGTACCTGTAATCTTGAGGGAACTGGTGTTCCCTGATGGACTCGATCCCGTGTCACCCAGTTTCACAGTTAGAGACGTTACTACTGAGCTGTCCGGGCCGCTACCGACCTCCTGTAGGACTGAGATGTAGTCACAATTGATTGATCACTAGGTGGTGATCAATGTCATGTGTGTCAAGTCCTTCTTAGTGCAGATCGAATGCTATCGATCATACTGCAATGTGGCCACGCGTCTAGGTGACTCGACACTGCGTGCACTATGTTGAGATCAGATGGTGGTTGGAGGTAGTCGACATAAAACACTTGTCTAATGCTCAAGTAAAACGTGAAATAATCCCGGGGATAGAAACCCATTGACTGTGATTCCCATTTGCTCACGAACCACTAATGTCTGTGCTCTTCATGATCACGGTCTAGAGCGTCCTGATGGGCAAACCAATGCTAATTCAACACAATTTACCTTCAAATTATAGCATCTGGACTGGCCTGTGTAAGCACCTAAACTGAAGATAGAGAGTGAAGTAGTCGAACGCGTCAACGACTTCGTTTATCTTGGAAGTCTGACCAGCCCTAATGGGTTGGTATCTGACGAAATCTCAGCACGGATTCAAAAAGCTCGTTTGGCTTTTGTCAGTTGATGAGGCTGTGAATTTTCATCGGCTGAGATGGTTGAGCTACGTGTTACTTATGTCTGAACACCGATTACCACGACGCTTAATGCTGACTAGTGTTAGAAAGACTTTTGGAAGAAAGTTAGGGGCGGCCAAATCAAAACGTGGCATCAGTGCTTGAGGTCACTAACTTCTAGTCTGAGCCATGTTGGTAGATGCAGACTACTTGGTTGGGTTCCGCGTGACTATCGTAACCAATGATTGGAGACTGGATGACATGGCTCAAAATCGATCACAATGGCGTAGGTGTATATACTCTTTGTCTTCCCTTAAACCGTGAGATTAAAACTCGCTTCATATCCTTCTTTCTACAAACTAATTTTTTCTTCCTGTACTATACCCTTATATGCAATCTTTCTTTTATATATTACCACCTCTGAATTAACTACTTCTATGAATTTACTGTTCATCTTGTTGTGACAAAAATCGTTTCACTTCTGTATTGAAATTCGTCTATGGTTAAGTGTTTCACACATTTTTACTACGAACAGAATAATATCATTTACAACATTGATAGACGACTGCCTCAATGTTCAGACTGAATTATTTTTGTACGATGAGCTGATAGCCGATTATTCAGGTGATATTTTTCCGTAGGATGTTAATCATTGAACAGTAAAACGACATATAACAGGTATGAACTGACACTACTGGTTCGATAATTTATGAGCGTTTGAGGCAACTCGGTATTGTATTTGAGCATCGTATGAACATCAACTCTGGAACAAAAGTTCACCCGGCTGATGAGTCCCAAACGGAAGAAAACAGACGTCCTGAACTTCAGTGCTAGCTACGACTTATATATATATATATTCAGACTTGTTAACATCGCATTGTTAATTCTGCTCATTAGCAAGGATATATATACATGTACGTATATAAAACAAATAATTTACATTTAAAGAGTTGATTCTGTTTGATAACTCCTTTCTTAGAACTTCTTGAAAATCATACATTTCAAAATCCTATTAAAAGGGATTTCGTTGGAATTCTCACTACAGAAACTTTCTTTGGTATTTTTAATACACGATATAACTACATGAAGTTCCTTACTGTTACAGTTATTGGCTTAAACTACTAGTTTTTAATATAAATTTTGAGTAGTACTACTAATGCCTGAGTCTCTCTCTCTCTCTCTCTCTCTCTCTCTATATATATATATATATATATATATATATATATATATATATCATTCTTTAAGTGTTAAGTTTAGTATATTGTCGATAATCTAGCTACTTGTGTTGCTCACCTGTTTGATACTTCATAAAATTGAAACTCATCAAGAGAGGTTTGCGGATTGCAAGAAAGTTTTTAAAAGAAACATTATTAGTAAAATATCATTAATTGTAATTGGCAGGACACTATCAGTATTATTAGTGTATTTTCTTTTGTTATGTATACATTACAATCATTTCATTTGCACAATTAATAGGATTTACCTGAATGCATTACCCTCTTCTTCATCAAGTACACCATATGATCGTGAAATACATTTTGTTGTATCAGCTAAAAGTGGTATTTTCATTGGACCTAGTCCACCTGCTTTACGGTCCATATTTGTCCATGCCAAATGACAATATTCAGAATCTGTTGAACAGGCAATAACTTGACAATTTCTTTTTTCAAAATCTTCAACGCGTTCACTATATGCTATAATTTCAGTTGGACAGACAAATGTACTGTAAAAGGAATAAATATATACAGAGGAATACTTCTGTAACAGTAGATCAATGATGTGTTCTAAACAATTTCATAAGTGTACGCCATGTAATCTGTAATACACCACAAATGATCTTGCTAGGTTATCTACTTTTCATTTGCACCCGAAAGAAGTTCTGTATTTCTGTACATCAAACTTAGTTCAGTCCACTTATCAGTGACTTCATGGATTTTGTGCTATGTTTTGGTCTGGCCGCCCCTACCTTTCTTCTAACCTACTCCTACAATATAAAACATCGCACGTCTGTGATTGAGCATACGTAATACGTGTCCCAGCCATCTCAACTGATGAAGTTTCACTACTTCATCAAATGATTGTTTACAAATAAAATATAAAAATTCTTTTATGATAATATATAGTTCTTAGTGTAATAAAATCATTTAATGTTTTTTTCTTGTTATCATTATCATAAGAGGCTTTTGGAGATTATATGATTTAGGGTTTACATTACGAACTGATTTTTACTAGGAAAACATTAGTGACAGCATAGTAATGTGTACTAAAAGTTTTGTTAGAGATCGTACTTAGGGAATTCAGGACTTACAATGAGTACTCAACATTAAAACCACCGAGTTACTATCGAATGGTTCATATTTTTAACTACAATCAACTAGAGATACTGTACAATCATTATCAACTACAATCATTGACATCTACCTAAAATGTAATATGGTTGAACTTCATAGGTTACAATAGATTATGATATGCATTCACATTTAATCTCGTTACGCAATGTTATACTTCTTCCAGTCAGCACCAATACTATATACAGGAAGTTAATTTGCTTCTATGTAATATTAAAGGTTTAATTGTTGAGACAGAATCTTTGATAAGTTTTGTGACATGATATAAATACTGTGTTTTATGAAAAATACCATTTTAAAGATACAGTTCAAGTAACATCTATGAGACATTCAGGATAAATAGTCAAACAAGAAATTTCTAATTAATTCTAGTTAATCCACAGGTAAATGACTCATAATCTCAACTGTTGAAATTACTACAATCTCCACAAAACCCCTTATAATATAAAATGACTTTAGTTTATCATCAATAGCTTGACATTGGGATAAGTTAGTGATAACTATTTTTATAATATACATATCTCTCTCTAATTTTCCTTTCCAATTGAACGAAAGTACATATTTGCAACTAAACTTTGACACTTTTTGGTTAACCAGTAGTAACTATTCAAGTAAAAGGCACATTACTTGATTTTCCCAATTCAACGTATTTCTACCTATCCAGATACTCTGATGGAATAAAGCTGTATTAGGTAAACAATCAAGAAGCATAAAAAAAAACAAGTTAGCGAGCGTTTTACTTCATAGTTTCAATAATGTTAAACAGAATCCATGATCATTTCTGTTCTAATTGATAGTTGTTATTTGATAGATAAAACTAAGTCACTGAACGTTATTTACGATATTCCTTCACATTTTTCTAACTAGTTCCTTAAACATACTGTGGAGATATGCCTGACAAGCTTATTTTGTAAATAGTTTTTGATGTTATTTGTATTTATTTTGTCAGTTTTTCACTGCATGTACATTTATCATTGAATGATTGTACGTGTTGTTTAAGTGTATAACCTTGAACAGACTTTCCTTCCGTTGTGTAACTTCATAGCATGACATACTGTTGATTGCTAACAAATACATTGTTGCACACATATCCTTCGTTCTACATTCACTTGTGATTGTGTTAAATGAACTCTAAATCAAATACTATCTACATTTATAGACTGTAATCGGAATATATCATAATCTACGTTAGATTATACCACTGGGGAATTTATCAACCTTACTGGAATCATTAATCATCTATAATTGTGGATTTTTGGTACCAGACTCAATCAGAACACGCACAAACCTGGTGAACTAAGTAACGTCCCTCATTTTTGTTGTGTTTGTAACATTTAACTGATATATATTAACATTACTATTTGTCCTTACTAACACTGTTATTGTCATTTTTGAGTTCGAATATTGTCTAGTCCACCACAATACTGGTAGTACTGGAATAAAGTTCATAATATTCCTATCTTTCTGTTATAATCAAAAAAGATCTAATTGACATTTTCACTTATTCTATCTACCTCTTTTCTATAGTTATATTCTTTGAAATCATTCTTTTTATATTTCATCTTGTGTATTTACTCAGACTGGTTACTTATACATTTTACACTTTAGTATTATTATTATTAGCTTTATTCACTATTATATATATTTTTGGTACAATGTAGAATTTTGAGCACGAGATATTTCAAAAAGTTTCCTTTTCTTATTTCTTAATCGATCTTGATGTTAAATATTGAATGACTGCCAGTTAGCTATTAGCAGTTCAGGAATTGATATCTGAATAATGTACATTCTTTTCAATGCATATTGCCCGCAATCCCAATGTCTCTGAATGTTTTTTTTTTATAACTGAATAGGTTATAAGACTAATAGGCATAGTGATGTATTAAAACAAACAAGCAAAAAGATAACTTGTTGAAATATCCAGATAGTAGGAACAGGTAGCCCAGATAATGTAATCTGACTTATAAATTGTCTTGGTTTATTGACTACTTTTTCTCATGTATACGTATCAATATCATCATCGTCATTTGTAAAGATTTTATTAGGTGTATACGAGGTAGGGATCATTGTCTAATGTTTCCCTTTTTTTCTTTTACTTTTTGTTTTTAAACATCCATTTACACACTAACTACTTGATCATAAACAGTTATAATATGCTTACTGTGTTTGAAAGATTCACATCGTATACTAGATATTATGGGTGAGACTATAATTTATAGATGAACCAATCATAGGTCTCGGATTTTGGCGCGAAATTCAGCCATACATTTGGCTAAAGTGAAACCTGATAAAAATGCAAATGAAATCAATATTGTTGATATGTTTTGTTTCGAAGTTGTTCACAACAATCTGACGACAGTGAAGCATTTATGAAGAATATAGTAAAATATAATCTTTTTATTACAAGAGAATATACTAAAGTAATAAATAAATTTATCAAATAGGCCTTCAAAATAATGATTCCTATCTGACATTTGATGATATTGTCCAGAATGACGATAAATATCAAATTTTCTAAGGCTTATATGAATCAAAGTTACCAAAAACACCATCGACTATTAGTGATCTTAATCAGAGAGGAGTTTTGTGAAGATTATAATAATTTAATAATTGAATTCATGAGTCAATTGAAGCTAGACCACCATGGAAAACCTTGATGCATTGGACAGTCGTTCCATCTTAGTATGGGACTCCTCAGCAGTATTCATCCCTGATCCCAGCCCGTGAGATTCAAACCCATGAACTATCGGTCTCTCACGCGATCGCTTAACCACTAGACCACTGAGTCGGCTGGCATCCAACGATGTTAATGTCTAGCTTCAATTGACTTATGATCTCAACTATTAAAATTACTAGAATATCTAACTGGAACTTGATGTCATATCTTTTACACATAGTTCAATATTTAATCAAATGATTCAAAAACAAAAATGGCTTAAAATTTAACTTACAAATCTGCAGGATAAAAGAATAATACAACATATTTGCCCAAATAATCTTGTAAACTGATTTGCTTAAATGTACCATTAATGACAGCTTTTCCTTTGAAATTAGGTGCAGGTTTTGTTGGAATAAGCATCGTATTATTGGGATAAAAAAAACAACTTTGAAAATGTTTGAAACAAGATTTTATATACCCCCGAAATTGTATTGGCTTTCCTTTAGTATGTTGATTTAATTGGCTTTTAGGAAGATAATTACTTTGTTAAAGTATATTCTGTTACATAGTTTATGTTGATCTTTATTCTATTGGTTCAATTTATATTACACTTAAAATGAACTAATTTAGTTGAAATTAAGTAAGTATACGTCCATTTGTTTTGTTTTAATGAGAAGTGTTATTTTGTAAAGATTTTAATAGGTGTATACGAGGTAGGGATCATTGTCTAATGTTTCCCTTTTTTTTCCTTTTACTTTTTGTCTTTGAACATCCATTTACACACTAACTACTTGATCATAAACAGTTGTAATATGCTTACTGTGTTTGAAAGATTCACATCGTATACTAGATATTATGGGTGAGACTATAATTTATAGATGAACCAATCATATATATGATAATAGGTTTCGGATTTTGGCACGAAATTCAGCCATCCATTTGGTTAAATAGAGTTTTGGCATTATTAACTGATGTCAGTTCCTGATAAAAACTCTAAATGTAATTCCTAACCCTAACTGCAAACTGTAAATCATAACTCTAATACGTCATTCTGGTTTATCACCCTCATTTTGTCCTATTTATTAGGTGAACACTCTCAAGGTCACCTTAGTGTTGTTGAAAGGTCGTCCATAAATTATAATCTCACCGATATTGGGTAGTTTTAATCACTTTTTTTGTAAAAGTTAGTCAGATTTAATAGAATAATGAATACAGTTTGGTATTTGTGTGGCGATGCAGTAATCATTGAATCATAAAATGTTTATAATCAAGTAACAGATACTTTTGATTAAAGTATTCCACTAATATGATAGGAATAATTTGAACTTTTGTATTGAATCTATCCTAACTTTAGTTTTGATTGATTTGACTTTGAAAATCAAACAGGATATATTGCTTTACTAGAGATAGAAGATGTATCTAGTTGTTATAAATAGTGAAGTTAATCTACCTAATAGTAAGACAGTTTATACTTTGATTTAAGTCTACTTCGGTCGGTATCTTTTTGATTTTCGTTAATGTAATATCTAATTAATAATATGTAGCATAATTAAAAGCAAACTAATAGAAGATATCAGAAGGGTTTTTGTGGATAATATAGTAATTTCAAAGGTTGAGATCATGAGTCATCTGAAGCTAGACCACCATGGAAAACCTGGAAGCACTGGATGGCCGTTTCGTTCTATTATGGGACTGTTCCATCCCGATCCCGCGAGACTGATAGGCCCTGGGTTTGAATCTCACGAGGCGAGACCGTGGATGAGCACTGCTGAGGAGTCCCACAATGGGACGAAACGGTTTTCCAATGCTTCCAGGTTTTCCTTGGTGGTCTAGCTTCAATTAACTCATGATCTCAACTATTATAATAGAAGATTCTTGAACGAGGCTCCCATTTTTATGGGTACTGTTCTCATTTTAACTACTCCTTAAGAATAGATTTAATTATGGGTTTAAGAAACTGTGTAACTGGACAGTTTAGTAAACGAGAACTTTAATATTGTGAACACTTTGACATTTCAGTTTTCAACATGTAAATATTTCTACATCCTTGACTTTTAAAAGTATTGTAATACGAATTCTATGCTCTGAATTATGTATAATAGATTCATTCCTATTGTGTGGCTGATGCATTTGAGGCAACCATGTATTTTATATGATACTAAATCAGAACAGATGGGACAATTGAGCAAGTCATTTTAATACAATTATTTGCATTCATACTTATCATAATTAACAACGATAAGCTTGTATGTATTTAGTCAGTTGTGATGACTAAAGTGGAATACTAGCTTTTTAATTCAATGCTACTAATACTGTTACAGTTCTCATTGTCATCGTGGTAATGAAGTTGAAAGTTCAAGAATGTATATGTTAACTGTTACACTCTTCAAGGAGTTATGATCAAAAGTAGATTGTATGTAACAAGTGGAGTTCATGGATAGTAATAAACACGAAATAAACCAATAACGATAATAAACATTTAATAATAATGTGAGGTTAGTGAAACAACACTGAATCCTATCTAATTTATATATTATCTTCAATATATATATCTACCATGGAGGAATGTTCACAAGATTTTAAACTGTTTATGGTAAATCGTCAAGGTCAGTGATATCTGATGTTGATTAATAAATCGGTGGCATGAAACTGTGATGTACTGTAGCTTCATCATAACATGTCCTGATTGTTCTTTTTCAATCTATACTTTTAAATATAAACTTCTAATGGTAACAATTCATTGTAGAATATATTAAACCAATAGAAAAGTATAGTTGCTTAGTTAGAGTGAGCCAAACTAAAAAGTTATTAGATGATAAAACTAACATAAAACTGTTTAATTTAGGTAGTTACATCATTCCAGTTAACTTGTGTCGATTAAAACTATCAGACTAATGATGATTCATTATTCATTATTTCGAATATAATCAAAAATCTACATTAGTAGTAAATTACAAATTGATAAGTCGTCTAATTGAACGCTAGATTCGGTTTCCTAATCTCTTCTTTTGGAACGTTACTAAACGTAGTAGCATAATGTGACTTTAAGCCCGGCTAGTATCACGTAATTTATTCGCCAATCGAAATACGACTTATGCAATCTTGGTACTGTGCCAAACCAATGATTTTCGACCGATATGAGCAGCCTAGCGTCATTATTGATCCTTTACTCACCTAGCCCGTCCAGTTGAGTCCAGAATAACAAAAACAGCTTACATTATGCGAATCATTTAGTTCAGACATACTTGGTTTATATACCAGCCAAACAGACCTCATCGCACCATAAAATAGGAAATAACATTTATACATGATCAAGCAAAAAAGTGGGCTGTGAACGTGAGAGATGGTAATCAATAAGCTGAACATAACTTAAGAACAGTAAATCGTATAATGATAAATTATAGATACAAATGAAGCTTATAATAAGGAGAATATAAATATACATAATCAAATTACTGAATAGTAACACTATAAGAATATATAGATAATATTAATCCACTAATCGTTCTCTGGAATTACTCGTAATTTAATCTTCACTAGGATATAACAACATAGTAATATAAGTAATCATCCAATCAGAAACGCCACATGTGACTTTTCACTGTCTAGATGTTTCTGGAAAAACGTCTATTGAATACTAATTGGATAAGATGTTACTTAACGTTTTCAGAGCTATTTTTTTTGTGTGGCTTTTTTCAAGGAATTTTCTGAATCTCTACAACACAAACAAATCTTTTATTTTTCATTATAAAGATGTTCATTTAAGGACAAGAGATAATGATTTTTGTCATTTGAGATTATAATTGAATATCAAGTTTAATACATAAATAAGTAGATGTTTGGAAATTTTAATTACTACTTTACAATCAAAGTAAAATATTGGTAATTTTTTTTTCAAAAAGAGGACATAAATATTGAAACAAACTATTCATTAAATCATCTTTATCTTTGAAATATGTTATTCTGTATACATTTGCGTATACAATACTGTGTGTGTAAAATAGTGAACATTTATTCCTACTTAGTTTATATGTTAGAGACAACGCCTTACTATTATTAGTAGTATTTTTTTTATATCAAACAATAAACTGAAGTTGATGGAGGTCAGTAGTGCATTCCTCCCCTCTGAAAGCACCCAATACAGACAACGCCGCCTCGCCAAGACACCCTACTCGATGTCACCTCTTCGCACTAGACCGCTTCAACTAGTACCTTAGATCCAGGCTCGCAACGGCATCCACAGAACAGCACCCTTCCCCCGCACTTGGTTGGCAGCGACACCAAATATAGTGAACGAGAACACAAATGGGGGAAATCGAATGTATTTCAACACAAAATTACAGAATCTTTTAGTAAAATTTGAAAACCATACAGTAAATACTTCTTTTGCAAAGTGTAATCAACTGTTTCAAACTTGGCTGTTCCTTCTGAAAAATGTAAAACAGTTGCCTCAAAACTTCATTGTTCTTTTATTTTCACATCAATCATTCTCTGTTCTCGTTTTCTTTTCTTCAATCTTCTTAATCTTCTGCTGCCAGGTATTTCACTTCCGGTTGATGATACACACTATTTATATCTATCGATATCAGTAGCACACACTACACAGGTTGTATGTTTCTTCCCATTTGGGACTCTTCAGCATCCGTGACTCAAACCTAATACCGTTCGCTCCAAACACTATCGCGTTATTCATTTAGCTGCTTACAAAGCTTGTGACTGAAGACAATATCGAGATAATCTGCGCAGGGTGCATATATGCCAATAAAAGTGACTGATCAATTTCAGTCCTAAACATTAATGGGAAGATTCAAGAAACTAATACAAAAATGAAATAAACTGGTTACCTTACTTTAATGTTAATTTATTTCTGTTCTAAGATTTAAATAATTCATACTCTTGGATTGATTTATGAAGTCATTGAATAATAAGTTCTACAGAGTATTAATAAATTAATTGTTTGATATTTTGTATTATTTTTCAGTCATATACAAGTAATTTTAATAGTTGAGATCATGAGTCAATTGAGGCTAGACCACCATGGGAAACCTGGACGTACTTAACGGCCGTTTCGTCCCATTGTGGGAGTCCTCAGCAGTATTCATCCACTACTCCGCCTCGCAGGATTCGAACCCAGGGCCCATCGATCTCGCGCGTGAAACTATTAAAATTACTACAATCTCCACAAAACCTCTTCTGATATTATGTATAAGTCTATATTGGACCAATTATTAAGTCAACAGATTAAAATAAATGTGTTCATTAATGATGTAATCATAGTAATAAGGACTTGTTACTGTGATAATTTAAGAATAACTGTTGAAACATTTTGAATACTCCAATCAAACTGTAATTTTCTCATTGAAAATATTTATATAATGTGAAGTAAACCAAGATTATTTTATCTACTCTTTATTCTAAGAGCATACATAAGATTATTTGATTATTAACAGCAAGTGTATAATAAATAATTGAATGATTGTTGATGAGTGATCGTCTGAGATGTACAGTTTTCGGTGGGTGCTTAGGAAAACTAGTGGTGACCTATCTTTCTTTACTCGTAGTGTATGAGTTTGAACTACATTCAAGTTGAAAAACGTAGTTTGTGATGACGTGAAGAGACTATATGTCTACCTTTGACTTAACTATTGTGGTGACTTAAAATAACATTAGGCTCAACTCAGTGTAGAAGGAGGTGATTTGAGCTTCCAGTCATTAATTAATCTAACTTCAAAATTAGCTTCAGTCTTATTTTAGGCATACTAAGAGAAAATTAAAGATAATGCTTACTCATATATTTCCTAGTGACCACAGTTTTTGATAAAGATCACAATATCAACAATCCTTTCGTTGTCGTTCTGCGATAGCAAATTTAACGGTCCTGTTCTTATCATATATGGTGAATATTCTTTGTGATAGCTAACATTGACTGTTTTATTGTACATTATAACCCAGTATAAATGCTAAATTGTTCAGAGAACGTATAACGACTTGCTTTAACTGAAATGCCATTTTGCCTGTAGAGATCCGTTCACTAGGAGCTTTCTACATCATTAAGAAACCATCAGGCCTCTGTGCAGATTAATGAATTCTTATAGTTTAAACTACGAACAGGTCGTAGCTAAAGGACCACTGAAAAGCGTGTACAAAAAGGATCAAGCTATGATTTCCTGTGGTGGCGTCATGGATTTTCATCCCTGAATAGTCCTATATTTAGACAATGTCAATTCGTGATTTAAACTATGACACACTTTGCTATTCATTTATTAATCACTGCTTGCTTTTGTTTGGCATTGAGATACAACAGAGAAATTTGTTTATCTTTTCTAGAGTAAGCAGTTTTTATTTTCTACTTTAAATTATTTTGTCCTACATGTCAGAAAAGTTCAACAGCTGAATATTATTACTGACATCTTCTAGACCATCAGGAAGATAATTTTTTCGCTTAAGATCATGAACCGACTGATGTTAGACCACCATTAATAACCTGGAAGTACTAGACGACCGTTTTGTCCAATTGTGGGACTCCTGAATAGTGCGCACCCACGATCCCGCTCGCGGGATTCCAACCCAGGGCCTTCAGTCTCACACGCGAACGCTTAACCTCTAGACCACTGAGCTGGCCGGCATCCAACGGTGTTAATGTCTAACCTCAACCAGTCCACGAAATTTCGCGACGATCTTCCATTGTACTGAGGTAGATACCTGTTTCTACCCGACACGAATCATGAATTCACACTGCCAAGGAGTCCCACGATAGGACGAAATGGCCATCCAGTGCCTACAGGTTTTCAATGATGGTCTAACATCAATCGCTTCATGATCATAATCAAAAACTTAATAATCTCCGCAACCCCATATTGGTAGGAAGATAATTAGCAAGTTAGTATGATTTTAATAGAATAATGAAATAAAATGGTTAAACTAAGCAGAAATCATTGTGTTACAAACATATTTTGTTGATTTTTAAATAATTCAATCATATTCAGTTTGTATCACTTGTGATTGTTTTAAAGGATTTGAATTTTCAATATTCGCGCCAAAATTCTGTGCTACATTTCTTAAAAGTGTAACTTTGTGCAAATTTGATTTCCATTTTACTTTACTTAATGATGAATTCATTTTGTGATCATTGATTTCATCAACCTTGATTAATAATAAATGATAAAACAAAGAAATAATAAGTTACGTAATAAATATAAAACTATTGAATAAACAAATGTTTCATTACAATTGGCATAGTTCATTTTCATTTGAATGAGGATAAATGAACTGTCAAATGTCAAGATGTACTTTTATATAATGGTTTACACATGTAGACAATTTTGGATACATATTCGTCTGAGGAAAGTGGAAACAGTGGTCGACTGGAGAATAATATTCGTAATGTTGCTGCGAAGAATGTTCTTTTTAAGGAATCCAAAATTCTCCTCTTTAGGATATATGTGGCTCTATCACCTTTGAAGTCGATGTTCATGTATAAAGTTTTCTTTTCTACTGTGATTATTTGTGTTTTTGGCGTTTTCGGCTTCATGTTCTTATCAATGAATATCGAAGGATACTCGTTTTTGATCACTGTTCATCAATAATCTGAAAGATAAATTATCGCATCTGACCAACTCAATGTGTATATAGGTCGTTCGATGCGTATTTTATCCAAAAGAATTCAAGAACATTGTCCGGCGTGGCTAAAAAGAGAAGGCAACGGCTCAATAAGAAGTTCTATAATCGAACACCTTGTGAACACAGGTCACTCAATCAAGACAGACTCTGCGTTCAAAGTCATCTTCAAGGTAAGTAGAAGTCTTCCTAAGACAATTAGACTGCATCTTCTCTGCATTGCCGAAGCAATAGCCATACATCTGGAAAAACCAGAATTGTGTGTGCAAAAGAGACTGGTACAACCTCTCCTTCTACCATAGTCTTAATGTATTAAAATTTTTTTCTCTTTTTTCATACTCTTGTTCCCTTACAGTCACCTGCTTCACCTTCCATCTTCCCTTCAAATCTTCTACCCTCAACTGGTTTGTTTTTATTTCCACGATCATTCCGATTACATTTCATCTGTGTTTCAACATTTTATTTTATCATGTTGAGCCATCCTTACCCAATGAATACTTAAGCCATTAACTATTAAACTTTCCTTGTTTTAAAAATTTCTTTTAATACCTTTGTTTATTTAACCTCACTGTCACCATGTATAACAGAAGTTTTTTATCAGTATTATTATCATCCTGTAAAAATAAGTATATATATTTGCGATTATACAGCTTTGGAAATGAATTCGCCGAAAAGAGAACTCTTCGCTGAACTAATCTTTTTTATTTAATGTCTTAATGGGTGTATTCCGTTTATTAAAAAAATCTGAGAACCATATAGTAAATACTTCATTTGCTAAATATTCATTAATTGTCTCAAACTTTGCTGCTCCTTCATTTCCATAACAAAAACTCTCTGTTCTCATTCTCTTCTCTTTGATTTTCTCAATATTCTGCTGCTAGGCATTCCATTTTCGACTGGTGATACATACTAATCATATCTGTCGATATCAGTAGCATACACCACAACTAGTAACTAGCCTCGAGAGAAAATTCTTGAAGGTTTAGTGTGAAGCAGTGACCAATGGAGTTCAACCGTGTTGGATATGAGGCAGTTGACCACCGGAAAAAAGGAAGATGGTCGCGCAAAATCGTGGATTGGTTAAAGTTATACATTAACACCATCGGATGCCGGCTCACTGGTCTAGAGGTTAGGCATTTGTGTGAAACCGAAGGTTGTGAATTCGGATCCCGCCTTAGGGTTGTGGATGGGGATTGCTGAGGAGTACCATACTAGAACGAAACGGCCACCCAGTGCTTCCAGTTTTTCGATGATTTTCTAACGTTGAACGATTCATGATTCCAAGGAAAAAAAAAGAATACTATGACAACGAACAAATAAGCATGAATAACAACCAATCAACTTGAGTGTCAATAAAATAATTTTCAAGTGAAGGTATCCTAACAACTTGTCACTAACTGGTGTTTGGGTTGGTTTTGTTTTGAAAAACAATGAAAACTCTACGGTTAAACCAACCAGGTCATAGAAAACAATATCCCCAAATAAATGTCTAGAATTGAATTGAATTCCGATCAATAAGTGAGAATCTTATCTTATTACTTTATCAAAATTTGTAAAACGGAGAATTATTTCTCATAAAGTCTTTTATTTTCAATTACTAACTACTGATGATATTTGTGCTATTGTGAATAATCTTGAAATGACGTAGTAATATATTTTACTACTGATAAAACTAATGTAATAACCGCTAGCTAGTGTTCATTAATATGCTTAAAACCTGAAGGATTGCACTAATGAATAAATCACAACCAAAGAATGATAGATCATTGATTAAAGTGTACTTTACAAGTGATTTATTTTTTATATGAACTACAGTAATACTATGATAGACTAAAGGGTTCGTGATTTCCCATTATTGATAATTAGGACTGTAATCAACATATCCGTTGAACAAGTTAGGGGCTGTTAGGATTCAATAGATCAGAAGACAATGCATTGGGCGTTTGAAGTAAAATATACGGGGTTATGATTACAGTTTGGACATCTTCATAAATTTCTAAATAGGATGAAATAAGCATCCTAGATTCCATTGCAAGCTACAAATGAAATATACTAAATCATCAATCAATAAACCATAACCAGTTCTTGTATTTTGATTTATAAACTGTAAGAGAAAAGGAAAGTGTAACTCATGTTTTCATTCTTAAGGTCAAACAATCTTTTTTAAAAAAATAAATAAATGAACAAATAGTCATACATTTATGCTAGAAAATCAAGGAAATGTTTGAGGTTAACTAAATATATTCAGTGCTTCCAGGTTTTCCATGGTGGTCTAGCTTCAATCGACTCATGATTTCAACTATTGAAATTTCTAAAATCTCCACAAAACCCCCTTTCTGATAATAATCATCTGCTCACTAGTGACTGACTTCAAGATGCATTTCCTGGAGTTCTAGTTAGATGTGACCAGTGGAGTTCAACCAGATCTGTTGTGAGATATCAGCTCACTGAAGACAATGGTGTACGGTGGCGCAATTTCGTGGGTTGGTTGAAGTTAGACATTTAACATCGTTGGATGCCGGCTCAGTGGTCTAGTGATTAAACGCTCGCGCACGAGACTGATAGGTCCTGGGTTCGAATCTCGCGGGGTGCGGGATCGTGGGTACACACTGCTGAGGAGTCCCATGCCAGGACGAAACGGCCGTCCAGTGCTACCAGGTTTTCCATGGTGATCTAGCTTCAATCGACTCATGATTTCAACTACTGAAATTTCTAAAATCTCCACAAAACCCCTTCTGATAAATATTTAATGATTAAACACTATTTTCATAATTCTATTAAAATAGCTTTAATTCTAGTCAACATATCCACATTTCTGAAATATAGTATGATGAACAAATTAGATAAATTAATAACTAAAGTTATTATGTGTACAGTATTCCATCAAAGTTTTATGTAAACATACCTTGTTAGGTGAATAATCTTGTTTTGTTACATATTGACTTAGTAAACGTTTACTGTGAGAAATTTCATCTGATGCTTCTTTCAATCTAGTTTTATAAGTATCTAACTGATCTTGCATTTTTATTAGATGATCTTCAGTATTTCGTAATCTAAAATTTAAAGTCAACAATAATTAATCCAAATCTATAATGTTCAGATACTTGTATTTTTGAATAAATTAAATAGTCTAGATTGATTTATCAGTTTACTGCTTTAACAATCAAATTATTATTGAAGTTTGTGATGATTTAAATTATTTTGTACAGTCACATCGGTTGGTTAATTTAAGCAATTGAATTCATGAATTTATCTAAGCTAAACTTCATTGGAAAACCCGGGAGCGCTGGATGGCCATTTCTTTCTAGTATGGGACTCCTCAGCAATCCGCACCCATGACTCTGCACACAAGACTCAAACCCAGGATTTTCGGTCTCGCCCGCGATCACTTAACCTATAGACCACTGAGACGGCGGGCATGTCTAACTCCAATCAATCCATGATCTTGCGCAATCATTCATCAATTGTCTGAGGTAGATACCTGTCTCTACTCGACATGGTTGGTTGGGCTCCACTGTTTTTTTCTTGCAAGACCGAGGGTCCTGGGTTCGAGCCAATCATGTGTGGCCGTAAATGCGCACTGACGACGGGTCCCATACTAGAACGAAACGGACGTCTAGTGCCTTCCAGGTTTTCAATAGTGGTCTAGCTTAGATCGACTCATGAATCCAACTGTTAAATGATTAATATTTACCAATATAGTAGATGTCGATCATAAATAATTTGTTGCTAAGCAAATCAATTTTCTGCATACTTTTACCCAGTTGAAACGTGTTTACATTTTGTGCAACAGTGAATAAACGTTTTATCAAGTTTTAAATATTAAAGTATATATACAATTTAAAGATAATCACCTTTCCAACTCTGCATAATGTAGTAATCTTTGTTCTTTACGTTTACTAGGATCTATGAGATGAGACTTTCTCAATATTGACGACCATTCAGTTGATGTTACTAGTGTTTAAATTGAAAAACAAAAGTCAATCATTGAATTGAATTTTCATAAATATCATTAGTGGACAATTAGATAGTAAATATATTGAATTGTTATGGTCTTCCATTTCTAGTATGTTCTAACCATTGAACTTCATTGAACTTGATACAAATAAGAACAGCTATAATTTTGGAACAAGATCTATTTTAATGAACGAGAACAGTAATCTGCAGTAATAATTTATGTTTTTAACATTACAGTGTTTTTAATTCTATAGATTAATTAAAGAGGTTGAAAAGTTTATCTTACAAATATCGTACAAGGTAAGTAAACTTATTGTAGTTCTATCATTTATAAATTCAATTCTTGCCTATTTCGTCCCTGTAACTAATGGAGACTTTGAAACTAAGCTTCATCAAAATCAACACTAATTGTATAGTTGCTAAATCAGAAAAGTTAGCATCAACTAATTCATTTATTTATTTAAACACATAAACATTGGTACAAGAAGGCACCAAACAGATATGCACCACATAAATCATTCGATTTATGTGAGGACTGGGATACTGCTCGGGTCCTCAAACTGAGGTAGGTGGTTTTCTTAGGGAGTCACATCCTGAGCCCTTGACCTAAAGGTCTAATCCATAAGGCAGTGGAGCAACGTAAGGAGATGTAGTTCCGTGGTAGCCGGTGACCAATAATCAGTTCATACGCCGTTTGTTTCCTTAGGATCCTGGAGCCCATGTACACCATTGGTTTGGAATTAAAGTTTTTTAACTGCCGTAGATGGATACTCCATATTCACCAACCCATTTAAAGCGCC
Organism: Schistosoma haematobium; assembly: GCF_000699445.3. Taxonomy (NCBI): domain Eukaryota; kingdom Metazoa; phylum Platyhelminthes; class Trematoda; order Strigeidida; family Schistosomatidae; genus Schistosoma; species Schistosoma haematobium. Next base: position 36,320,819 of record NC_067199.1, on the reverse strand, counting down.
AGACATTCGCTTATCGTCTTTTCAATCTCGTAAACAACACCCCCGCCACGAGAAGACAGTTAGTAGGACTTCCCTGTCAGTGGTTGTATGCACGTGACCACTTGAAAGGATTTCGAACGGGAGAGCTGACTCTTCCCACACTCAACAGTACCAGGGTATTTGGGGGCATCAACTAACAGTAATACTATCCTAGAGAACTTATTTCATCATCGTAAGAATATTTTAAAGCCTCTATTTAACATTATAAAATCTGATATACACATAGTATGAATTAATTCATTACAAGATCTTTTAGAAATCACTTCTAAACTTTTTTTTATTAAACTTCATCAAAATAACATGAATAAATTCAACTCTTGCATCACTTACAAAGTTCATCATTTGATAAAAGACAACTATTAGTGTTGTATTGTTGTGTACCGGTTAATAGACAGAAAATATCCATGAAGAAATATTTCTTTATCTGTGACATTGTAAAAGTAAAGAGATATTTTGAAATATATATATAATATTTTAAATACTATTTTTGTGTAGGTTACTTATATTGACATAAGTAGTATATAACGTTGGTCAGGAATAGACTTCATTTCAGTAGATCGATAAGGAAGGAACGGGAACGGAACGCAATTGGTATGAAAATGCATGAACAATGAAATCTGAGACAATGGATTGATATTTTGCAAATTAACGATTTACCATATGGTTCACAGATTTCAGTGAGATACTCTGTAATTACATGTTCAAATACATTTGGGTGTCCCCACTCGTCTTCTCGTGTTCAATTCCGTTGAGATACACTATTTATTATAAAAAATGACTACTGTTCTATTGATGTAAATTCAAATAATATGGTTGGAATCCTTACCTCCTTTGTGGAACTAATATACCGGTCTTTTGTAATTTGAAGCTTAGCATAACTATTCTATTCATTTCCTATAAAGGTGACTCACTATTGCGTGCACTATGTTGAGATAAGATGATGGTTGGGAGTAATTTTACTCTAATTAAATAAATCATTCAATTAAAGCAAGTCTTTAATATGAATATTTCTCTGAGTTTAGGATTTCATTATGATTTATTACATTAGCTTTAAAGTAATGAAAATACTGTTAGAATCAACAGATTATTTATAAATAAATCGACTTACTTTGTGAAAGATCTCTCTGTCTAGTACCTATAGTTATAAATGACAGTTTCAATGAGTAGACAATAAATGTTACTTCTGTGAGAATAAAACACTGAAAGAGTTTTAGTGTCAGTCAGTCAATCCGTCAGTAACAACATAGAACTTCGTACGAACGTACATCAGTTCGAGTTGCCATACCATATTAGCACAGAGGTATAGTTGTGGTATCAAGGTTAATATCAGTCCGTCAGTAACAACGTAGAACTTCGTACGTACATATATCAGTTCGATTTGCCACACCACATTAGCACAAAGATGCAGTGGTCGATTCAAATCCCGTAGTGGTAGAGGTAATAAGAGTATAAGCAGTAATCGGGAAGATTAGGGTTTGGAGATGTTATTTAAAGAGTATAATCCAGTGAAATAAATTTGGAAAGAGCAAAAAAGGGACATGAAGAATTCAGAAGATTAGAGTTTGGGAGAACACAAAGAGTGGATGCACCTGCACCATTGCAAACGATTTTGAGCCATGTCATTCAGGGTCTCTAACCATCGGTTGCTATCATCTCGTGGTCCCCAACCAGGTAGACTACACCTACCAACATGACTCAGTCCACTTGTCAGTGACTTCATGGACTTGTGCCATGTTTTGGTCTGGCCGCCCCTAGCTTTCTTCCAACCTACTCCTATACCATTGAGCATAGCACATCGAGGCAGGCTGATATAGGAGGTTCATAAACGTCTTTAATACAATAATTATACAGATTGAAATCATGAGTCAGTTGAAGCTAGACCACCATGGAGAACCTGGAAGCACTGGACGGCCGTTTCGTCCTAGTAGGGACTCCTCAGCAGTGCGCATCCACGATCCCGCACCACGCGGGGCTCGAACCAAGGACCTACCATCCAACGGTGTGGATGCTGGCTCAGTGGTCTACTGGTTAAGTGCTCGCGCGCAAAGCCAGTAGGTCCTGGGTTCGAGCCCCGCGTGGTGCGGGATCGTGGATGCACACTGCTGAGGAGTCCCTACTAGGACGAAACGGCCGTCCAGTGCTTCCAGGTTTTCCATGGTGGTCTAGCTTCAACTGACTCATGATTTCAATCTGTGAAAATTTCTAAAAATCTCTACAAACCCCTTCTGACAATAATTATAGTAAATTCATCGGTAAACATAAACATAATTTTCATGAGTATATATTATATATATTATTTACCAAAAACTGAAAAACATCTTTTTCTAATTTTGGACCAATTATAAGGAATTGTTCATTTAATGAAGTCATTTCTTTTCTACTTATTTCTCTTTGTTCATCAATTGTATTTATATGTTCATATTGACTTATATCAGATAGAGAATGATTCGGTATTCTAATCCAGCATAGAAAAATGAAAATAGCTATGAAACAACTTAAAATATATGACAAATTGGATTCAATTGGTTCAGCTCCAGCAATACATAACATTAACTGATCCCATATATACAATAATGTAGATTGAGATAAATAACCTAAAAGGATAGTTTGAAAATGATATTTACTTGTAAGTATTAGATATTAAAAAAAGGAATGTTTGTTCTATATTAAGTTAAACAAGATTATAAGAAACATAAATATATATTAAATTCACTTGGTGTGGTTTACTTGGATCCAGAATCATCAAAGCATCATTCAAAACAAAGAAGGAGGGGATCACAATGAATATTATTCAATGTTATGCACCCACCAATGATAGCAACGACGACATTAAAGATCAATTATACGAGCGGTTGCAACCAATCATAGAGAAGTGCCCAAGAAAAGACCTCACCATTCTGATGGGAGATCTAAACGCCAAAGTCGGAATAGACAACACTGGATATGAAGATATCATGGGACGACATGGACTGGGGGAGAGAAACGAAAATGGGGAGAGATTTGCAAATCTGTGCGCATTCAACAAATTGGTCATAGGCGGCACAATATTTCCACACAAACGTATACACAAAGCTACATGGATCTCACCGAACCACACTACAGAGAACCAGATAGATCATATCTGCATTAATAAAAGATTCCGAAGGACAATGGAAGATGTGAGAACCAGGAGAGGTGCTGACATAGCTTCAGATCACCACCTAGTTGTGGCCAAATTAAAACTGAAACTAAAGAAGAACTGGACAATTGCACAAACAGCATTACAAAGGTTCAATACAAGCTTCCTTCGAGATACTAACAAAATCAACGAATTCAAGATAGCTCTCCACAACAGGTTCCAAGCCTTACAGGATCTACTGAAAGAAGAAGAAACTACTATGGAGGACAACTGGAAAGTTATCAAGGAGGCATTAACTTCAACGTGTCAAGAGGTTGATGTTTAGGACTGTAATTGATGAGTCTCTTATTGGTACATGTACAGTGGCAAGGTACATTCAGCTGTTGAGTTCCAAATAGGAAAAAACGCGCGTCCTGGATTCCATTGCTAGCCACTATCTATCTTTGCTTATAAATATATAATGCCTGAATATTATGCATATTCAGTCACAAATTATTTTCAGTATAGAGTTTTGTGGAGTTTTCATATTTTTAAAATCGTAACTATAACTGAAAACCGAAAGTACTAGATGGCCGTTTCATACTAATATGAAACTTCTAAGAAATATCCATAAACGATCTTGCTACTCTTAAACTCTAATTTACTTAAATGGTATCCAATGGTATACATGTTTAAATTCAACTCAATTAAGATATTGCTCGACTATCTTCTGTTGCTTGAGGTGGTTGACTAACATTTGACATAGTTGAACTTCACTGATCACGGTTTCTCATCAGCAGTTCAGGAATTATATCTTGTAGCTTGACACTAGTGAGCATATGATTATCATCAGTATAGGGTTTTGTGCAGATTATATAACTGTTTATAAAGTTTTCAATGGTGTTTTCAACTAAGATCAGTTATTGATTTAAGAAAGATAAATCATTCCTTATGATATAGCTATCCAAACTTAGAATTCAGCTGCTAGATTTCCTGAAACTAATGTATGTTCAAATAGACAGCATTCCCACCGAAAGATCATTTCCTTCATCCTAAGTATTTAATTATGTTTATTACAAAAAACTGAGTAGAACAGTGGGTCAGTAGTTAGGAAGTTTGATTTACAGTCGCTAAATGGCATGTTTCAACCCCGACCGACTTACTTTGGTTTGGTCAACCGGGTAGCACCATCAGGGTATGGTTCGAAACTAATTACACGAATCTGTACAAAGCAAGTGAGTTAATAATTAGTTTACAGGTAGTTGATAAAAAAACATCTAACCATATGGGACCCGATTTTATTTTATTCACTAGTCAGTACAATATTTTTGACAGACTCCATAAGAATATTCACTAAAGATTGCGTATTATTGAGTGTTTAAAATTTATTCAGCGAAACACTATTCAGTAATCACTCCTAATATCTGTGATAAATGTTACATAAATTCATCTAAAAGTATAACTTCAACAAGCTATAATATATATATTGAATTTAGAAACTATTACGTCTAATATATAGATGAGTGGTATTAGAAAAGTACCAGTCGGGTGAGACTATGATTTGTGGACGACGTTTGAGTGACGCTTAAGTGATCTTGAGAAACCCCATCTACTCACTAGGGTTAAGTGAGGGTTATAAACCAATTTGGAGAATTAAGATTATGATTTACAGTTCATGGTTAGGGTTAGGAATTAGATTTATGGTTTTCATCATGAACAGACATCAGCTACAATACCAGAACACTATTTAGCCAGATGAATGGATGAATTTCGCGCCGAAACCCAAGACTTGTTATTCTGAATCTGATTGGTTCGTTCATAAATTATAGTCTCGCCGTTTATAGATTTCATGTAATATCATGTAGACGATTCAATATTTACATAACCATAGCAAATCTGTGCAAATTTCATGAAAATTTTTCAAATCTTATGAAATATTTCTCTTAGCATAATAACTCATCCGATAATTTTTGTGGTCTACGTAACATGTAGAAACGTTTACAACTGTGGTGTTTCACATTACTTGGTGACTTTAATTAAATAATCATTTAAAACTAGAAACTAGTGTGAAGCTATTCTTTCTAGTATGAGGTTAGTCAAAAGCGTGCATCCACGATCCCACGAAGTCTTGAACCTAGAGCCTTCAAGTCTTTAGGGAAGTCCTTAACTTTCAGACCAATGAGCTGGTGTTCAATGGTTTAAAGTTTTTGACTTCAGTTAATTCATGATACTGTAGGGCCATAATTTTGTTTCAATTTATTTAAAATCGATGGAAATTTAGTAGAAATATAATGCACATATTAGATGGTACAAATCGTGACGTCTTCAATACTGAATGGGTTAGTCGTAGATTAACTTAGATTTAAAAGTATTAAAATAAATAACTTTAGCTAAATAAAAAAAAACATGAGATTATTACGTCCTCTACTTGATTACGGCAGAATACGGTATGCAACCATCAACACTCGAACGTATATAAACCCGCAGTCGCAAATCAAAAGACAGAAGAAGCAGGGGTACTTATAGCTTATAGTATTGTCTATTACATTATTATAATCCGGCTAATCCGCAAGTAGGAAGGCTATACAATTGTCCAATAACAGCATAGCACGTTGATACTCTAGAGGGTTCTATCAGGTTCCTTTAGAGCCTCTGGAGGTCTCCTCGTGCTTTTTGAAGCCATCCTAACTGGAATATACTTAATAAACAATAACCAACACAGCCTTACAAACACCTGAGGCACACGTTGCCCAACTCTCTACATATTATAATAATTTCTTTTCTTTTAGATACGTTTTAACCAATTAATTATTTATGTTAACTGCTTAATTCATCTATATGCAACAATGAGAAGCTTACAATCTACTGAGAAACAACTGCAGTGTATTTGATGAACCAAATATATTATGCAAAGAACAAATACCATAGGAAATAAAGTTATCGTAGATTTTTGCTGATGTGGATTAATAACAACTTACAACTATTAAGAAGTTATTCAAAGGTGACTATAAGATACTACTCTAAAAGTTCCGGTGATAAACAGTGATTAATGGAGTTCAACAACATCCGGTGTGAGACAGTTATCTACCATAAAAAAAGAAAGATCATCACCGAATATAGCGAATACATATACTACTAAATGCTGATTCAATGATCTAAAAGGTAAGCGTTCACGACTAAACAGAATTATCTTGATTCTATTCCTGATGAGGTGGTGGATACACACTTCTGAATAGCTTCATAGAAGTACGGAACCGTTGTCCAGTGCTTCTTAGCTTTCAATGATTTTTTTAAAATTTTCTATATTTTCTGTTGTGAATCCTTTGTTGAAACTAAAAAATGGTGATAAATTAAAAAATTCATATAATGAGGTTCATTTTTCAACTTAATGATTAAAACATTTTACTCACCAATGAAAACAGATTGAATTATTGGTTCGATAAATGTATAGAAGATCTCTGAACAAATATCTTCTTCATTTGTCAAATTCGATATGATATCAATATCTAAAATAGATCAACACTTGTCTACATTAATATTCTACTAAATGATCCGAGCATCTGGAGCGCAAAACAACTGTCAACCGACACTAAGGTCAGGATTTTCAATACAAATGTCAAGACAGTTCTACTGTATGGGGCGGAAACCTAAAGAACTACGAAAGCCATCATCCAGAAGATACAGGTGTTTATTAACAGTTGTCTACTCAAAATACTTTGAATCCGTTGGCCGCACATTATTAGCAACAACCAACTGTGGGAGAGAACGAACCAGATCCCAGTAGAGGAAAAAATCAGGAAGAAGCGCTGGAAGTGGATAGGACACACATTGAGGAAAGCACCCAACTGCGTCACAAGACAAGCCCTCGCATGGAGTCCTCAAGGCGAAAGGAGGAGAAGACGAAGACCAAAGAACTCATTACGCCGGGAAATGGAGATAGACATGAGAAAGATTAACAAGAGATGGATGGAACTAAAAAAGAAGACCCAGGGCAGAGTGGGTCGGAGAATGCTAGTCGGCGGCCTATGCTTTATTAGGAGTAACACGCGAAAGTAACTAAGTAAATGATCAGAATATATTGAAGTACTTCTTTGAAAATTTTATTACATCATTTTGTAACATTCTTAATGTACTAAATGGAAGTAAGTCATGATTGATCGATCAAAGAAGAGAAACATATTCGTCTACACAAAATATAAGATACTATCTTAATTGTAAAATTGAACATCTGACGACTCAGTAAATAGAACCGATATGACGAGTGATGATTTAATCGATTAGTGTGCAGTTGATATGTGAAATTGATCGACTATAATAGGTAATCATCATATTTTAGGGAGTAGTAAGGTGACTTAATCAATTAGTTACTTACTTACGCCTGTTACTTTTCGTGAAGGAGCATAGGCCGCTCACCAGCATTCTTCATCCAACCCTGCCCTAGGCAACCCTTTCTAGCTCCGTCCAGTTGTAATTCATCCTTTCCATATCTGCTTCTATTTCCCAACGTAATGTGTTCTTTGGCCTTCCTCTTTTCCACTTCCCTTCAGGATTCCAAGTTAGGGCTTGCCTCGTGATGCAGTTTGGTGATTTGCGTATTGTATGTCCTATCCATTTCCATCGTCTTTTCCGGATTTCCTCTTCAGCTGGAAGCTGGTTTGTTCTCTCCAACAGAAGGCTATTGCTGATGGTATCAGGTCAATGGATGTTGAATATCTTGTGTAGACAACTATTTATAAATACTTGTACCTTCTTGATGATGGTTGTAGTAGTTCTCCAAGTTTCAGCTCCGTACAGTAGAACTGTCTTGACGTTGGTATTGAAGATTCTCACTTTGATATTGATTGAACGTTGTTTTGAGTTCCATATGTTCTTCAATTGTAGGAATGCGGCCCTTGCTTTCCCGATCCTCGGATCAATTAGTTATGTCTGTTAATTGTTGATGTTTAATTGTATTTTTATTGTACATGTATTCACATAGTAAGTCAGTGAATTAATTATTGTTAGATACCTATCCCTTTAATTTAGACAAGTTTGACTGTAAATAAATCGTATAAAAATTGATGTGTTCAGACATCGTTCTCAATATATTGCCAGAGTCAGATAAATACTTATCACCAGTTTTTGTTTATTCATAATGTGTCGTAAGATTTGGGATTTTAGTACCAAATATCAGTTATATTAACATATCTACAGACAGAATAGTGACAATCAGAAAAAAAAGTACACAAATTAGATATTGTCATGTAATAGTGCCTATATCTATAAAAGAGAATTTTTCATGCAGTTGGTTCCCTTGTAAAACAACAACAACAAACAAACATTATGGAATGCAGTGAAAGAATTTGATTTCCTGCACTTTAGATTTTCAACATATACCCTGATTTAGATAAATAAATAGTGTTATAGTAGTAATTTTGTATGTAATACCTATAAAGTCATTTAATTTATTGATGAGAAATAATTACTACTACTTTAGACATTGATACTTATTTGCTTACTTGGGCCTGCTACTCCTCGTGAAAGAGTATATGCCTCCTTCCAGTCTGTTGGCACTTGTTCTTCCTCCCATATCTTCTTGAATAGAACGTGGAGCATGTTTACAGTTACTTCCATTTCTGATTTCAGTGCTTCGGCTGCCATTTTGTTTGGTCCTGCCGCTTTCCCACTCTTGATTTTTCTGATAACCATATTTTGTTTGATCGTTAGTGAAATGAAATATATGGGAAGCTCTGTACATGCTGCATCGATTTCCGGTGGGTTCAGTGAGGCTGGTCTATTCAAGAGTTCGCCAAATTGTTCTAACCAACTGTTCCACTGTTCTTGAACCTCAGTGAATGGCTTGCCTTCTTATTCTTCGACTGGTCTCACCGATTTACTATATTTCCCTGCTATTTTATTAGTTTTATCATATCGTTGTCTCATATTTCCCTCTCTTTCACCATTTTCCGCCGTCGTTAATTGGTCTTCCACATATTTCTGTTTGTCGGCCCTAATGCTCCTCATCACTTGCTTGTTTGCTTCTGTGCAGTCTGTTTGTGCCTTGACTTCCTTTGTTCTTGTTCGACCGTTGTTAATTTCTGGCTTCTTGTACCTCCTTTCTTAAATCCTTCCAAGGATATCGATAGAGACCCATTTCATTATGATGCTTCTTGCGGTCCAGCACTTCTTGACGTGTTAAAGTTAATGCTTTTTTTATCCCTTTCCAGCTATTTTCCATAATGGTTTTCTCTTCTTTGAGTGAATCTTGTAAGGCTTGGAACCTGTTGTTATGAGCCATCTTGAATTCGTCGAGTTTGTCAGTATCTTGAAGGGAGGCTGGGTTAAACCTATGTAATTCTGTTTGTCCAGTTGTCCAGTGCTTCTTCAGCTTCAGTTTCATCTTGGCCACAACCAGGTGGTGATTTGAATCTATGTCCGCTCCTCTCATGGTTCTAGCATCTTCCACTGACCTCGTGAATTTTTTACTGATGCAAATATGGTCGATCTGGTTCTGTGTAGTGTGATCCGGTGAGATTCATGTAGCTTTGTGTATGCGTTTGTAGAGCAATATTTTACCGCCCATAACCATTTAGTCTCATACACATAAATTTGCAAACCTGTCACCATTCTTGTTCTTTTCTCCTAGTCAGTCCTTGTCGTACGATGATATCTTGATATCCAGTGTTGTCCATTTCGACTTTGACGTTTAGGTTTCTCATCAGGACATTCAGGTCCTTTCTTGAGCACTTCGCTATAGTCGAATGCAGCCTCTCGTAAAACTGATCTTTATTATCGTCATCGCTATCATTGGTGGGTGCATAACATTCATTGTGATTCCTTTATTTTTTGATTTGAAGGTTGATTCGATGATCTTTGGTCCATGAGATTCCCATCCTATAAGTGCTTTACATGCTTCGTTGGACAGCATCAAAACAAACTCCTGAGTGTGTGGAGCATTTCCTCTTTGTGACCAGAGTAGGGCAGCATCTCTCCTGGGTCTATATTTTCCTGTCCAGCCTGTGTCCAGTGAGTTCCATTGATTCCGAGCGCCTTCAAGATGATCCTCCGATTTTTGCAACTATTCCATTGGTCCTCCCAATCCCCCACATTGTCCAAACATTCCATAAGCCAATATTACTTGTCAGACGGGAGAACCGGCCTCGTAATTTTTGAAGAATCTCGGCTTTTATCATGAGACATCATAGTTCTTCTAAATGAAGATCCTTCAACTCCCGGGGCATAGTTTAAATGGTACAGATTGTTTTTACTGGTTAGCAATTTTTAGCAAGGTTGATTTCTACGGGATGGGGTTACTGACCTCATGCTCCACCCTTCTTTTCTATCCGAATTTGGAATCAGCAACAACGCTAATAGCGCTACAGACGGAGTTTTTCTACACTGATATAGTTTCGAAATATAGATGAACAGACGAAGCGACAGAGAGACTATGACATGGCCGAGTACAATAAATATGTACTAACTGTTATGATCACAGTTAACAAAATGATTGAAGTGATAATAATTACTGAAAAAAGTATTCATAATAGTGATGGGAACAATGATGATAATATTCGTACAAGAGTTTTGTGAATATTGTTAAACTTTGATAGTTCACGTCACTGACTGATCTTTAAACATTACTGAAAACCAGAAAACACTGGAAAGCTTGTTCCCTGTGAGGTCATGGATGCACACTGCTTAGTGATCCTATACTAGGATAATGTAGCTGTCTAGAGATTCCTGGTTTTTTGTGGTATGACAAATAGGATCAGTCTTTGATATAAACTATGAAAAAACTTCAATACTTAAATGGCTGAATGGAATTGGAGTTGAATATTTTACCGAGTTATATCGAAATAATAAGACTAGTTATGATAACTAGATTTTAGAAATGAAAACTCATCCAAAGTAAACCATGAAGGTTTTATAAAGATTGAATGAAATTTAGCAAAGAATACTTCTACAGATTATGGGTCAGTCAATCGAAACGAAATTTCAAATATTTCCAAAATGAACGAAAAAAGAAAGCAATGGAAAGATAGCATTCAATTGATTATCATGGCCAGTACCAGGTGGACCATAAATTCTTTTCGCATACATAATTTAAAGTTGAAACAGAAAATATAAGCTACTTCTGCAAGACTTATAATCCCTGTTGTTATTTACTAGTGCTGATGCTAGTTTACTGTAACAAAATGTTCACTATCAAATTAAACTATTATTATTATTACAAATAATATATTAGTAATATCCCAATGCGTAGAAAAATTAGATTTCCCATTCATTTCAACACAGAACTGCGTCTACAAATTAGGTTGTGTCGATTGTGAAACCGTCTATATTGAAGAGTCATCTCGAGAAATACTGACTCGTGCCTAAGAACATATTGGGTACACAAAGAAACCTCTTAATAATCCCGTAGAATTGGATAGACTTCAAATTAAATCAGCAATAGCAGTTCACGCCATTTTTAACGACCACCAAATCGACGTCAAATATAACAAAAAGGCTTTTCCAATTACAAAGAAAGGAGAGTAGCTGAAGCGTTCCATATAATACTTAATCCTACTGCTCTCAATAGAAAAGAAGGCCTTGCAATACATCCTACTTGGACTATCTACCCTAGCCAACTAGTCTGATACTATTCACAATTTACACTATCATTTTACAAATTAAACTCTATCCTTAGCATTGCACACTTAGATATACACAAATTTACGTACATGTCGCTTATGAATCACCTTAACCGAAATGATATGACATTGATTTATTCAGACCTGTTTTTTGATTGATCATATGATATTCTTGTTGTCCCGTTGTACTATTTAAACTTAGATTAATTTCAAATTCATTCAGTGTTGTTTTACTTTTATCTTCCCATTGTTACTTAGGGCTGCGATTGATCAGTCTCATGTTGTTATGTGTGCATCCTGTGCGGATTGCGTCTATATAGCCTTAAGTCCCGAGGTGAACATTAACTCTAGGATCCAGGTACATTCAGCTGACGAGTCCGAAAATGGGACGAAACGCACTTCCTGGATTCCACTGCTAGCCACTATCAATTTTAGCTTAGATTAATTTTGATTTGATAATTTATTCTCTGAAGAAGCGGCTCACACTAAGTCACGAAACGTCAGAAAATCTCATTTTTCTACTCATTGGTATATTACAAATATATTAATTTATTTATAACAATCTACCCAATGCTCAATTTATTCAAAATTATCAAATCAAACCTTGGTAATGATATCTATTATTATTATTATTGCTACCTACCTTTGACAAACAAAACTTGTTTCACAACAGAAGAGGCTATATTATCATCAATATATCGTAATTGTTTTAAAACACTCTGACTAAATTTAATATTTTTATTATCATTCATTTCAGATATGCCATTTATTTTATAATTTTCATTTTGTATTACTTTCTGTAAAGATTGACGAGTAAACCAGATTGTTGGCAACTGTGTTATAAATGATGGTAATGTTGATAGTAATACAAAAAATTCTTGAGTTAGTACACCAATAGTTTCCACATTTGGAGGTTGATTTCTTGAAAATAAAATCAATTAGTAATTTAGAATGAAATTCAAACTTGAACAGTATTGATCTAATTAAAGTTGATTGATGAAAACATCATGGAAATTAATCTTTCTTTAAAGAAAAATTTAACCGGTATTACCCAATGATACATTGTAAATGTTATAAGTTAGGTATTTAGGCTTTAAGTGGGAAATTTCAAAACTGAATTCCTGTTCACTGAAAACAATGGTGTACGGTCGCGCAACTTCGTGAATTGGTTGAAGTTAGACATTAACACCGTTGGATGCCGGCTGGCTCAGTGGTCTAGTTGGTTAAGCACCAGGCGCGAGACTGATAGTTCCTGGGTTCGAATCTCTCGAAAGGCGAGATCGTGGATGCACACTGCTGAGGAGTCCTATACTAGGACGAAACGGCCGTCCAGTGCTTCCAGGTTTTTCATGGTGGTCTAGCTTTAATTGACTCATGATTTCAACCAGTGAAATTTCTAAAAATCTCCACAAACCCCATTCTGACATTAATTAATAGTCGAATAGAAAAAAGAATACATTAGTGAAGTTCTAACATCTATCGACTGACATAGATTAACTAGCGCAATATTTCCCTTCTACTGCTGATATAATTTTCTGTTAACTCACAAAGAAAACTAACAAACTACAAGTGTAGGAATTCAAACATATTCAAGAAATCTTAATCAGCATCTAAAGATCAATTTATTGATTGATTCTATTACAATGATCATGGATGCGCAATACTAAGGATTTCCATACTGGAACAAAACGGCCGTTCAGTGCTTCCAGGTTTTCCATGGTGGTCTAGCTTTAATCGACTCATGAACTGAACTATTAAGTTTCTACAAACTCCACGAACCCTCATTATGATAATGGTCCATTTGTATATAATTCTTACTTATCAATTAATAATTGAATTCATGAGTCAATCGAAGCTAGACCACCATGGAAAGCTTGGAAAAATTGGACGGTCGTTTCATCCTGGTATCGGACTTATCAGCAGTGCGCATCCACGATCCCACCTCGCGAGATTCGAACGCAGGATCCATCAGTGTCTTATTAGTTGAAAAATCTCTAATGTGTCAACAGATATTCAGTTCGTTGACAAATAAATATGAGTATTGTGAAAAAATTCACATCATATAAAACCACAGATATATATTCATATATCTATGTCTTAAATATGGGTGTACTTTTTCAAAGAATATTAAATACTCTGATCAACAGATGTCACTATATTTTCCCTAAGCCGATCACCAGTTAAATTTCACTTTGCCTTATCCTACTGCATTATTTATTTTATCCTAAATAGACATACTGTTAAAATATAAACAGGACAAATCTATTAATTATATATTTGTTCAGGTTTGAAGGAAAGTTTTACTTAAAATTGAAACAATCTGAAATTCACTCAATATTTTTATACAAGCATTCTTTGATATATATTTTATGAATCATAGAAATGTAACTATCCGATCACATCAAAATTATCAATATAGGGTTGTTGAGATTATTACTGTTAACTACCATGTGCTTGCTAGTAACTAGTTTCGTGAGAGGATTCTCTGAGTTCTAGTGAGAATCCGTGACCAGTGGAGCTAATCCGTGTCGAGTAGAGACAGGTATCTACCTCAGTACAATGGAAGATCGTCGCACGATTTCGCAGATTAGTTGAAGTTAAATATTATCACCGTTAAATGCCGGCCGGCTCAGTAGTCTAGAGGTTAAGCGTTTGCGCGCGAGACTGAAAACCCTGGTTTTGAATCCTGCGAGCCTGATCATGGATGCGCACTGCTGAGGAATCCCATAATAGGACCAAACGGCCGTCTAGTACTTCCAGGTTTCCGATGGTGGTCTAACATCAATCAGTTCATGATCTCAATTCAAAAACTTAATAATCTCCACAACCTTATGCTCATATCGAAATTCTTTTTACAAAAAGCAACCTAAAAAAATACATCATAATCCTCATTAAAGCATCTTATACATTAAGGTTGAATATCATTTTGAACAATAAGTCAATAATTAAATATATCATTAACAAAAGTCAAAATTACAAGATCATTTTGAGAGTTGTTCAAGTTGACTAGAATAATATCAAATGGGTTTTGTGGATATTATAGTAATTTCAATAGTTAAGATCATGAATCAGTTGAAACTAGAACACCATGAAAAATTTGGAAGCACTGGACGGCCGTTTCGTTTAGTGGTTAAGTGCTCGCGCGCGAAACCAGTAGATCCTAGGTTCGAATCTTGCAGTTGACTAGAATAGTTTAACTTTCTTTAATATAAATAAAATTTATGTCTATTCAAACAATATTATCATAGATACTACTTAAATATAGAATATATAATAGAAGATTAGTTAAAATATTAAATCAATTAGGAATTCTAATATAATTTACTTTGATAAATAATCTTTCATCGCCAAAACTAATATAGAAACAATTTTAATATAATGAAGATGCTTTACATTGTCATTTATATTCATTATCTTTTGATAAAACTTTAATAAATAATTCATTGCATATAAACAACCTAAAACAAAAAAGAAGGAAAAAAAGAAAGAAAGAAAATAGAAAAGAAATACTATAAGGAAAAATAAAGACGATGTCATAATGTCGACATACCAACTGAATCTTTAATAGAAGACATGGAAACACAAGAGTTTAAAAAGTTTCTACATTCTACCAGAATATGTTCATTTTGATTAGGTGAAAACATTTGAATTATTTGTTCAAGTTTTATTCTTTGAGATTTACCTAATAAAAAAGTATTTAAAAAGAAAAACAAAAGAAAACAAAAGTGTTATATCCCGATAAGTATAATGAATGGTAACTTTTGGGATCCATTTATAGACCAATACTATGAGTATATTTTTGTCGTATAATTGTTATGTAACTAAACTGTTCATATTCATGTCCCTCTTGTCATAAGCTTTATTTTGACCTATGAACTATTATTATACGATTTACCATTCTTGAGTTATGGCCTGTCTATTAATAACTATCTCCCTCATTCACAGTCACTTTTGGCCAAATAGTGTACAAATGTTATTTTCTGTTTTATGGTACGTTGTGGTCTGTTTGATTGGTATATAAACTCCTTATGTTTGAAATAAATGATTCATATCACAGAGGCTGTGATTGGTGTTCCGGATCCAACCGGCTGGGCTAGTCAGGAAGCGAGACCAATCAGAACTCTAGGCTGCTCGCAGATGTTTTATGCATCACCGATTCGATCGATAAATTCGCTGCTCTCTGATTAGCGGTATCGTTGCGTTATACAGTAACAAGGCACACAGATTCACAAGTTATAACAAAAAGTATACCATATGTAAAAATTATAGTAGTAACTAAACGAAAAAAATTGGATTCATTATAATCAGAAAATAATGATGGATAGTAGTGGAATCTAGGACGCGAGTTTCGTTTTATTTAAGACTCATCAGCTAGATGTAACAGTATCTCAGAATTATTGTTCACTTCAGGACTTGAAACTAGAACCGTTAGCCATAAACTCCATCGGATTATTCGTCAAACAATTGGCACTTGATAATTGGGAATTTAGATTTGAGATGTATCAAGTGAAATTAAACTATGATTGGTCAATGAGCGAAAACAGAAATATCCGGTTACACTAAATGTAATAGATTATTTTGTGATAAAATTCATTCCAGCTTTTTGCCACTTGTATATCATTTAGTGTGCTAATAAATTCTCATTCTGATCCAATCTGATTCTTGATCATCAGTAGAATAGTTGAGTCAAGTGACCAAGTAGCATGTTCTAGTGTATTGTCAAGTGATACATTAATCTAGTATCCTGTAACCAACTCTTGTTTGTCCTTTATAACAAATCGGTCATTTAACAAGTTATTCAGCAAGTCGTACTTACATCAAAATTGCAATTCATAGAATAATCATACTTACATCTGGATAACAATATAATACTCCATAGTTTTCTTCGAATATGAGAGCTATGAAATGTTTGATTAAAATAACGAGAAGAAAGTTTATTCAGAAATTCTGTATGTTTTTCAAACAATGCAATTAGCGCTTCATTCGCTTCCATTGTAATAAAATCAGATTTATTTGGATATGCACTTGGGGTTAGTTTAAAGCATCGATCTGAATATTCCCGATCCCATTGTTTCCACAAGAAAGCTTCTCCATGAGTTTCCATGTTTGGCATCGTTGTAGGCTGCTTTAATGTCATGTAATGCTCAACTGAATTATATAAATTCTTAGTAATTATTTGATTTAGTTTGACTAGCATAGCATGATATTTGCTACCTAAAATAATAAAACGAAATTTGAAATATGTACTGTAAAGTAAATCACATCAGTTTTTGCATGAGTATAAGCTGTGGGTGCTTATTGCATAACCATATGACTAACGAGGAAATACAGTAATAATCACATAATCATTTTATCGAGTTCAAATCACCATTCATGTAACTATTACCAAAATTCATAGAGAACTGGACATATGAGTTATCGTGACAATTTATTTGAAAAATGGTCATCAACAAAAACATGTATGACAAGATAATAACGCGTTCGCGCACGAGACCGATAGGTCCTGGGTTCGAATCTCGTGAGCGGGATCATGGATATGCAGTGTTGCGAAGTCTCATACTAGGATGAAGCGGACGTCCAATGCTTCTAAGCTTTCCACGATGGTCTAGCTTTAATCGACTGAGGAATTTAACTACCAAATTATTGTAATATCCACAAAACCCTCTTTTCATAACGAAATATCTCATACTACAAGTGCAGGATGATCTAGAAACAACCGACGTAGTCAATAAAATAGATCCGTCCCCTCGGAGGTAGCAGGCAATAGAAAGGCAGTTCATTACAAAATGTATGGATACTAATAGATATTGATTATAAAATTATCGTTTACCTGAGTAAAATTTCAATCAACTGAGTTGACGTAAGGTAAACATTGTATTGTAATAATTACACAGATGACGAATATTGGTTAATAGACTAGAACCTTTGTATAATATATTTATGTCAAAGATAATGCTAAAATCAGCATAGGTGAAGGTATTTTATCAAACAAATTATTAATGTAACGTAATAGGTTATTCTATTTACAAAGATTATCTTACATTTTTCAATTGTTCAATCTAAATAACTATGCAACTTGGGTTATTTAATAGTTGCATCGTTAGACGTAGCGTAAATTGTTGTTCACATGACTCTTAAAAAAGTAGTGGATGGTATAAAACCTAGATTTCTGTTTGAAATAACTGATGTTTTGCAATAACGGTAAACTGAGCCTGATATATAAAGGTTTTTTTCTCTTTATTCAATTAAAGAATAGAATACAAACGACTTAAACCTCTACCCACTTCCCTGTGCAAGTAGGATCCGATTACATGAATTTCAAAGTGAAAATTAGAAAATTTTTGACTATTTACTTCTTACTCATATTATTTCGTGTTATACTAAATAGCGACCGTATAAAAATACCTTTCGAAGGAATGGAAGATTGAACTAGTTAAAAAATATCAAGGATTTCCATAGGGTTATTTTATAAATTATAGACGATTAACAATAATATACACAAATTTAGGAATACCATGCTTGAAAAGCGAGTGACAAATCCCGCTTCGGTATGAGGTCTAGTCCTATCTTTTTTACCAAAGAATATATCAACAAAGCATAAAAACGATACTGTGACAACAGAAAACATCTTAGTTCACTTTAATCGTCACTGTGTTGGTTACCAACTGTTTGTTACTAAATAAGGAAAGCACTCAGGAATCGAACAAAGTTACCGTCAGTCTTTAGTAAATTCCTTAAAAAGTAAGGTAAGTCGGAATATGCTTATTTACTAGCCAGATGATCTTCACATATCACAAAACGTAAGTCACGCTGTGGTATTGAGCGGCGTAGACAGAAAGGTTTATCATATTCGGCTTTATAGAGTTCAAGCCATAATTACAGCACCATTCGATTCTCACCGTTTGCTTAGTTTACGTATCTATTCAAGTAAATAAATTCCTAGAATAAATAGTTTCTTAAGTCTGCGACACCGATGTCGACCTTACTAATTTCACTGGAAGAATCTCCAGCTAAAGGCGCTTGGCTAAGTACCCACACTAAATCACGCTTGAGTGCGGAGACTTGCGCATTTCATATAACAACTGGACAGCTTAGATTATATACTTCTTGATGAATGGTTCATTTTTCAAATATACCTAAGGACCTTTTTATTCCTGACTTTTGGGTTAACTGGCACTGATATTCTCAATTGAAAAAGCGTTATGGACGATATAGTTCACATTAACTGTATATCCGTGACAATTTTTCACTTTAGTTACAGTTACAACAGAAATAAACTTCAATAATTATGGTAGTGCCCTTGAAACGCAACAAGAGTGTGTCTTTCATTTATACTAGAGTATTTGACTGGTGTTGCTCGATATGAAAAAAATGAACTATACAATATACATTTCCAGATAGCAGCAACTTACAGAATATTAACTAAGACAAAAGATCTCTGAATGTACTTGGAAATAGACTGGAATAGTGTTTCTAGTGTTTAAATATTTTTATGGTAAAATATACACCACAAATTATAAAGTACTATCATAAAGTAGTAAGTCTAACTGTAGGAATAAGTTTTATTTCTTAATCTGTTAGATACTTATTTCTGCTTTTAACTTATATTTTTCGTACAAAATGAACTTTTCCAAACAAAATCAAAGTTGGATGAAAAATCAAAATGTCGCAACAATATCTCAAAGGATCTGAGAAGAGTGGGCCACCGGCAAGTTCAACCATTAAGGATTATGACAAAACGGTTTTTGAAAACACAAGTCGGAGTTGAATGCAAAAAGTAATTTTTACCACTGGCAAAAGTAGAAATTTGTATAAATACGTCGATAGGACCTCAAGTCGATGGTAAGTTAGTGACTAAGTCAGATAGAGGAAGAAATTGTGTGAAGTTTTAAGGAAAGCAAAAACAAGGATAACTCATTGATAAAGCAATTAATCTGTGAACGTAAACCCAATATCAAGATTTTTGGGAGATTCTAGTAAATTTTAGTGAAATTTCAGGAAAAATCCCAAAGTCAGTGTTGTGCAGTTCTTTGAACAGTAGTTGATTATTAACAGTGTTGTTTAAATTTTCTAAGATATTAAAACAATTAGTTAAACTTTTTGTTCCACGATCATCAATTTCAATACACTTTCCATTACCGATATTTTAGCATTGTTTCAGTATGTCAAATAGGCGCGAGACAAGAGAGTGTCTGTTCCACGCGACTTTCTCAAAAACCTCACACAATGAAGGTGAGCTGTTGTTACTGTTACAAACATTGATTACTCCCCTGGCGCAGCCTAACCCCAGCCTACTGCTTATTTGAAACTTACAATGTCAAAGTTAATAAAAGCAACGGGGGATGGATGGTAGGCAATAGAGTGACAAACTTTATGGTCTGCCATCGGAAGACACTTTACAGAAGGTTGGAAAAGTTAAGAGATGTAAAAAAGTACAACATCACGGTCACTAACAGACAAACCTTCAGTACAATACATCTTAATGATATGGGCAACTTTGTAGTTACACAACAGTTTCGTAATCGCACTGAATCCTGTGATTGTTCCGTGTAGTTACAGTCACTATGCACCTATTGTAGTCATCAGTGTTGTCTAGGTTTTTTAGTGAACCATATTTAGAATGTACGAGTTCAGTCTTTATTTATTATTGGATGTTCTGTTTTCACAGTTCTAAAGTGCGACCTGTTCAGAAAATCAAATAGCACGAGCAATGGATATTGCGAGTCAGGCTTTCTTGAACGATACGAAAGATAAAGTAAATAGACGTGGATGGTGATCCAAAGAAAGGGTGAGCTTAAAGCACTTTAGGTTTTTTACTGAATATCTCTTTATGTTATTGTTAGTTGTTTTTAGACGTTTATATTAAAATTGCTTTAAATTTGCTGGATTAAGTGAAGAAAAGGAAATATGAATACATGCATAGCAAATTCTAGGTACCTCTGATTAGGTCGGTATGCTTTCTGAGAAAACGAGAAATTGTGAGGTTTCCTTGAAGAATATCAATGAATTTTTCCAAAGTTTTGAAAATGTTACGAAAACCTTAAACTCATGGAGAACGTTTCTAAAATCCTAAGCATCTATGGGATCTTGTCAAAGAAGAAAAGTGTATTTCATCACATATTTAGGAACTTCGGGGGCAACCTTGATAAAGTATTATAGAAAACATGAAATTCACACAAACTCTTTGACAAATTCTTCATAATAACTTTGAATTGTGTAAAAAATCCTCAAACTTGAAGAAATTTCCGAGATTCGTCGCATATCTACGAGATATCCAAAGAACTCATAAAATTGTTTACAAAACGAGGAGATCGAAAACTTAAGTATACGTACGTATATTTAGGCGAAAAGTAGACAATTCAGTAACATTCGAAGTTCAGAGCGATATAAAGAGGAAAATCTGTATTAATTCACCGGGACAAACAAAAAAGCAGACATTTGGGCGTGTTTCCCTATTATTTTGTCTTTGGTTTTCAACGCACTTTCCCCTTTATTGGTTGTTTGGCGTCATAGCAATCATGTAATTTATAAGATTTTCAACCAAAAGAAACTTTTCAAAGCATTAAGACCGAAATTCCTATCTGAAAATGGCTGAAAAGCATCAAAATATACCTGGAGTCACTGATTCTGAAAAATTGGCTATCAGCAAGCTTATTTCATCTTCAGTCATCCCAAAAAAATTAGCCTTCGGTTTATTAGCATAGATGTGTTTTTCAATGTCAGTAATAAGCTCTGACCATTCCTGAAGTTTAGTTTGTCATCTTGACCTACTAAAGTATGGATAGCCTCAGTGAGACTTTTTTCATACCACTTCATGTCCAGCGGTATTATTTAGTTATGGTGACTCAAGGTTATATGAGGAAAACAATTTTCATTGCCGGTCATAGGTATTCAGTGGCAAAAAGGACATCTGAAAACAAATTTATAGAACTGAATTGATATGGTCTGATGTTGAAGTTATCAGGGCATTTCGAATTCAACTTAGCTCGACAAAATTAACAAAATGTTTGTTCCCTTGATTCTGTATCTGGGATGTTGGAGGTTCAGATGGTTCGAAATGTTGTGGACGGGATAGAAGAAGCTTTCGCTTAACAGGCTTCCGTGTCTAGTAGATGGAGATCACAAATACCTCCAGGCAGGAACCTAGGTATATCAACTATGATAGATTTTAAATAAAGGGAATTGGTAACTCATAATAAGATGTTAACCTTAGTCCTTAAGAACAGGTCAAGTTTCCTCTTAAAAGACTCCTGGGAAGTTGCTTAGACTAGTTCAGTCGGCAGCGAATTCTAGCATTTGACAACTCCTAGGGAGTAGAAGCTGTGTCTACAGTCCGTTCTGCTATGCTGTATCTCCAATTTCTGGGTGTTACCCCTTAGATTTGTATTGGGACTAAGCTTAAATAGGTGTTTAAGGGGATGTCCAGAAGTATAAAGGACACCGTAAGCCATCCGAAGATCACCTCTAAGACGCCTATACTCTAATGGGTGAAGGTTAAGTGATTGGAGGGCTCTTAATAAGGTTTGAATTTGAGTCCTCGAACTGATTTCGTGGCTCGCCGTTGAATAGGCACCAGGGTTCAAATGGTTCAAATGGTTGTGGACGGAATAGAAGAAGCTTTCGCTTAACAGGCTTCCGTGTCTAGTAGCAGGGGATCACCAAATCCTCCAGGCAGGAACCTAGGTATGTTAACAATAAAAGAGGAAAAGAAATTGGTAAATCATAGTGCGATGCTGTCCTTGGTCCTTAAGAATAGGTCAAGTTGCCTCTTGAAGGACTCCTGAGAAGTCGCTTGGACTAGCTCGGCCGGCAGCGAATTCCAGCTTTTGACAACTCTTAAGGAGTAGAAGTTGTGTCTACATTCCGTCTTGCTATGTTGTGTTTCCAGTTTCTGGGTGTTACCCCTTAGATTATTATTCGAACTAAGCTTAAGTAGGTGTTTAAGAGGATGTCCAGAAGTGTTAAGAATACTATAAGCCATTAGTAAATCACCTCTAAGACGCCTATATTCTAGTGGGTAAAGGTCTAGTGAACGGAGGCGTTCTTCGTAAGGCTTAGATTTGAGTCCTCGAACTGATTTCGTGGCTCGCCGTTGGATACGCTCCAAAGTGACCTTGTCCTTATGGAGTGAGGGGGGGAGTACTATGTTTCCGTACTCTAAATGGGGACGGATGAAACTATTGAAGATTGTATGGAAAGTTCGTCCGTCAAACTGTCCAAAAATGCGCTTCAACGTTACCAGTGCAAGGTTTGCTCGGAAGGCATTTTTGTCACAGTTAGCGTAAGACTTTAAGTCATGGGGCACCAGGACTCCTAAATCTTTTTCGACTTGGGATACTACTAGAGAGGAGTTTCCTAAGTTGTAACTGTAGTTTGCGACATGTCGCAGATGGACTACTTTACACTTTGAAGTGTTAAAGGTAAGTCCGTTGTCGTCTGCCCAACTTTGAAGTCGCGTCAGATCCTCCTGAAGTGCCTGTGTATCGTCTTGGTTGCGTATCTCTCTCCAAAGTTTCACGTCGTCGGCAAAAAGTAGTAAGTCTGACGTTAACTGCTGAGGAAGATCATTTATGTAGATCAAGAAGAGAAGAGGCCCTAGTACTGAGCCCTGGGGGACCCCACTAGGACATTCCATAGCCTGAGATAAAGTGAAATTAACCCTAACCTTAAAGTGTCGATTTTTTAGGTATGAAGTAAGCCAATCGATTAAAGGTGGTTTGATACCTAGTCGTTTGAGCTTGTTGATAAGACACAAGTGGTTAACCTTATCAAAAGCTTTTGAGAAATCAAGGTAAATGACATCAACCTTTCCCTTGCAATCGAGGATGCTTGTCCATCTGTCCACCGCAGTCAGCAGGTCGGTTATACAAGAGTAACCCTTCCTGAAACCATGCTGTTGGGGTGAGAAGAAATTTAAGGACAGTAGATAGTCATTTAAACCGTCGCATATCAGGGACTCCATGAGTTTTGAAGGTAATGACAGAAGAGCCACCGGCCGATAACTTGAAGGTTCATTGCGTCGACCACCTTTGAAAATTGGTGTGATGTGAGCCAACTTCCAGTTTTCCGGTAATTTGCCTCGGCTAAGCGAGTGTGAAAACATCACGCTAAGCGGCGTTGCCAGGATTGAGGCTGCCTCTCTCAGTATGGCAGGATGAACCATATCCGGGCCAGGAGAAGTGTCAAGTCTTAAGTGCTGCAATTTCCGGAACACCAAGTCAGCGCTTAGGTCCACTTCAGAAAGTCCTGTGGAGTTGGAGATGAGACTGTCGTCAATAAAGTTGATGTCAGCCGGTTGAAATGTTTGAGAGTAATGGGCCGCCAGAAGGTTAGCGGCGTCGCCATCGTTGTTGGTCGGGCCGTTAAGACCTAGCAGTTGAGAAACTCCTGTTTTGGCTTGACGAAGAGAGGCTGCATAACGGAATAGGCTTCTAGGGTTAGAGGCGAATTTGTCCATAAGCTTTGTTTGGTACTGAAGCCTGTCTTCTCTTATAGCCTTCGTGCATGTGTTCCTGATATGTTTGTATTGCCTATACGCTCCATCGTTATTAGTTCGTTTGTATTCCGCCCAACAGTGCCGTTTGCGGCTTAGGAGGCGAAGGGTACGGTTCTTGATTACTGTAGGTGGCTTGAAGCTTTTGGGAACCGTTTGAGGAACTGAATGGTCTGTAGCACATAAGAGCGTGTGCAGTAAGAAGTCCCAATGACCATCCACATCGATTTGAGGGTGAACATCCCAAACCACCTGTTGTAGATAGTCATGTAGAGCTGGCACATTCAGCCGTTTAAAATTCCAACGCAAATTATTGTTGGGATACCTTAGCTTAGTTTTGATGACAAAACTGAAGGCTATGACGGCATGATCGCTTTTTCCCAGAGGAGCCAGGATTGAGAGGTTGTCGACTAGGAATTCTTCGTTAGTGAATACACAGTCTAAGCGCGATGGTGTCTGACTGTTTCTCCAACGAGTTGCCGACCTCACATTTTCATATAAGCCCAAGTCATCGATGAGGTTGAAGAACCGAGCTTCAATTGAGTTGTCGCCTCCAGTGTACGTGTGTTCCGCGAAGTTGACTCTAGGGAGATTAAAGTCCCCTAGAATCAGGATGTGTGTGAAACCGAGACGGATAGAGCGGGATAGTCCTTCCAGCATACGACTATCGTACTCGGTGTCGGCAGTTGGCTTCCTGTAAATGACTCCGACTAGACACCTGGAAGTACTGGACAATCTTACAGAGCACCATATGGATTCCTCAAGATTGTTAAACTCGAGGTTGTGAACCTGGTGCACCTCCAAGCAAGAGCTTATGTATATGGCTACTCCGCCCCCAATTCCTGTTTTTCTGTCGTTGCGGAACAAAGTCATCCCAGGCAATGCTAACTCTTGGTCCGAGAACTGAGAAGATATCCATGTTTCAGATATTCCTATCAGATGGGCCTTATTAGCGTTGCTTAGTTCACGTAGTTCATCCAGTTTGTTTGGTAGACTCGTGGCGTTCATATATAAGCAGTTTATGCTTTCAATTTGGAACGCGTGAGCTTCGTCCTGTTTTTCTGTATGAACCTTATGTGAATGGACAGGTAGCCCACCTATGTGAGGTTTGCCGAGGTGGTAGGCCCTGTCCTTTACACGTTTTTTTTTATCGTTTAGACAGTCCACAAGTGGAATGGTCAGCTCCAACTTGTCTTTGTTCTTGGTCCTAACTTCGTATGGCCTATCCGGGTGCATGTGGATTCCAGGTGGCAATCGACGTCTATTAGCACGAAATGCTTCCAGAACTGCAGCCGCCATGTGAGAAGATGGGAAGGTTATCTTCATTAGACGGGGTCTAAGATCACCGTCCTTCTTGGCTAGTCTCGTCACATGCTGAGTCAGTATGTGTTTGAGCCTCAAGGACTGTTTGATGAATTTCCATTCCCTGATGTCAGAATTTGATTGAGTAGGGTCTGCATTTTCCGGTATACCTTGGACAATTATGTTTCTTCCGCGGAAGAACTTCTCGCGAGATTCTTTAGGGACGTTTCGTATGATATTGCGCTCAGAGTACGGTATGTCGGGCAATATTCTTACGTTACCATCTGATTTCAGTAAGTGACTTGCTAGCAAGACGTCCTCTACGTCGGTAGCAGCCTTAAGTGTTACTCGGAGAAGCCTCGGGTGATTTAGATGCTTAGAATCCTTTCCTCGAGTGAGCCGGGTGACCGTCAAAGGCTCTATTCTAGGAAGTTCGAGCTCCTTGTTCAATTCACCCCAGAGCATCCTGTCGTTTTTGTCCTGCAGACTGAGAGGAAGATCAGGCTTGTCAACGAGGTTCATGATAATGAGAGAATCGTCACGAACTGTTGTTAATTTACCAGGTTTCACGATGGGTTCAGGTTTAATAACTTGTTGTTTGGAGGTCAGTGTGCGTTTATGAATCATGGGCTCTTTATTGACCGGATGAACAGTCTTGGGGGTAGACTGTGCGACTAAATTACCAGTTATTTTCCGTGCAGCAACTCTTGGGTTGCTCGGCTTAGGCGGTGATGCCTGGTTCTTTTGGGCTCTCTTAACGTGGGTCGAATCACATGCAGGGTTTTTGGCAACCACTGTTGTGTTCGGGGACCCTGAGCTGGGAGACCCGAGTTTGCCTGGGGAGTTCAGTACCGTCGACGTAATGATGGTACTGAGCCTCGACACGTCGTCGTTAGTGTGGATGGATGCTCCATCGATGGAATACCTATCGATATCCCTGTTTTTGTGTCCGTTGCACTCTCTTGTTTGTATATCAGTTTTTTTACTATCGTATTCCAAGTTAACTGACAACTTGTTCCGAAGACTTGTCAGTAGGACAATGATGTTACTCAGCAAGACTACGGAGTCTGTGTTGCACGTGACACACACCCACTTTTGCTCTGACTTGCTGAGTCTGTTGTAAGCAGTTGCTGTCAGATCTGTGCATGCTTCGTGGAACCAACCTTTGCAGTTGTCGCACTGCATGCCAGTTGTGACAGCAAAACGGCATCCCGGACGTTTGCATGAGTTTTTCATGACGGTGTTGAAGCAAATTATGTTATAGATGCTTGCAAGAGCCTAGGACCTTTTAAAAAAAACACTA
This sequence comes from Schistosoma haematobium, assembly GCF_000699445.3. Lineage (NCBI taxonomy): Eukaryota > Metazoa > Platyhelminthes > Trematoda > Strigeidida > Schistosomatidae > Schistosoma > Schistosoma haematobium. Next base: position 36,293,973 of record NC_067199.1, on the reverse strand, counting down.
AAAAGCACACTGAAAACGGACAAAAATGGACAAAACGAGTGATATAAACTGAAACTAGTCTATACGTGAAAAACAAAAAAAAACCGAATAGTAAGCTGAGGCAAAACCACAGGTAACTATTAAATATAGTGAAACTCAAAAAAAAAGTAATCTACCGAACGTATAGCTCAGGATAGATTCTTTAGAACTGAAATGGTACTTTTGTTGCGTAAGAACACAGCAAAAGTTTGATAAATGCAAATCACGTTAGGACTAAACTTCCCGTTCGAAAAGGGTGTCCTTATCCTTTTGGAGTGAGGGAGAATTACTATGTTTCCGTACTCTAAATGGGGACGGATGAAACTATTGAAGATCATATGGAAAGTTCTTCCGTACAACTGGCTAAAAATGCGCTTCAATGTTATCAGTGCAAGGTTTGCTCGGAAGGCGTTTTTGTCACAGTTAGCGTAAGACTTTAAATCGTAGGGCACCAGGACTCCTAAATATTTTTCGACTTGAGATACTACTAGAGAGGAGTTTCCTAAGTTATAGCTCTAGTCCGAGACATGTCGTAGATGGACTACTTTACAATTTGAAGTGTTAAAGGTAAGTCCGTTATCGTCTGCCCAAATTTGAAGTCGAGTCAGACCCTCATGAAATGCCCGTATATCGTCTTGGTTGCATACCTCTCTCCAAAGTTTCATGTCATCGGCAAAAACTAATAGGTCTGAAGATACCTGTTGTGGAAGATCATTTATATAAATCAAAAAGAGAAGAGGTCCTAGTACTGAGCCCTGGAACACCACTGGGACATTCCATAGCCTGAGATAAAGTGAAGTTAACCCTGACCTTAAAATGTCGATGTTTCAGATATGAAATGAACCAATAAATTGGAAATGGTCTGATACTCAATCGTTATAGCTTACTGATAAAACATATATGGGTGACCCTACCAAAAGCTTTTGAGAAATCAAGGTAGGTTATATCAGCCTTCATCTTGCGATCAAGGATGATTATCCATCTGTCATCTCGGTCAGCAGGTTGGTTATTCAAGAGTAACTTTTCCTGAAACCATGCTGTTGAGGTGAGAAGTTCAGGGACAGTAAATAGTCATGTATACCACCGCATATCAAGGACTCCATGATTTTTGAAGGTATTGAGAGAAGAGCCACTGGTCGGTAACTTGAAGGTTCGCTGCGCCGAGTTCCTTTGAAAATTCGCGTGGTGTGAGCCAGCTTCAAATTTTCCGGTAGTTTGCCTCGACTTAGCAAGTGTGAGAACATCACACTAAGCGATGTTGCCAAGATTGAGGCTTCTTCCCTCAATGTAGCAGAACGAACCGAATCTAGGTCAGGAGAAGTGTTATTTCTTAAGTGCTGCGGTTTTCGGAACATCAGTTCAGTGCTCAGGTTCACTACGGAAAGTCCTGCGCAGTTACAGTTAATGTGGGTCGATTGAAATGTCCGAGAGTATTGTCCAGCCGAAAGGTTGGCGGCGTCGCCGTCGTTATTGGTCGGGCCGTTAGGACCTTGGAGTTGGTAAACTTCAGTTTCGGCATGACGAGGAGAGGCTGCATAACGGAATAAGCTTTTCGGACTAGAGACAAATTTATCCATAAACTTTATCTGGTACTGAAGTCTGTCTTCTCTTATAGCCTTCGTGCATATGTTACTTTTATGGTTGTATTGCCTGTACGCCCCGTTGTTGACAGTTCGTTCATATTCTGCCCAATAGTGCTTTTTACGCCTTAGCAGGCGAAGTGTGCGGTTATTGACGATTGTAGGTTGCTTGTAGCTATTGGGGACGGTTTGAGGAACTGAATGCTTTGTAGCACATAAGAGCGTGTGCAATAAGAAGCCTCAGTGAGCATCCACATCAAGTTGAAGGTGAACATCCCAATCCACCTATTGTAGATAGTCCTGTAGAGCTGAAACATTTAACCGTTTGAAATTCCAGCGCCTGTTGTTGGTGGGATAGCTTAGCTTAGTTTTGCTGACAAAACTGGAGGCTATAACTGCGTGATCGTTTTTCCCCAGAGGAGCCAGAATTGAGAGGTTGTCAACTAGAAATTCTTCGTTTATAAATACATAGTCTAAGCATGACGGTATCTGGCTATTTCTCCGAGTTGCCGACTTCACATCTTTGTATAATCCCGGATCCTCAATGAGGTTGAAAAACCGAGCTTCAGTTGAGTTTTCACCTCCAATATAGGTATGTTCCGCGAAATTGACTCTAGGGAGATTGAAGTCCCCTAGAATCAGGACATGAGTGAATCCGAGACGCGTAGTGCGGGACAGTCCTTCCAGCATACGACTGTCATACTCGATTACAGCGGTGGACTTCCTACAGATGACCCCGACTAGGCACCTCGAAGTGGCAGACAATCTTACTGAGCACCATACAGACTCATTAAGATTGTTAAACTCATGGTTGTGAGTTTGGTGTACCTCCAAGCAGAATCGTATGTATACGGCTACTCCACCCCAATTCGTTTTTTTTGTCGTTGCGAAACATAGGCATCCCAGGCATTACTACGTCCTGGTCCGTAAACTGAGAGGATATGCAAGTCTTACATAAAATGTGGTTTTTAATTTCCCTTGTTTTTGGGTCAGATTTTATCGGATTGAATAGATTAAGGTTCGTCAGATTTTCTCTGATTGAGAGAGGTTCAATATACACGAAGCTCAGGTCAGCTAGAAAGCAGAGGGAAAAATTCGTTCGACAGAGGTATGGCAGACTGAGTTAATGAATTGAAATTCTCTAGCTAGGAGCTTAGAGACATCATAACCAGAGCTGTTAAGGAATGTTGACCTAGGATATTTCCCATGAAGTGTAAGTTCTCCACTATAAAGTTGTATAGAAACATATGATTACTTTGCAACAATTTCATTAGACGAGAGTGATGACTCGTTGTGGTTCATTTGATTCTGTGCATACTTAATTCCTCATAGCATGACTGGTCATCCTTAGCGCTAATTGTTTCAGGGAATACTATCATAAACAATGAGTTTGAACGTATAAGACTCTATCTATCAGGAGAACAAATATGTCGGTACAAATAAAATGATTCCGTTTACTGAGTTGAAGTAGTTTTGAACTTTCCGAGAAAGTCAATTCGCTTCCAGGTGGTAGAAATAGCTTCGACTGGGTTTTTAACGATGTTGATAAACTGACTATCAACTACGAATAAACGTTTGTTTACCCATATTTTGCTAATGCTAAATATACCGTGTAACGACAGTTATGAAAGCCAACTAAGGAACGTATTGAATGAATTCCTATGTCACATACGTTTATTCAGATGTACGATAAACATGAAGGGATTGTAGCATAGTCGACTTTATTAAACATGATTCAGCATTTTTGGTCAAATAAATAATACTGAATAAGACAAAGAACCAATTTTATTTACTATTGAACTACTGTCCTGTAATCTTTTGCTCTTTATGTGTGCTACCGATTGCTCCTGTCATGCACATCCTGAGGACCCATATTTCACACCTTTTGCACTGAATTCCTCCATCGAATGTATAAACGTAAGACAATTGAATAATCAGTGTTCATGGTTTAAAACGACACTGAATCTAGTGAAATACACCGCAGCTAACTGACTCAAAAGAAAAATAAATTAGTAAATGAAATGAATTTTATCCTTAATCAGAGGTATAGGGACGCAGGGTTATTGCGACTGCGTTTATCATTATCATTTTCCATCCCACTTCACCGTAAATTCAAAATACACTTTAGTTGTCTACCATCTATAAATGAGCATGACGACCAAAAATATACGTTTCATGTGACCTACAATTAACATACTTGTGGTCTGTAATGTATGTCCTGTCGATTTCCATCGTCTTTTACTATTTTCCTCTTCAGCTGGAAGCTGGTTTGTTTTCTCCCACAGAAGGCTGTTACTGATGGTATCCGGCCAGTGGGTGTTCAGTATCTTGCGTAGGCAACTTGTACCTTCTTGATGATGGTTGTTGTAGTTCTTCAAGTTTCAGCTCCGTATGGTAGAACTTTCGTGACGTTCGTGTTGAATTATTTTTTTCTGGTTAGCGTTTATTAACTGGTTCCTTTTCCACGGGATAGGGTAGCTAACATTATGCCCAAACCTTCCCCTTTAAACGGGCTTGGGACTGGCAGTAACTCTAGAAGAGCTACAGGTGGACTAAATACGAAATAAGAAGGTTTTATTTGGTATAAATATTAAATCTTTTTAATTACGCACACATGTTATTAGAAATTGTATGAAAAAATAATTGCAAATAATTTAGTTTTAGCCAGGCTTTTACCGACTAGCGCATATCACAATGTTTTCAGGTGTTACGTCTGATGTTGTATAGGCCACAGAAGAGATATTCGGAAGATTTAACTCGTGTTTTATGTACATGAGACGTCCCCAATCAATTAAACGTTTACATATTTTTCCGATTTTCACCTTCACACATACATCTAGGTTGTGGCTGAAAAATAAAGAAGACATGTTTTCTCGATAAGTGGTATGAACCCTTTGAAGTTATCAAAAGTTAAGATTCAACACCAATAACACCGCAGTAATTTAGGATAGCCAACTCATTTAAAAGACAAAAGGTAACTTCAAAATATTAGTGTTATAAATTCTTAGAAGGAAATGTTTCCAGTCATTGGTATTCTCTATTTATAGAAACAATAACAACTCCGGATGTATGAAAAACCTAAGTTCTCAATAAATGACATTATGTAGTGTTTATATGAAGTGATTTTCAATAATTACAATCTTTGTCAGTAATTCCAGTACAAAACATACACGCACTTTACGGTGTTTTGCAGTATTCACATCTTGGTCCACTCGTAGTTACTGGAGCATGGCTTAAAACAATTGAACAGATCTGGGAAATTATTTGAGGCAGTTTGAAATGACAATGGCATACAAGTCAGCAAAATCACTCCAATTAATCCTGTGCAATTCAGAGAAGGAATTAATAAAATAAGTTATAGGTCACCTAAAAGACAAACTGCTCTGATAAAGTGACCATTCTCTTCGTCTTGATCCACATAAACGTCAACGAACCTTTATATCTTATGGAACGTCCTTGCTTGTATCAATGTTCAACATGAAAGAACAAGGATTAATAAAAGTCAATAATATTCATGATCTACAGAAAGGCTTTCAATCATTTGTGCGTATTTCATAAACTAGATCATTGTCAGATTCAAAAGAGAGGAAATTAGTAACGTCAAGTGATAGTAACAAATTTCAATAGTTTAAATAAATATCTTATAAACCACATCATTTTTTAGTGCATGTCGATAAAATCAATTAGTTACACATTAGCAAACAAACCATAGACTTTGAAGTATAGGGTGGCAATTTAGTTACATTTATATCAACACGATATTAAAATGATAATGATTTGAAGGAATTTTTAATGTGAACAGTGTGATTCACAAGTAGTGTATGAATCAAAACAATCTAATATTTGTTTTGTAATGGTAAACATGTTATCGCATTTCGTGAAAACATTAGAAATCCAGGTGACTGAAAAACTAGAAGTACTTATTCAGTCTATGGTACACCCATAAGTTCATCAAATCAATTATAATGAAAGAATGATACGGTCACTCAGTGATTCCAGGCTTTTAGTGGTTGTCTAACTTAGATCAATTCGTGATTTAAATAAGATTTAGCAATCTCCATAACTTTATACTGGCAATTATCATGTGCTCAATAGAGACTAGCTTCAAGAGAAAATTTGCGGGGTTATAGTGAGAAGCCATGACTAATGGAAAAATATGTATCTGAAGTACAGTAGTTACACACAGAAGAAAATCAAAGATGGTCGCCAATATCATGAACTGATTGAAATCTAGACTTGTACATAAAAGAGTTCAAACTCATTGGTCTAAAGGTTATGCGTTCGTGCGCGAGACCGAAGGTTCTGAGTTAGGTTCCTCGTAGCAGGGTTATGAATGCGCACTGCTGAGGAGCCCCATACTGTGCCGAAACAGCTGTCCAATGCTTCCAGGTTTTCAGTGACTGTCCAGCAGAGGTTGACTCAAGTATCAACATTCCTATACTGACAACAAAAAATAAAATTAGCAATCAGCAGATTTAAATTATGAACCAGTCTAAGTGAGACCACCATTGAATATTGAAACAAATATTTCATTAAAAACTAATCCAACTAACAGTGCATCCTGACATTCTTTTTCATTGTCACTCTTTAAAGCTTCTAAATAACTTTGATTGGAGCTGTGAATAGGATTGTCCGCTTGTTCAGATGATTCACATTTGAATCCACAAACTGCCCATGAGGAAAAATAAGAGATTAAGCGAAATTCATCTGATGTTATCTTTGCTTCTTTTTCTAGCCAAAATCGACCAACTGTTTCATCCCAAGTACATTTACTATGACAGCATACAGCAAACATTATACCTGAGAGGCTATAGAAATTTGAAGAATAAACACAGTATAATGGATAAAATCTCAATAAATATTCGTAAATAAGTTTCTGTTATATAAAGAAACCTATCTCACATAACAAGAGCTTCTGTATGGTAGAGTACACTTAAAGAAAATTTCCTTGATGAGAAGATCTGATAAAATCAAGATACATAATGTTTGAGACCAGTCAGGATAAATAATAAAGTAACTGAAAATGGATGAACCTCTGACATGAAAACTTATTGAACAATATTGACATATGTACATGTGAGCTGAAAGGTAGAGCTTTAAGTGTGACAATCAAAATTCTAAGTAATTTTGATTGCACGATTGAACATACTGATGTAAGACAATGTAGTGATTTAAAATAGGATATTTGCTGGAAAAAATCTATATCTTTACGATCAGTTGGTTTATTTCGTGAGAAATAATCATGTAAAAAGTTCGATATTTTATGAAAACATTAATTTAGTGCTGCTGTGTTGTTATTTTGAGTAATTCAATTTAAGTTGAAGTTTTAGGACGATGAGTGTAATTTGTAAGTTTTATTTACGAAATATTGGTCTCAGTTGGGGTACCAATAGAGATCATAGGGAAATGGATGACTGTTTCGTCAGAGTGTGGAACACCTTAACAATACTCCTTCGAGATCTGATGGTTATGAATTCGATTGTAGGTGTACATTGGTCAAAAGTTTCATGCTAGAACAAAAAAACAGCCACCTAGAGGTCTGTGGTCTTTAATGGTATCGTGACCAAGATCGATCAGTGATGATTATAACCATGAGATTAATTACTGACTCATAAGGACATGATAGGTTCATAATGACGAATAAATTGTAACACCAACATTATAATGATCAACATGTTGATAAAATGTGAACTGTGATGTTTTAATCAATGAAAGAATCTTATTTTTAAAATTCAGATATCAGATTTGATAAAGAATCAAGAATCCACCTAATAGGAGACTTAGTTGAAGCATGTTACAAATAACATCACGATGGAGAGCATTAATTGGTCCATTTTAACCAATTAGTGTTAATGGATGAGCTGAGAAGAATTAAGAAGTTTCCAGTGTAAATCTTATAAATACACTGATATTTCTTCACTGCATTAACTTCACATATTGTTGATTTTGAAATGCATCTACATATCTGTTCAAGTCGTGTTTTTGTTATGTCCCGAAAAGCATAATGAATGGTAACTTTGGGGATCCATTTATGGACCAATTCTATGCGCATATTTTTATCGTATAATTGTTAAATAACTAAACTATATATGTTCATGTTCCTCTTATTATGAGATTTATTTTGACCTGTGGACTATTATTATACGATTTACCATTCTTGAATTATGCCCGGTCTATTAATTAATACCTCTCAAATTCACAGCCACATTTGGCTACAACTTCTACAAATGTTATTTTCCATGTTATGGTACGATGTGGTCTGTCTGGTTGATATATAAACCCAGTATACTTGAAATATATGACACATATCGCAGAGGCTGAGATCTGTGTTCTGGACTTAACTGGCTGGGCTAGACGGAAAGTATGACCAATAAGGACTCTAGACTGATCGTACGGGTTTAATGCATCATTGGTCCGATCGATAATTCACTGCTCTTTAATTGGCGGTATCGTTACGTTATCCATTAACAGAGCACACAGGCCACATGTTATAACAGTTTAGATTTGGGAACTAGTCGAGTAACGTGAAAATGTCCAAGAATAATGTACCGATGAAGACTTGATATTACCATAAAAATTTATACCGAAAATTCATTATAAGAAGAAAAAACATTTCACATACTTCATAACATTTTCACCATTTTTCAAACAACGAAGTGATAAGTCTGAAAAGAGGATTTTTTTGTTTTTCAAAAAGGGGTTCATTTAATTATTTTGGAATTAAAGAATAGAAAAAAAAAGGAATTGTCAAACTCCTTTTTAAAAGAAAGAAATTGACAGCTGTTAACTTTCAAGGACAATTTTAATGTGTTCATTATGAAATTTGATTTTTAACAAAATTTGGCTTATTTCCTATATATTACTTCAAATGAACGGGTAACCAACTTTAAAATGAATGTGGATATTTTTTCAAAAGTTAAGCTACACTGTCTTTCCATCGTCAAGTAACTCTTCATAATGAATGATCATTTCGACAAAATGCAGTCAATCTTACATTATGGTATAATTTTATGTACACTTTATGCTCATGATTGCATGTAGGTTATAATATCACATAAAAGATTAAATCATATCTGATTTCATTTACCAATTCACATTTCAATGTGTAATTACAATTGATTGATCACTGCGTGGTGATCAATGTCACATATGGAACTCCTCAGCAGTGCGTATCCACGACCTCGCTCCCTGTGAGATTCGAACCCAGGACCTACTGGTTTCGCGCGCGAGCACTTAACCATTAGACCACAAAGCCGGCATCCAATGGTGTTAATGTCTAACTTCAACCAATCCACGAAGTTGCGCCACCGTACACCATTGTCTCCAGTGAGTTGATATCTCACAACCGACCTGGTTGAACTCCACGGGTAACGGCTTCTTACTGGAACTCCAGGAGTATCTCTTGAAGTCAGTCACTAGTGAGTAAATTATTATTATTAGAAGGGGTTTTGTGGAAGTTTTAGAAATTTCACTGGTTGAAATCGTGAGTCAATCGAAGCTAGACCACCATGGAAAACCTGGAAGCACTGAACGGCCGTTTGGTCCACAAAACCACTTCTGACAATACCACATATGTCAGGTCCGTCTTAGTGCAGATCGAATCCTATAGACCAAGTTGCAATGTGGCCACTAGTCTAGGTGACTCGATATTGCGTGCACTATGTTGAGATAAGATGGTAGTTGGAGTTAGTCAATAGGAAACTCTGGACTTAGGTTTCTTGCTACTTAGCACTTAACAGCAAGATGTACCTGAAATCTTGATGGAACTGATGCTCCCTGATGATCCTTTTTAGTGTAGGTCGTATCCTATCGAGTTTCTCGGTATGTGTACACTGATATATATACATACGCAAAAGTAATCGAATGTTGTATTCGAGAGTAGCAGAACATAAGTGTTAGCGTCATACTCCTGGGTAAACACAAGAAGTAAAATACCATGTTCCTCAATAGTAATATATATCATTGCAATGGTATAAGACTAACCGTACAAGAACTTTTAAAACTTTGCATAACAATAGTCAAGGACGTATTCCTGGATTCTAGAAGCTTTAGTCATAAAATAATTCAAGCTTACAACTGTGTGTACAAAAACAATTGATTCTGATCATGAATTGTCATTGATAAGTTTTAATTAACTTTAACATCTAAGGTGATATATTACTTATTTTCTCAATTTTATTTCGTTTCTCTTTCCAATATTTCAATAATCTTTTTTTTAATATTTTGACTTCGATTAGTTTTGATACATAAGAATCTATGTGTGCAACAACATTATTGAAAAAGTGCATTCCTGCAAATTCATTACATTTTTACAGATCATCATCCTCATTTTCTTATTACATCATCATTATTATTGACAATATATTTGATTCACATAAATATTAAACATCACATTCACCTGTAGCATCACCGCATAAATGTTTGGCAACAGCTATTAATGGTCTTTTATTTTCTTGTATCAATGGAACATGAGCTGTGAAATTTGGAAAATGAAAAGTTTAAAGTAAAGTCATTATTCATATGCACAAGACCAATTGTAATACAACTACTATTATTAACCAAGCAAATTATAGCTACTTTTAATTAAAATACTTCTTAAAATCTCATAATTTCAATTACGAACTGATCTTAGTTAGAATACTATTTAAAATAGTAAATTATAAGATGGTCGTTTCGTTCCAGTATGGGACTTATCAGTAGTGCCTTATTCACGACGCTGAATCAGAAGTCGAACTCTGAACCACTGAAAATTCGACATCCTACACAAACCCTTTCCATACATTTTTAATTATAAAATACTAAATATAAGATATTAACTAACTAATCTATCATGAAAGTACTTAACTATTTAAAATTTATACCAAAATTAGGATAATGTAGAGAATTCAAAATAATTTTGTTCTTTATGAAAGCAGACAATCAGTTCGTTCAACCTCAGAAACTCGAAAATATTAACTTCAATGGATACTGATTGGTTAATATAAAAATTAAAAGTACACTAGTTACCGTGTATGGATGAAAAATGAACTTATATGTAACCCATCAAAATGTTATTATTATTATTATCTCGACAGAACACTTCTTATATTGTGTAACATATTCACATGCTTTTTATTATTTTGAATATAACTCATCATCTCTTAGTGACTTTTCGTATCCTTCCTAATTACTTACTTACTTTCGCCTGTTACTCCTAATGGAGCATAGGCCGCCGACCAGCATTCTCCAACCCACTCTGTCCTGGGCCTTCTTTTCTAATTCCATCCATTTCTTGTTCATCTTTCTCATGTTTATCTCCATTTCCCGGCGTAGTGTGTTCTTTGGTCTTCATCTTCTCCTCCTTTCGCCTTGAGGATTCCATGTGAGGGCTTGTCTTGTGACGCAGTTGGGTGCTTTCCTCAATGTGTGTCCTATCCACTTCCGGCGCTTCTTCCTGATTTCTTCCTCCGCTGGAATCCGGTTTGTTCTCTTCCATAGTAGGTTGTTACTGATAGTGTCTGGCCAACGGATCCGAAGTATTTTGCGTAGACAACTGTTAATAAACACCTGTATCTTCTGGATGATGGCTTTCGTAGTTCTTTAGGTTTCCGCCCCTGACCTTGGTGTTGGTTGACAGTTGCTTTGAGTTCCAGATGTTCTTCAGTTGTAAATATGCTGCTCTTGCTTTACCGATCCACGCTTTCACATCTGCATCAGACCCACCATGTTCATCAATGATTCATCCTTTCTAATATAACTTATTAAATTTACTAATGATATACTTTTCAAGCATTTAAACCTCTATATTTAATATGAAATACACATTTGGTTATAATATATCTTATATTAATCACTATAATCTAGTGATTATCAAGTTAAGCTCAAAATGAAGTTCTTGATAGTAACTGTTCACTCAAATATTCTTTGTTTTTGAACATAACTTCATATAATAATAAACTCCAGAAAAATGAAAACAAAAAAATTGAGAAGATACCAATTGAAAAAGTTATCAAGAGACTTGAAGATTGATAAAAAGAGCAAAGAATTTTATACAAAAGAGGAACCCTAAATCGTCAATATATATGACATAGCATTAGCTAAAATATTATTGTTTCATCTCAATTTGGGATCCTCTTGAAGTCAGCTGATAGGTTGTTATTTTAGTTAGGGTTATTCGACTTTGAATCCTGGCACGCATTTTATTTTATGAAGTCAGATAATGTTACCGAAAGCTGAGCAAATGAGTGTTATGTCCCGAAAAGCATAATGAATGGTAACTTTGGGGATCCATTTATGGACCAATTCTATGCGCATATTTTTATCGTATAATTGTTAAATAACTAAACTATATATGTTCATGTTCCTCTTATTATGAGATTTATTTTGACCTGTGGACTATTATTATACGATTTACCATTCTTGAATTATGCCCGGTCTATTAATTAATACCTCTCAAATTCACAGCCACATTTGGCTACAACTTCTACAAATGTTATTTTCCATGTTATGGTACGATGTGGTCTGTCTGGTTGATATATAAACCCAGTATACTTGAAATATATGACACATATCGCAGAGGCTGAGATCTGTGTTCTGGACTTAACTGGCTGGGCTAGACGGAAAGTATGACCAATAAGGACTCTAGACTGATCGTACGGGTTTAATGCATCATTGGTCCGATCGATAATTCACTGCTCTTTAATTGGCGGTATCGTTACGTTATCCATTAACAGAGCACACAGGCCACAAGTTATAACAATCAGTTACATCAAGATTAAAACCATGGCTTTAAATAGATTTCATATATACTATTCCGAATAATTAAAAAAAGGCATATTTGTCATTATAAACATTTAAACACAAAATAGATTGAAAAGCTCCCGTGAACACTTTTAGTAAGATTACATGTTAGTAGAAAATTGGAAAAATTTTGGAAAAAAACAGCCCTATTAAAAAAAGTTGGTCTATTTAATGAACAAAACGGATAAAAGAAGGCTTTCAAATGCACAAAAAACAAGAATCTTTTAGTCATATTCTCCCGGAAGCACAACTCAAATTTCAGGATATCCTCAGAGAGAAAATGGGTTCAATAATATTAATAGTATAATATATAACAGTACTTTAAATTCATTTAAAAAGAGACTAAGTGAAATGAATTATGATGGAAACTAATAATTCAGATATAGAAACAAGACATTTCAGTCCAACGTCTGTCACATTACACCTATACATGTTTGAAATGGGTTTTTTTTTTACTAAAAGCACATATGATGTGATGTTCAACTATACCTAAGACCAGTCACCATGATATATTTCTCAGTTTGATTGAAAAGTAAAATAAACAAATTTTCTAGTCATTCAAGTTGAACACTACAAAATTTCAATTATCAATCAGGTAAAAAAAATGCATTGAAACAGTGGACTTCAATGTTTAAAGTTTAAGTAAGAAAACACTTACTAAGATCCAAGTTAGCTATATCTATTCTAATACGTGTAAAATTTCCTTCATCACGTTGCCGTCTATCCATCTATAAAACACAGAAGAAAATAAACAATTTTGAATAGGAAATAATTTAAATTTTGGTTCTTGAAATACTTACATGAAAGAATGATAATTCAGTTAGAAGGGAATTAGATAAGTAAAATAGGATTTTATGTTAATTAGGTCTTCTTTATGTAGGTATTCGAATATAACTAATGTTACTGGTTAATTTAATAATTGAATTCATGAGTCGATTCAAGTTAGACCACGATGGAAAACCTCGAAGTACTGAACAGCGGTTTCATCCTAGTATAGGACTCTTCAGCAGCGCGCATCCACGATCCCGCCCTGCGAGATTCAAACTCAGAACCTTCCAGGTTTTCTATGATGGTCTAGCTTTTATTGACTCACGAATTCAATTATTAAATTATTACAAACTCCACAAAACCCCTGTCTGATTATTACTAGTTGACTTATTATGTTGGTCAACTTGTACTAGGATAAATGCAAAATTTACAGACTGACTTGATGCAAACTAACAACATAAAAAGATCTTTTCATCAAATCAATACACAGAAACATTTCAACGTTGAAATGAAGATAAGATACGCTTGAACAAGAAAACACTTTTTTTCTGTATTGTACTTTACAAGGGGGAATTTTTGATACGCAGGACCAATGTTGATTCAAATCAAAATGATTTTCTTAATTAACTATATATTTTCTGTTGACCTTAACAATATTCTCCACTTTATTTTTATTGAAAAGAGTGTCTACTGATTTTTCCATTTCATAACTTACATTAGATTTTACAAATTATAATTGTTAATATTCCGGTCTGGAATTAATCAGTTTTTGTTTTTGACATGTGCAATCTGATCAGATTGCACATGATATTTGATTTGTTGACAAGATCATATAATACTACTAACTAATTACATACAATAAACACAAATAATTGAGACCGAAAGCCCATGGTTCGAATCCCACGCTCGAGGGTCTTGGATTTGTTTTGCTGAGGAGTCCTATGATAGGACGAAACGTCATTTCTGTGATTCCAGGTTTTCAATGGAGTTGACAAACTGTACATTTTAATATCGTGTCTAAAACATAAAACACTATTGACTCTGAATGTAATTTTAATCTAGATACAATGAAATGTGGAATGTTAGTGAGAAACAAATGAGTTTTAAGTTGTACTTATTAGTAATATTTGTTAAGACATTGAGTAACCCATTACTCTTTAAAATTAAGATAACCATTGAAATAGACCAAAATGATTTAGATATATATTTAATTATTGTTATTATTTAAACACATAAATATTGGTTCAAATAAGGAGTAAAATAAAGATACACAACACTAAGAAAGTGAAATTGTGAACAGTTAAAGGAAGGAGAGTTAGCATAATCAGAAAAAAAATGAATAAAAATAGGAGTAAGAGAATAACAAAAAATTGGAGAAACAGTTTAATTGAGAAAGTATAATCAGAAAGAATCCTTTCAGGTAAAGTAGTTCCTTACACTTTTGTGAAAAAAGTAAAAAGAAACTAAAGAAGATTGCTACTAGCTTTTATTCTGAGCTATGTTTGATAACGTCTCAAGCCACTAAGTTGTACTGTCTCTAGAAGGCCAACCAGGAAGCAGTGAAGGACCGAGAGAATCAATCCCTATACAGATTTCTTTCATTCCACGGCACCATGTCATAAACTGACCCCACTCTGTCTCCTTCAACCAGTCCGAGCACCGGCAAAGAATCCACAATATGGAATTCACTGGGACGAAATTCGTGTTACATGTCCAAGCCGCTGAAGTCTGTCTTTCAACATAGTTACACCGATGGATATATAATCACTGTGCCTGAACACATTTCGCCGAACGTCTGCATTACTAACGTGGCGTTGGCATTCATTGTAACCAATCCCTCGTAGGCAATGATGATTAGACGCGCAGAGTCGCATCGACCTGAATTCACAAGCTAAGAGCAAAACTGCCCTCATCAACGCATTGTAAACCCGACTTTTTACAACCGGGCTAGTACAATGAGGGCTTCAAAGATGGCCCATATTAGCATAGGCAATATATATCTAAATAAAACATTTAAAGTTGCAATGTATATGAAAAAATAAATTAGCAAATAGCAATATAAAACAGCTTTATTGAATGTACTATTATTCTTTTTTACAACAAACCTTATTACGAACGGAATTGAGTTCCACAACTATAAAGTCAGTTTCAGGTGCCTTTACCGGCCATACACCTGGAAACCGATCGTAACAACGAGAGCCTAATTCAGAAGACGCTAGGCAGTTGTTGATCCAATGAGATAATCCAGCACGACCAGCACCGAATTCAAGATATAAATTACCAGTAGTAAGGAGGTTTTCTTTTTCCAAAACTCGAATCAGACAGCCATTCTGATAAATATGACGCGTTGATCCACGGATCGCATGTTCTGGATTTACTGAGAAGTTATCCTCTGATACATTTGTATCTTGATTGACTCAAACATGAAAAGAAAAAGCATCTCATCTTAACATTCCGTTATGTAGTACGAAATAACTGCATATCGTATACAGCCAATGAACGTTAATCAAGTTTAGGTATCTTAAAGTGGTTTTGTGGGCCTTAGTTTAATTTGCAACTTGTATTCACAACATCCTAATTTCATTTGAGGCACCACTGGTAATCAAGAAGTATAGGATAGTTGTTTTGTTCTCGTGTGAAACTCATCCATATTAAACACTCACGGCCCTACCAATGACTGGACCCAGAACCTTCAAGTATTAGGGAGAACGCTTAAGCATTAGAATCATTGCGTCGACATCCAGTATTACAAATTTAACTTCAATCAATCCGAGGTATAGCGAGACAATCATACATTCCCATTGATAATAAGTGTCTCACTGCTGAAATGTCTCCATCAATCACAATTTATCAGCAGAATTTCAGAAAGAAATTGAAATAAGTCACTAGTGAGCTAACCGTGGTAACTTGACATCGCGTACCCTATATCGAGATGTGAGGTAGTCGACAGGAAACACTAGACCAAGTTTTGCGGTATTTGGTATTTTTTATAAGTATATACCTGTAATTTCGAGGGTGCTGGTGCTCACCGGTGGATTCGAAAATACGTTACCCATCTTCACAGTCTAAGTGAGACGTTAACAATGAACTATTTCGGAGGTGATGCCAAGTCTTTTAGACTAGTGGCCACGTAGCAAATTAGTCAATAGAATTCGACTAGAACTACACAAACACGATTTTAGCCACTAAATGACCGATTAATTGTAAACAAACTAGTCATATAGGTCACTTGCCACCCGACTAGCTCGGTCGTAACGTCTCAGACTGTAAAACTGGGTGATGTGCATTAGAATCCACTAGGGAGCAATAGATCCCTCAAGATTGCAGGTACGTTTTGCTGAAGAGTACCAAAAGGCACAAGACAGGTTTATTATCAACTGCCTTAAACCACTTTACATGAATTAATTTCTACCTAATTTATTCGTTTAGTTTACAACTAATATAAATGAATTAATCTATATATTCAGTGCTACAATTAAGTCATCTGATTAGTAATCTATTGAAATCACCTTTATCATTGCTGCTATTCAATGATATCGAGTCCGACTGAAGAAAAGATGGTATTTCATTTAATCCAGCAAGTCCGTTTGTACACCAATGACGAGGATTATTCATTGTGAATGAAATAAGTGGATGAATATCGCCTACTGATGAATCTTCGATTCGGTCAATGAGATTCAACTCTATAAATCGGAAAAAGGTATTGAATATTATAAAAGAAATGTGATCGTTAAATATTTTTTATATCAACGTTGCCAAACTAATTTTAAAATCAAATTTCATAAATGAAACCACTGAAGAAATCGTGACTCAGAAACTAAGAGGAGCTGTACAAAAAACATTTAATGCACCCAGATTAAATGCTATTCTCTACAAACACCCCAAAATAAGAACGACCAATAAAGACAGAATGCCAAATCCATGTGTATCTATCGTTTCAACTGCTCCAGTGGAGCCAGTTATATGGGGCGTACAATTCGGCAAGTTCGTCATCGTATTACAGAACACCATCCGTCGTGGTTAAGCAAAGGACAGGTAAAAGTTCTATTCTCTCTCACTTGGTTGACACAGGTCATCAAGTTGGATTGAATAAAGCTTTTGAGGTTATCTACAATATCCCATCAACTTTGCCACATGGTTTACTAGTGCGCCTTTTGCACATTGCGGAAGCCATCGCAAATCATGTTCACAAACCTAACCTTTGCATTCAAAAGAGATTTGTACAACCACTTTCGCTGCCTTGGTCATCGGTATAAGATTTCCTTCAGAACTATTTTTCATACTTCTTCCACTTGTTTTTTTTCTTTAAAAATTTTTGTAATTTTGTTTTTATCAGAAGGGGTTTGTGGAGATTTTAGAAATTTCAAAGATTGAAATCGTGAGTCAATTGAAGCTAGACCACCATGGAAAACCTGGAAGCACTGGACGGCCGTTTCGTCCTAGCATGGGACTCCTCAGCAGTGCGCATCCACAATCCCACACCTCGCGAGATTCGAACCCAGGACCTATCAGTCTCGCGCCAGGCGCTTAACCAACCAGACCACTGAACCAGCCGGCATCCAATGGTGTTAATGTCTAACTTCAACCAATCCACGAAGTTGCGCTACCGTATACCATTGTCTTCAGTGAGCTGATATCTCACAACAGACCTGGTTGAACTCCACTGGTAACGGCTTCTCACTAGAACTCCAGGAGTGTCTCTTGAAGTCAGTCACTAATGAGCAGATGATTATTATCAGAAGGGGTTTGTAGTTGCTTTTTAACTTTATAACTCCTCAACATTCACCTCTTGATTCTTACGTAACTACTATTCTATTGACCATCCATTATAAAATTTGGTTCCTTCGCTTTTTCATATATTACGCAACGTAGCAACTTCTTGATTTAATAATTACTTTGAATATTAATAATCCTCTTTCTTCCAATTACTCAATGTTAATTTAAATGTCATTATGTAATTGTTACGTAACGTATCTACTCGATGAGTATTATATCATTATTGTAAATCATATATATATATATATATATATATATATATATATATATATATATATATATATATATATATATATATATATATATATATATTAGTGTAGAGCCATGATGAAAAACTAACTGAAAGGAAATTTCTTCGCTCAATTCGTTCCTTCTTTATTTACCAAATGGCAAAATGGGAATTTTCACTAAATTAAAGACTTGATAAACTCTCAATGTGCATAGATTGTAACTGAATGAAACTGATTACGTAAGAAAAAGTTATTAGTATGATTACATTGCACACTGATAGTAAATGATTATGATTTTTATGTGTTAAGCATATTACTGATAACTGACGAATTATAGGTTGGAACAGTTTATCACTAGCTTCTGTTTGATTGCCCAATGATCATATTTAACATTCACATACTACATATGACTTGAAGTCTGATGAGTGAAAATTTAGCTAACCAAAAAGTTAGTAAACTGACTTAATTTATTTAGCAAATAACCAAGCAAGTATTTGTGTAATCTGATTTAAGTCATACTTTTTGTGTAAAGGCTAGTGATACTATTTGACTTTACAACCTGAAGAGATTTGTACCTGTACCACGGTGGTTTAAAGTTAAGTATTTTAACATTTAAGACAAAAATTTGGCGATCATTCAGTTATACTAACAGGCTGTTATCGTTGTGAATACGAAAACATATTGGTTATAAGAAAGAACTGGAACCTATGAATAAAATCACAATGTTGGAAACCTATTTCGCTCACAAATGTTAATATGACTTATTTGAAACAAAGATGAGAATTGTCCATTAAGTTCATTTGAGTGAATTAACCGATAGAGCATGAAAATCTACTATCCGATTTACACCTCTACATCATCAATGATAAACACTAACCAATCACAGGACAACACATACTATCATAAACTTACTGATGGAGGAAATCTGCCACATTACAGTGTTTATTACAAGTATTTTATTTAGGTTAGTAGATGACATGATAGATTTCATGAAAATTGTCTCTCTGATATAAACTACTCCAATGGGAATAAATATCAAGATGTAACTTCGTTTTTAGCTGTGAAATTTGTGCATTGTGTTTCGTTAAGAAGGAAACAAATATATATTACTGTTAAACTACTAATTCAATCTATTTAAATTTATTTAAAATAATATGCACGTTATTATGAATGTTGACTTCATTTAATTAGCGGTTGGTGAATAAATCTGTCCCAATCTATGTCATTATGATCTTCGTTGAGTCAGTAAAGCAATCTCATTTCGTTTCAAATAGTAATGGGTAACAGTTATTCCACAGTGATAATAAAGTCGTACCAATGGCAGTAATTAGAATTTGGCACAGATCACAAGACTAACATATTGGTCTTGTTTTAAATCATAAGAGGATTCTTGCGTAAATGTAAAATAATATGTGTAGACAACACATAAACATAGGACAATGTATGCTATTTAGCGAAATTAAGTTCTCAGAGTTAATATATAGCAAATTTTAATGTTCATAGGTAAAATGTTTCTGGACATTGAAGTTATTCACTAACTATTTGGATGAAGTTATTTGGAAAAACAGTCAGTGACCAGTAGCTAACCTTACACCAAATACAGTGTACAATTTGTCAGTAACAAACTATAGAGAATCCATTTATTTACTGCTCGACAATCAGATGAGTTTGGCTAATATGGTCAGATTTGATATGCTAGTCCTAAACAGATTTCTTCTCGCTCACCAATTACCGTTGTGGTGTGCTACTTATATTGACATAAGTAGTATATGATGTTAGTCGTAAACAGGTCTGGCAGCAGAGACAAGAGGATCGAACAGTAAAGAATGGAGGCAGAATGCAATTTGTATGAAAATGCAAGAACAATGAAGTCTGAGTCATTTTGAGAAAATCGATGGACATTTTGCAAATTAAGCATTTACCTTATGAATGTTGGATTTTATTAACAAGTCCTGTACTTTTGTGTTACATACATTCGATTGTTCCCACTGGTGTTCTTGTTCACTGCACCATCCAAGATATAAAACATTTTAACCAATATTTAAATGACAAAAATCGAACATAAAGTTATTATTATTTGGGTTGGGAATACAAAGGTTTTCATGATCGTGGCTTTTCTTAAGGTGCCGATCTTTGCAACATTACTTCCAACTAGTGATTAAATGTTTGTTGCTCGAAATAATGTAGACTATCTAGGTCAGGATGCAGTCCCAAATTGGCTAGCATTTCTTTAGAAAGGTTCTTTTCTAAGGGATGAAGTCGCTAACCTCATGACCATTCCTCCTCCTTTATCTGGGTTTCAGACAAGTAACCATTGGAGGGCCCCAGGCAGAGGATGAGCTTACAGCTGAGGTGGGAAATAGAAATAAACGCTGGAGGTGGATAAAACATACATCTTGGAAATCATCAGACTGTATCCCGAGGGAAGGCTTAACTTGAAATCCTTATTGTAAAAGAAAAACAGGTAGGCCAAAGAATACAGTGCGTCGGGAATTGAAGGCAGACATCAAAAACCCAGAATATGGTTGAAGATTGCTGGTCGGTAACCTATCCTCTACGAGTTAACAGGCATAGGAAAGCGGCTGATGCGAATCAAGTGGAACAGAATGAGTGCATATTATTCTACTCAAATATTTACTGATTTTCTCTTCAAGATTATAAAAGGGACTGTATATATTACTATCATTATTATCACCATGATTACTGCTTGTTGGTGTAACTACTATTAATTGTATTATTCTGTTTATCATAATCATAACGATTTTTACATGTTTCTTGCATTCTATTCCTTTATAAATTGGTTACAGACGTAACAGTTCACAACTGCTTGTATGCTATACAAAGGTCTCAAACTATCAACGTTATCGTCTAGTCCGGGAAGGTTTTAATTTACCGATTAGGAGGCTTTGTATTAACAATATATTCGTTTCAAAGTTATATTATAATATGAACATTCTACTCGAACTCGTAGTGTGATGTGAGAACTTATAAGATATTAAATCATCTGACGAATACCAGTTTCATTTGACAAATCTGTTCATGATTATTTTTTGTCCAACTTTATTGAATAGATAGAGAAAAGGATAAGATAATAGACAACTACAACTATTTCAAGATGTACTGACCATTTTAAGCGGGTTGAAAAATATGCTATAGGATAGATACGAAAAGACAATGTGTCTCGAAAGTCAGCTAGTTGATTCGAGTGGTGATTTAGTGGGCTTGAAATAGGTTGTTAAGGATCTTGGCCGCAAACATTCACATCTTAGTCATTTCATGAATTCTGATATTTAGGTCATACGATTGGATATACTAAAATCGGTTTTACAAAATTAAAAAAATATAGTACATTGAGTTTATGAGCTAAGACAGAAGTATAGGTAGGGTAGTAGGTCCTACTATAATGTACTCTCCCGTACTGATTACCTGAGAGTTAGTTTATTCTTTAATTATCCAACAGGTGACATCGTCTGTACCAGCGGTTATTCCTTACAGTAGTTGGAAAATCTTTCTAAGAAATATATACAAATAACTACTTTGTGATTTCGAAAAATCAAGATGTAGGAAACCTGTTATTTCCAGAAATCAGTTTCGAATGTTCTGTCAATCAGATCATAATAAGTGAGAATCCATTGACCAGATGTACCTTAACCACACAGTAATCATATACTGTACTGACTTTCTGACTACTTTCTGATAGACTCATTAGAATGGGGATGTTAAGGTATGGCATTTTCAACTATCATGTAGTAAGGTTTGAAGTCCGCCGTACTTCCGCCAATATGAGTGGTCGAGTAGTACTTACTATCCTTCAGACAATAAAGTAACACTCAAAGTTGAGTATATGAACTTTTATCTGGTAGGCAAGATGTGTAAACTACGAATGTAAATAATAATGATGAGTAAAACATAGAGATCGAATACACCAATAATTGAGATGAAAGCACCAGGTAATACTTTGAAACCGAAACTTCAAAGCTGGAAGGCTATGGCATCACTTATAAGATAGAGCAGAGATATTATAATGCGAGTGGAACCAATAAAAGTATTTATATGCTCTAAGTAAGCAAATAGTCATTTTTGTACAAGATCGTGGAAAAAAGCAGACACGTATAAATTATTCCAAGATAATAGCTTCAAATACCCGGAATAAATGTTCATCCTCCCAAGTTGCTGCGCCAAAACATAACAATGAAATAAAATTGTCAAGATAAGTACCAAAATATCGAAAGTAGTGGTATTTTATTTTGTATTTGAACTCATAAATATTGGTACAAGGGGGCACCAAATATATATGCGCCGCACGAAGTAGTGGTATGTAATATGTGGAAAAGATTAGACATACGAAATGATCCGAAGAGCGAGAAAAAATTTACAACACATGCAATTTGAAACTCCGAACCTAGGAGTAGGGAATTAGTGAATGAGTCAACACTGCGAAGATGGATTCTGAGCCACTTTAAACAACACACTCAGCAACTCAGACCGCGGGGTCTTATCTTACCAAGATAGATCAGAATGAAAGTTAGTGGATTCATGTACTGAAGCCGCGTCTTATGTCAGTTGCTCTCATATTTCTCCCGATTTACTAGTACACCAGCTAATAATGAGCGTCGATGTATGCGACGGTTTGACACACGTAATGTATATGCCAAACTTCTTAGTTAATAAAGATAGACAACCCGTCAACCGATTTGTCATATTTGCTTGGTAACTTATACCTAACCTCAATAACATTCAATCAGTTGTTCAGCAATACATGACCAATTTTCAAAAGACACCTAAAATGGAAATCCAGCATGAATACTGTTTACTTTTATAGGATATACTTCACAGCTGTAGAGTAGTACACAGAAAGATTGTCATGAAGCACACTCATCCTCTGATCAATAGACAGGAATCTTCATTAAGCCACAATTAATATAACCCGCAAATGCCAATTAGCCCTTCTGAATCCGTGCTGAGATTTTATTAGGCGCCAAATGATCTGGCCTGATGGGATTTTCAAGACGTGAAGTGGTCAAACAGCTCAAATACTTCACCCACTATGGCCGATCTAGAGGATGATGCATGAAAGTTTAGAAAATCATGTGTTTAGAGAAAGACGCACCTAAAACAAACTTTGATTGTTACTCAAGACAATCGAACGACTTGTATATGAGCCCGTTTACCAAATAGAACTACGTCATCGAAGTCGATAAGCGAACCTCCTGGTAAGGATAAATCCCTGAAAATTTAGACAAAGTATTGGTTCCGAATGTTTCGATGACAAAGTTAAATTAGAATGAGGAACATGAGCAACTCTGACGAACACTGTACGGTGTTACCAATACTGGTGACAGTACACCATAAGCTCTAACTTGGCTAATATTTAAAAGAAGAACCTTCAGACGGGTCATGTAAGCGTTTGATTTGACTTTTAATGAAACATACTGTCTTGAGAAACAGGTCAATCGATGAGGATGAACGATACCTTTAAGTTAAGAAGCAAACCACAATCGAGAGTTAGAATACATGTCTACGTTTCAGAACCTAACGAATGGTGAATGTTTGACCGACACATATACGTCTAAAACCAGCCTGGTCATCGTTTTAAACATAGAACGAGAGGAAAAGACGAAATGTGAAACAAACACTGAACACATCACATGAAATCATATCTGACCTGTACTCAATTCTTCTAAACGTGCTATCAGCCGTAACGTTGTAACTGCAGACACATCAGCTAGCGACATTTTTGGAACAATTTTACGATCACATAAGTTGGCTGAATTGATTCCAGTCACATCATATACCTGAAAATCATTCAACATGATAAAACAACAGCTTACAGCCTTAACTCTACGCCGCTTACTACACTTTTTCAAGTGTTTGTTAAGATTTGAAGGGCTGACGAAACTATGAGAGGACATTGATTTTGAAAAAAAAAGAGCTTACTGTGTTGGATCCATTGGACAAGCCATTTTAGCTATGGATGGTTCCTAAATCTTGCAATTATACAAAATATCGAACACTAACGCTAATGTGGTAAAAACAGCGATCTGAACCCTTAGCGCGAAGTTGATGACAAAATTTATTTTTTTCATTCATAAAATATCCGCATCTTTCTTCACACGCCATTTAGAAGTCGGTAACTACTGAAAGTAAAAATTGATTGTTGCAAAGTGAGATTTAAAGTAAATACAGAAACACAGGTTTTTTATTATTCTATTCTACATCTTTCATCAAACTATCTAACGGTGAAGCATACTCATCCATGAATGATTTATAATATACAGGATGAGCTTTTAAACACCCTAATAACTGAGAATGAAGTTGAATAAACAAGTTTCGATTTTGTTGTTTTTCAAAAGCGTCCTCGCTTTTTAAAAATTTGTCAATATTCTGCATAAAATTTCGAAAGAAGTATCCACAAGGACTGGATATGTATGAACTAACACAAGAGCAATGCCAATTGAACTGGCCATCTTCAGTTCGAAATCCAGGCTTTGAAAATTTACGATCGATATCGTAGTAGTCTTCTAAACGCAACGTTGAGTGAGCCTTTTCTCTGGTTAAAAATGTAACACCATGTTTGATTGGGTTGGACATGTTAAATTCCTTTGCGATGACTTTGATTCAGGAAACCAAT
Source organism: Schistosoma haematobium (assembly GCF_000699445.3). Lineage (NCBI taxonomy): Eukaryota > Metazoa > Platyhelminthes > Trematoda > Strigeidida > Schistosomatidae > Schistosoma > Schistosoma haematobium. The sequence goes on along the minus strand of NC_067199.1, from coordinate 36,269,191 downwards.
TAATAAGAATGAAGTGATGTTGATAAACTGTTGTTTAGATCACGAATATAACGACCATTAAAGATCCACACAATAGTGCATAAACTATGAAACAAAAATGATAAATAGTGAAATGTTATATACAAAAAAGCCTTTGAGGATAACACTTTAACAGTTTTCTATTTCCAGAGGAAAACTCTATGCCTATAGAGAATGCTTACATTTTCTACTATGGGAACGATAACTGCATATTACTGAACGAAATATGCATCGAAGAAAACATTTCTTGCAGTCCTTGGTGTGTAATTAATCTACACAAAATCTTGGTTAACAGTTCTCTTCGTTACTCTTATCATAAAAGAGTAGTTAGTCGGCTGAAAATTTCCAACAGCATAAAAGCACCGTTTCAACAAAATTGAACGCGTAAAATAATGTCGAGAGCATAACCTCTATTCTATTTCCGTTTAGCAGCATTCCTATTATAATTAACAAGTGGTTTAGACCACCTAGAAAATCCAAGTATTATCAGAAATTGTGAGGACGAAAGGTAGACGAATTCGTATAAAAACTTGATATCAAAGTTATAGATGTGATAACTATCAAGCACGGTGCAATGAGACAACAAGTGCCTTAGAAGATCAGGTTTGCCTTCAAAATGCTAGGATTGATATAGCTAAAAACCTGATTATTATGCTAGAAGATATTGCTTTTATAGTTAAAAATTAAAACAACCTTTTCAATGGGTTTGAAACTAGCACGAGACTGGATTAAACTGACTCTGTTTGCCATTTTCGTCACTTTCACGTGATTGGAATAAAAACTCTAACTCCGAGTATGCGGACAAAATTGACTCAGAGTGATATAAAATGTTGGACGGATACTCTTTGATTACCCAGCAACTGATGCTTGTCAGAAAAGGTGTAGAATGTGTATTACAAATCAAAATATGAGACTGAATAAATTTTTCTACACACCAAAAGATGCAGGTGAAGATAGCTAGCCTCTGGAGCGATAAGGCTCAACATGAAGACCTCCATATCTTAGAAGAAGCACGGGATACAAAGACAGCTTAGATACACCTACAAGATTTGGATTCGAAAGTGACCTCGTTTTTCTATCTCATATACAAAAAATGCAAGTGAAGGCAGTTAGTGTATGCCTCAATATACACAAAGGAAGAAGCAAGGTCCAGAAACACAACAGAGAGCATCAATCATACTACAATTAATGGAGAAGCTCTGTAGGATGTGGAAACTCATGCACCCTGACAGCACCACCAATAAACAAGAAGAATCTCATGCAGATATAAAGGCAAGGGCTGGTAAAGTTAGGACAGCATTCCTACGGTTGAAGAACATATGGAACTCAAAACAACTGTCAGTCAACATCGGAGTCACAACATTCAACACGAACATCACGACAGTTCCACTGCACGGAGATGAAACTTGCAGAACTATTACAATCAACATTGATAAAGTACAAGTATTTATAAACGATTGTTTACGTAAGATACTCCAAATTCTGTTTGCCGGATACTACCAGCAACAAACTATTGTGCGAGAGAAGAAACCAACTTCCAGCTGAAGAGGAGGTTTGGAAAAGACACTGGAGGTGGATAGAACATACATTACGGAAATCCTCAAACTGCATCATGAGGTAAGCGTAAACTTGGAACCCTGAGATGAAACATAAAAAGGAAGACCACAGAAGACACTGAACTTAGAATTGGAAGCATATATGAAAAGAATGGATAGCAACTGGAAAGGATTGCCCGGGTCAGAGTTGGATGAAGAATGCTAGTGTGCGGCCTACACTCGACCACAAGGGGTAACAGGAATAAATAATATGAGACTGAATTTTAGAGTCTTAAATACTGAGAAGTCAAGATGTTTGGTGGCTGCCCGACAATTTATATCTGTAACAGCGGTATTTGTGACAATACTATGAGACATACCATAATCTGATGAAAAACATGTAAGTAATGACAGCAATCTCGTCACACTAAATTTAACAGCTCTGACAGATGTAAGTTAACTCAGAAGCACTATGTAGACAGTACACGGCTCAAAAGTGCGATTGTCTGAACGGATAAACCTTTTTTTGTTTCTATGCAAGTTGAAGTATAATTTACTTCGAATCAGTGGGTCACAGACTTAATAAAATCTCTGACTTCACAACCTATCAATCAATCACAGTTATTACTACGACAAACATCTGGAAAAACAAACATAACGAATCGCGGAATAATACCTTTAGCCTAGAACACTTAAATTATGTTCCATACACACAAAAATGAGACTGAATAACAAACCAAGATCAAAGGTGATCTGAAACAGATAGATCAGGATTACGGCTATATGAAAAGTAGCTTTATATGTGTCAACGCATAGTAGTACGTTTGATCATTCGTTTACAAGTTTGCTGTTATGAACATACACATATATATGTATATACTGAAGAGTGCAATCGAGACGAATATATATATATATATATATATATATATATATATATATATATATATATATGGAAGTAAACAGTTGGGAAATTGATGAAAAGTAGTTTTCGCTTTTGCATCAATGAAAGCTTATTTGTTCGAAACCACGGCTAATTCATTAAATATAGATGAGGAGGAACTGTTATTCTGTTAAATAACACATGGTTCAAATTCATTATTTTTTTATCTCTTACTGTTTCAACCACAAAATACAAGCGGGACGTACGTACGCTGAGACTAACTTATTTTGATTCTATTGGTTCAAAAAATATCATGATCATCATTACAGAACCTTCCAAAATAAATGATCTCTGCCGTTGCGTAATATTGCGTTTGAATAAGATAACAACCTCTTGGCATGGAAATACAACTAAAGTTGTTGATGCGATTTGCTATGACACATCTGCTGCACAAAGTGTCCTGTGAATAGGGAACTCTAATCCAGGTTTACATAACGGGAAGCTTTTCAGTACAGTAACAGTTATATCAAACGTTTTTCCGGTTTAATACCTGATGACGTTAAGACAAACACGAACGTAACGTGCAACTTCAAAAAGTGGAGTCAGATTCAGTCTTCAGTAACACGGTAGGAGGTCTATCGAACTATTATAATCGTTGCAATTTGTAACACAGTGGAGGTCTAATCTCGTTTTGAATATATCAATAGAAGATGCTGGTATTGCAAGTTCTGGTAGAGAATTCTTCTACTTCACTACTTGGTGCGAGAAACGAAACTCCAGACGTAGACGATTCGATTTCAGTTTTTGTACTTCCTTCGATTTAGATTCAGATTTGTGTAGTAAAGATAGAAGGCTTACGGTCCATTTTATTCCTTTTCTAGTATGCTTTTGTGAGTGTCCAGTCTTCTCTTGTATGAGCCATTCGAAGGTTCGGACGTCACTGCTTCGGGTAACACGTTTCAAGAATTGATGACTCGGTATAAAAACCTGTATGCCACGGGTGTGTTGTTCGTTCCTGACTATTCTACTCGCCTGTTACGTCCTGTGAGATGTTTCCATCTAGTGGAAAGAAAAAAAGAGGATATTTTAGGACTTAAATCATTTCTTGTCATTGTATGTATCAAAATCAGATTACCTGTCAGTATGCGATAGGACAGAGTAAAAAGGCCTAGATTTTCAAACCGCTCTTTGTATATTAAGCCACGAAGTTCTGTAATTGTACGGGTAGTTGCCCTTCGTACTTTTTCCAGGATAATCAAGTCACCTTTTAAACAGCGTCTTGCAGCCTGAACGAAGTTTTAAAGCTTAGCTCTCACTAAGGTTGTGTATGTTGCATGGAACATGGTAGTATCTAACTTGGTGAATGTCCGTCTTAAAACCCATGGGGTTCCAAACCCCTTAGCTGTAACCTCCCGGCAGTGGGCCGTCATCTTAAGATCATGACTCACTGTCACCCTAAGTTTCTCGTGAGACCGGACCATGGCTATAGGCACTTCACCTATGCTATGCCTATTTACAGTTGTATTCACAGGGCGCATGTCAACATTTTTTGCCGTGTTGATAGGCATCAGCCGTTAGATATCACAATACTTAATTTTGCCTGAAGTGTACATGCGTCACCCGTTATTTCTCGATAGATTTTCACATCATTAGCGTATAGTAGCTTCGGGAACCCAACTATATCAGGAGGTTCATCTACTTATACTATGGAAAGCTGAGTACTTGGGAAAGAGCCCTGTCGTAATCCACTGAGTACTGAGTACCAGAAGGAACACTTGGAATTTATTCTTACTCTCCGTCGATGACTTACCAAGAAATCCTTGACTCACGTTAAAATTAGTCCAGGAATTCCCAGATTTTCCAGCCTCAAGAGTTATTTATTTTTTGCACCTTGTCAAATACCTTGTTGAAGTCTATGCCGACAACATCCACTGATTTTCCACTATCTAGAGCCTTTATTCATTGTTCCTTTGATATGAGGAGGTTCGGTGTACAAGGTAAACCTTTTCTGAAATCATGTTGTTCACTGATTAACAAGTTGTTGGTTTCCATGAATTTCATCATAGTCATCTTGAATAATCCTTACAGCATTTTACCACAACACTACAGAGACTGACAAGTCTGTAGTTCGATGGAAATTGTCTTGGTCTTGCTTTAATGTATTGAACTGACGACTTCATTCTTCTAGTCCGTTGGCAACCCACCCCGACCAAATGATTTATTGAATATCATAGTCAGTGATGCAGCAATATATTTTGCAATTGGTTTCGAGTTTTTAGAGTCTAGTTCATCCAGTCCTGTTGATTTTTCCGTGTCTAAAGTGCTAAGGGTCCTAAGCACATAGTCACGATCTAAATTCACTGTGAGTAGACGATGTTTCGGCTTTATATTTGGGTCTAATTCTCCGTCTAGAAGAGGTTGCTTAGTGAAAACTCTCCTGTAATAGTCTGCCATAGCCTCTACTTTTCCCTGGTCATATTCTATCATTTTAGGTCATTTCCGTTCCGTAATTAAATTGAGAATCCAGTGCTCGGTCATTATTCTGCAATTTATGTACGGAAATACTCTCTTAGGTTGCATGAATACAAATGAGGCCAATTGCATTTCATGTGTTCACTGAGCTTCCTAGATTGTAATTATACGCTAATTTCCAACCGAGGTGTGGTGTTCCATTGCACTTGCTGTGCCAAGGCTGATGGTGATGTTCCGACATTTCTTCTTTTGTCTTGGTAAACGCCGTATATCACAGCCTATCTAGGGATGGCCGTGTTTCTTCTTGTTCGGGACTGTCCAGGGTATATATGGTTGAGTTACTTGACTGTGTAACTGCCCGAAATGAGTCCATACCTCTTCTACTGATGCATCTGAGACAATTATCTAGTCTTCAGTCGGTGCTGCAGAGCTTACCACCTCGATGTCCGCCATCTATATATTAGGATGGGATGACGCAACTGTTTGACAGGCAATCTCTGCCATGAGCTTGGATAAGATGACTGCGCGATTCCTTCTCCCAAGAGATAGGAGTAAAGTCATTTGACCGACATCATTACCGTGTGTGGACTAAGTCCAAGAGAGACGAGGGTCTTCGTAATTCAAATTTGGATAAACCCACATCCCCTACGGTTTAGACTATCAGCCCAATTAGGTAAAAAAAACCAGTCAACTGAATTTCAATGTCAAGCAATTCTGACGTTAACTATGTTTCCGAGACAGCAGTGACATTCAAGTTTTCTATATCTAATGTCGTCTTGAGCTCCGCCATTTTATTTTGTAGGCTGCGAGTATTTGTGTAGCACGCCTTTAATTCAGTGGGAAGCTTTCCAGACATCAGAAGTCTCAATAATAGTGAAGATGCCACAAATATACAATTTTTGATAAGGAACTTCAAGCCAATAGTCAACAACGGAGAGTTGTGAACAAATTTCATACTGTGTGGAATATAATTTTATTAGATATCTTAAGAGATGCAAAGAATTAAGAACCTGAACGTGAACTGTTGTGGATTTTTCACGGTATGACTCTTACGTGTGTTGTGACTAGTTAGATTTATAAAGTCAGCGTGAATATACAAGCCTACAAAAGCATCCTTTCGATTATTTATATACACACCACACATAACACAAGTACTAGATCAAATCTTGATGTACAATAAAAAATCACTCGATTACTTCGAGAAATCAAGGCGAAACACTAAACTCCACTCTTATTAAGACGGAAACGTCATGGAACCTAGCATTTGTTAGTTAAATTACTTTAAAAAATTAATCTTGATGCAGAAGAGCTGGACGACATGAAAATGAAACAATCTCACTTCATAATATTTGTTGTTCATATGTCATAAGCGTTTAGCAATTGAGATGTAATTAGATGAAATCTCAGTCGAGGACAAATAAGCTTCTCGTATTACTTAGTTCTCAAATACTAATTTTGGTTGAGCTTTTTATCCATTATCTACTTTGTATCAGAAGGGGTTTTGTAGAGATTGTAGTAACTTAAATAGTCGAGATCATGAGTCAATTAAAGCTAGACAATCATGGAAAACCTGGAAGCACTGGATGACCGTTTCGTCCTATCTGGGACTCCTCAACAGTGCTCGTCCACGACACCGCCTCGCGGAATTCGAACCCAGGACCTATCAGTTGTGAGATAGTAACTCACCGATGACAATGCTAGATGCATCACTCAATTTCGTGGATTAGTTGAAGTTAGACATTAATACCGTTGAATGTCGACTCAATGCTCTAGTGGTTAAGCGCTCCTGCGCGAAACTGATAGGTCCTGAATTCGAACCTCGCGAGACGGGATCGTGGATGCGCACTGCTGAGGAGTCCCACAATAGTACGAAACGGCCATCCTATGCTTCAACGTTTTCCATCGTGGTTTAGCTTCAACTCACTCATGATCTCAACTAGTGAAATCAAGTTTGTTCTGAATTTACAGCATGAGATATAAATTTAAAACGTACTCACATTTTGCTTTTGCTTATAAAAATGTATAAATGTTGTACACATAATATAAATTCATTAAAAATACAAATTGGTTTATCATTCTAGTACGTAAGAAGTATGTTAAATTATGATAAATAGAATTATTTGAATTATAAAATGAAATAAGAATCCCAGAAATAACGTAAGAGGATCAAGAAAGACTAGATAAACACGAACGAATGTACTGTATTTAGAATTTGAAATCAACCATTCAACAAGTACAAAGGGATCATTAGTTCATTCAAACATCACATCCGCCACAGCTTAAATTGGAGTCTAGGTGTCTGTAATCGATTGTTCGTTTTCTTCTCAAGTTCATCCTGTGTCTGTCCGACAATGTATTGGATAAATACTTTATTACATAGAATGGATTCATTAGTATTAAAATTAACAACCGAAATCGGAACAGACTCACCTGCTTCCTGGGATTGTGTACAATCACCATGTCGGTTGAGTACTGAAACCGATGCTAACTAGAATTTGAACCACACACTTTTAGACTATCCTCCCACACGAAATAATGTTGGATATTTATATCCCCAATTCATGAATGATGTGGCTTCATTTAAAACATATTTTTCAGATTGGTTAGAGTAAACATTAGAAGTGACATTGTGATGAGGATAAACAGCAGTTGATATGAAATCATCAGAATTGTAATTTAGTACTCGTGCTTCGCATTGAACCAGTCTCCCACAAGAAACAAATGCAATATGAGGACAAATAATATTTGATATGACACTAGGATTTGATTCTTCTGAAATAGTTTCCTCGAATTTATTAGGAATGTCATTGCAGAGTAAAGGATCATTAGAAAAATCAGCATCTATCAAAACTACATCAGGTTTTCGATCATGACTAGGTTCATTCAACATATTTTCCTCAGATTTGGAAGAAATTTCATCGGAAATAAATGAATCTTTAGGAAAACCATATCTGGTAAAATAACATGAGAAATCTGATAAGTCGATTGATTAGAAACTGTTGTCTCGCAAGAATTCTGAGTTTCATTTAACTCTGAACTGCTATATGACTAAACTGTCTTTTGAAATAGTTGAAAAAGATAAATCATCATTATAAATACTCCACTTAATAGAATCAGAATTACAAGACTTCATATTAGTTTCAGCAAAATGTACATTAATATTACAAACTGATTGAATATGTCCAATATCACCACATTTAAAGCACTTAGAATTACGAGATTTACATGAATTAAAAGAGTGGAAAATGCCACAGGACAAACATTTACCAAACTTGTGCCCAGCTTCGTGAACTGCATCGCAACTCGTCATTGAATTATCTGCATAACATTGGGTATGCACTGGGTTGAGATGATGTAGTAATGTAGTGGAATACTTTATATTCTCATTAATCAGTTTACGAAATCTTCCTCCTTTACCACATTCGAAATTTGTATACTTAATATAGTCAGGCAGTAGATCCTTGAGAGTTGTATCAGAAAGCGAAATGGATTTTTCCGGTAAAGGCAGAGTTCTTAATAAGCTATATGCTTCTTTTCCGATGAATGTGAGGAACTGTGCTACAATATTAACATCCTCATCATCTTCCTTAGTCATAGTCCAAATTTCGAACCTTTCGAAGTAATCCTCAATAGCATCAAAATCTGAATGTATGTTCAACCGTTCCATCACAGGCTCAATCGCGGCGCCAATATGATTATTAGGAGTATTTGAATTATAGTATGAACTAAGAATCTCAGAAATAACGCAATTCAATCAAGAAGTGGTAGATAAGCACGAACGAATGTGCTGTATTTATAATTCGAAATCAAGGATTTAACAAGTACAGAGGAATCATTAGTCCATTCAACCACCATAAATATTTAAGTAAAAATCAAATAACAGTGATAAATATATATGGCAATATATAATATTGATTTGTGACCAGTAATTAACCATTGTAAAATGTTGAACGTATAATCGACACAGATTGCTTATCATAATTTATTCGTTATCGATGCATTCATTTGTTCCGTCTCATCGTTAACAAAGTCATTGGATTGTTAAAACAGACTAAGGCAAGCGTAGCACTCAGAAAGTTATTACAGAAACACTCATCATTTATACGTGTCTACATATACATAGATGTATATATTCTCTAAGAGATTGTGAGTAACATAAAATAATTAAAATTTAATCTTGCCGACAGACACTCCAAAAAGGATCAGTCTCACTCACATGGTACATGTATTAAGCTACGGACACAGGTTTTAGTCATGAAGTAATCTTAACTTTCTTCAGTGAATAATCACAAAAACATGGAAACCATCTTAAATCTGAATAACAATTGAATGTAGAGTTACTTTTTTCAATTGAGTGGATAATATGCTTTTTCCACGTTGACGTGCACCCGTCCTTTATATGGCTTTAAAGTAGCTCTTAGCACCCTTCAGTGTAGGCTATCTTTATCTTGTCATTAAGTGCATCATTCTTACTTAGTCAAGTATTTTATGACACTGTTAAATTCATCTTAGTAACTCACCTGAGATCTATATGGGTTTAAAGACTACCTTGGCTACTAGGAAACATGTTTTTATTTATCGTGTACAAGTGTTATATAGTTCTACAATAAATAATATTTATTTTAGCGTAAGCTTACATTTAGGGTGTCAGGATAATAACAACAGTCTATCATGAAGTAGTCGAATGTAAAAATGACAAGCACATAATGGAAAAAAACAAAATATACTTTAAGTAATAATCAACAATCCACAGGAAAAGAATAAATAATGATAACTTGCAAGAAAAATCAGTTAGGAAAAAGAACAGCATACTTCCAATTTACTTTACTATCTGTGTAATCATTAGTTATATCATGTACCCTTTTGTTTGTGCTAACATTGAGTCTCTGTCATCCATAAAGTAGTTGTAACCGGCAAATTACATATGTTCAATCACATATAACAATGACTCACCAGTTACTCGTTGAGTAGGCTCATTTTTATTGTTCCCATTCACGTCACTGAACACGTATTTACGTTAATAAATGTGTGCTACCGAAATACTGGAGTGTTTGATTTATTTTATTTCATCATTTTATAACGCGACCGAGCCAGAGAATAGATGATGAATGAAATCAGGAACTAAATCTCACCATCTCTCTTCAGTATAAATCAGATCAATAACCGATATTAAAGCTTTCCATTTACCTGTTATTTTGTGATCTAACAGAAAAGCTAATTATTATTATTAGAAGTATTCAAATTATTGTACTAATTAGGGATTCCCTACACAGTACAATTTAAGCCAGATAGATTTAAATGAGCACAAACGGACGTATCGTATTTGGAATTTTAAAACAAGCAGTCATTGAGTACAAATGCATCATTAGTTTGTACAAATACCACGACCTGTACAGCTTGAATAGAAGTCCGAATTTATATAATCGATTGTACTCCTTAGGTTCATCGTGTCTGTCCAACTGTGTGCTGGATGCAGGCTCTCTATGGTCGAGAATGTATTTATACGTAGTAGAATTAACAATGGAAAGCTGAACAAACTCACCCGGTTCCTGGAATTGAATTTGATTAACTTGTCGGTTGCATGTAATTAGATCACTGACAGCTGGAACTAGAACCATCGATTTACCAATATTGACCTCTCCCACGAAATAATATTGGATCTTCGAATCCCTAAAGATGCCGCAAGTATTCATAGTTTGATAACGCCTTTGCCCTTAACACCTTTAGAATCGGAGTATGCGAACCCAGTGAAATCAGAGGTCAGAAATAAGGGAGTTCGAAGATATATTCGGAAGGATATTGGTATGTCGAGGAACGATTGGCTTAGACTGGTTAACAGTTAAAAAGGATGAGTAGCACGGCGTACCCACTCGTGATCTGGTGCGGATGCGTGACTGAGCACTTTCAATCAGGTATGTTCTGTATATGTTGAAGATTTAAAGAATTATTTGTTTTGGGGATTTATTTAACTCTAAATCTCCAAACTGAAAATAATATAATTTTATTTAAAACATATTTCACAAATTGACTGGAGAGTTCATTAGAAGAGACTTCATGGAGAGGGTAAATAACACTTGATATGGGATCATCCGAAATGTACGTTTGAGTTCACATAGAATTTGTGATTCATAGTGACTAAGTATTCTACCAAAAACAAATATATTATGCAGACAAAAATCATTTGATATGACATTATAAGGATTTGATACTTCTGAAGTACTTTCTTCAACTCCGCCTGGAGTCCCTCTGGGGGCTACTCCCGGTCCCAAGCCCGGATAAAGGAGGAGGGTTGGGCATGGGGTTAGCGTCCCCATCCCGTAGAAAACTAACTCGCTAAAAAAACGCTAACCAGAAAAAATTATTCAAACCTTTTAAACTCTGCCCTGGGAGTCAGAAGGTCTTCATTTAGAAGAATTATGACGCCTCATGATGAAAGCCGAATTCCTTCGGAATTTACGAGGCCGATGCCCCTTCTGACAACCAGAGCGACCATTTATTTAGGTACATGGAATGTTCGTACAATGTGGGACACCGGGAGAGCCTTCCAAATTGCTGCAGAAATGAGGAGATACAACCTAGAGGTACTTGGGATCAGTGAAACACATTGGACACAAGTTGGACAACAACGACTAACTACAGGAGAGCTCCTGTTATACTCCGGCCATGAAGAAGAAAATGCACCACATACACAAGGAGTTGCATTGATGCTGTCCAAACAAGCACAAAATGCGCTTATAGGATGGGAATCTCATGGACCAAGGATCGTCAAAGCCTCGTTCAAAACAAAGAAAGAGGGTATTTCAATGAACATCATCCAATGCTATGCGCCTTCCAACGACTACAATGAAGACGCTAAAGATCAATTCTACAATAGGCTGCAGTCAATCGTCGAGAAGTGCCCAAAAAAGGACCTGACCATTCTGATGGGAGATTTCAACGCCAAGGTTGGAACGGACAACACTGGATATGAAGACATCATGGGACGACACGGACTGGGAGAAAGAAACGAAAATGGTGAGAGATTTGCAAATCTATGTGCCTTCAATAAGCTGGTCATAGGCGGCACCATATTCCCACATACACGCATACATAAAACCACATGGACTTCACCGGATCACTCTACACAAAATCAAATCGACCATATTTGCATCAACAAAACGTTCAGGAGGACTATAGAGGACGTGAGATCCGAAAGAGGAGCTGATATAGCATCAGATCATCACTTGCTGGTCGCCAAGATGAAGTTGAAACTCAAGAAACACTGGACAACGGGGCGGACAATATCACAAAAGTTCAATACGGTCTTTCTTAAGGATACTAACAAACTCAACAAATTCAAGATAGTCCTCAGCATTAAGTTCCAGGCCTTTCATGATCTACTCAATGGAGAAGGAACTACTGTGGAGAGCAACTGGAAGGGGATCAAAGAGGCAATCACTTCAACATGTCATGAGGCCCTGGGCCACAAGAAGCACCATCACAAGGAATGGATCACTGTTGATACACTGGATAAGATTCAAGAAAGGAGGAACAAGAAAGCAGCAATCATTACCAGTCGAACAAGAGCAGAAAAAGCCAAGGCACAAGCTGAATACACAGAAGTAAACAAACAGGTGAAGAGGAGCATCAGAACCGACAAACGTAAATATGTGGAAGATTTAGCAACGACGGCGGAAAAGGCTGCAAGAGAAGGAAACATGAGACAATTGTATGACACGACAAAGAAACTCTCTGGAAATCGCCACAAACCAGAACGACCAGTGAAAAGCAAAGAAGGTAAGGTAATCACCAACATTGAAGAGCAACAAAACAGGTGGGTAGAACATTTCAAAGAACTCTTGAATCGACCAGCCCCACTGAACCCACCCAACATCGAAGCAGCACCCACGGACCTCCCAATCAATGTTAGCCCACCAACAATTGAAGAAATCAGCATGACCATCAGACAAATCAAGGGTGGCAAAGCAGCAGGACCGGACAACATCCCAGCAGAGGCACTAAAAGCAGACGTAGCGGCAACTGCAAGGATACTCCACATTCTCTTCAATAAGATTTGGGATGAGGAACAAGTACCAACAGACTGGAAAGAAGGACTTCTGATCAAAATACCGAAGAAAGGCGATCTCAGCAAGTGTGATAACTACAGGGGCATCACTCTTCTCTCAATACCGGGAAAAGTCTTCAACAGGGTATTGTTAAACAGGATGAAGGACTGCGTAGACGCCCAACTTCGTGACCAACAGGCAGGATTCCGTAAGGATAGATCGTGTACAGACCAAATCGCAACTCTACGGATCATTGTGGAACAATCAATTGAATGGAATTCATCACTCTACATCAACTTCATTGACTACGAAAAGGCATTTGATAGTGTGAACAGAACAACACTATGGAAACTTCTTCGATATTACGGCGTGCCTCAGAAGATAGTCAGTATCATACAGAACTCATATGATGGATTACACTGCAAAATCGTACATGGAGGACAGTTGACAAAGTCGTTCGAAGTGAAGACCGGTGTTAGGCAAGGTTGCCTACTCTCACCCTTCCTCTTTCTCCTGGTGATCGACTGGATCATGAAGACGTCAACGTCTGAAGGAAAGCGCGGGATACAATGGACATCTAAGATGCAGTTGGATGATCTAGACTTCGCAGACGATCTGGCCCTTCTATCCCAAACGCAACAACAGATGCAGGAGAAGACGAACAGTGTGGCAGCAGCCTCAGCAGCAGTAGGTCTCGATATACACAAAGGGAAAAGCAGGATTCTCCGATACAACACAGAATGCACCAATCCAATCACAATTGACGGAGAAGATTTGGAAGATGTAAAAACCTTTACGTATTTGGGCAGCATCATTGACGAACAGGGTGGATCTGATGCAGATGTGAAGGCGCAGATCGGCAAAGCAAGAGCAGCATATTTACAACTGAGGAACATCTGGAACTCAAAGCAACTGTCAACCAACACCAAGGTCAGGATTTTTAATACAAATGTCAAGACAGTTCTACCGTATGGGGCAGAAACCTGGAGAACTACAAAAGCCATCATCCAGAAAATACAGGTGTTTATTAACAATTGTCTACGCGAACTACTTCAGATCCATTGGCCGGACACTATTAGCAACAACGTACTGTGGGAGAGAACAAACCAGATCCCAGCGGAGGAAGAAATCAGGAAGAAGCGCCGGAAGTGGATAGGACACACATTGAGGAAAGCACCCAACTGCGTTACAAGACAAGCCCTCACGTGGAATCCTCAAGGCCAAAGGAAAAGAGGAAGACCAAAGAACACATTACGCCGAGAAATGGAAATAGACATGAGAAAAATGAACAAGAATTGGATGGAACTAGAAAAGAAGGCCCAGGACAGAGTGGGTTGGAGAATGCTGGTCGGCGGCCTATGCTCCATTAGGAGTAACAGGCGTAACTAAGTAAGAAGTACTTTCTTCAGATTTATTAAGAATCTCATTGGAGAACAATGGATCATTAGAAAAGTTGGCATCTATCAAAATTGCATCAGATTTCCGGTTGTGATTTGATACATTCGACATACTTTTCTCATTTTTATAAGAATCTTCATCAAAAATATGTGAATCATCAGGAAAATTCATATTTAGTAAAATAACACGAGAAATCTGATAAGAAGTCGATTCATTAGAAACTTTTATCTTATAATTATTCTGAATTTCATTTGATACACTTGCATTTATTGTGCTGCGCCAATTATTTTCTAAATACGAGTCTCTCCCACTTCCTCAGTGAATATTACGTGAAACAAGCTTGTTTTGACTGGAGTTCAGTTTGAAAGTGATGCGAGTCTATCAAAGCTTCATTTTAATTCTGGACTGCTATGTGAATCCATACTGCTTTTCGAGTTCCTGGATAAAGATAAATAATCATTAGAAACATTCAACTTAGTATTATCAGGATTATAAAGTTTAGCATTAGTTAAAACGAAATGAATAGTAGTATTACAAATTGCTTGTATATGTCCAATTTAGCATTACAAAATACGCATGAATTACATGAGTGAAATTTGCCACAAGACAAACATTTACCAGAATTCGAGACCTGCTTCTCATCTTCTCAATCATTTGTTGTCCGCATAACCTTGAGTACTCAATGGCTTGGTATGTCGTAGTAATATATGTTGATTTTGAGCAGAATAATAACAAGTCATTTTTCCATATATCTATATATATGCTACAAATCTTTCATAATGTTTTCATTCTACTAATTATTCTGTTCGATTAACACTTGTATGTACATGGGTGAGAATATTATGTTTCAGGTTATAAAAAGTAAAACCTTAGTCACAAGTACATATAAAACATAAGAATTTGATATCTAATTAATTACAATTAAGTTTAGTCAAGACACTTTCTCTTCGTTTCCTAACACATTGAGACTTTGATATAATCAAAGATTTCAGGTAGTACAAACAAATGTTTTCATCATATGTATATAACATTTCATTGTGATCAATAGTATACAACGTTTGTTTTAAATAAGAACTTTCGTCTAAATTTGAACGAATAGTTTCACAATATTTGGGCGCCGAGTTAATTTGAGACATTAAAAAAAGAAGAATATATTTGTAAAATCTCAGCGAATGAATTTTAAGTAAATCCAACGTTTCGCTTGGCAATCTGGTCCAAGCTTTTTCAAGGAAAAAATATAATCAAACAACAAAATTATCGAATATAAATAGGTACCATGGTTCTTCGGTTTACTGCATACTGAATAAGTCATTCAATCAACGTGAGGGATTTTTTTTATAAATAGGTATTTGCATTAATGTGTAAGAGACATGTTTATATGAAAATAATATGAAAAATAATAAAGGTCAACCAAGAACTTGCTAAGCATAATGTTAAAGACGTCTTTTAATTTGTTGATACAATTAAAAATATGAATAGAAAGGGAAAAACCATTCTATCACTGGACATAACATCTTTATTCACTAACATACCTCTGACTGAAACTATAGATTACATATGTGAACAACTGATAGAAAAGAAAATAGAGATTCCTATCCCAATAAATAAAATGAAAGAACTTCTCTTGAAATGCACAATGAATATTTCCGACAAGTAGATGGGGTAGCAATGGGATCACCTCTAGGCCCGATCCTTGCTAATATTTTTCTGACCAAACTAGAAAATGGACCGCTTAAAGACATCCTAAATAAGCTTGATTATAACTGTCGATACATAGATGACACATTAATCATATGTGACGAAAATATCGACAAACAGGAGATGTTAGACACTTTCAATAATGTCCACCCAGCCATTAAATTCACCAGCGAGGAGGAGAAGGACAATAGCATAGCTTTTCTAGATGTCCGACTCTCTAGAAGGATAGATGGTTCCATAAAGCGAAATATGTTTAGAAAGTGTACGTGGACGGGTCAGTATACCCATTTCCAAAGCTTCACACCTCTGCAATATAAAATAAATTTGGTTGCGTCTCAACCACAGAATCAAGTTATTATGTTCTGAAGATAGTGTGGAGGAAGAAATAGTTATACTAAAGAACACATTACGTAATAATGGCTATCCTGATAATTTCGTCAAAAAATACCTCGTACAAAGTATTAAAAAGAGAAGACATTGCGACACAGTCAGTAAAAAGACCTTATATCTGAAACTTGACTTTAAAGGCGACATAGCGGGTGGTATTCTAACACGCCGACTCAAAAGATCTGTCGAGAGGACGTTTCATGCCGCCAAGTTACACATAACTTTCTCGACTAAACCAATACTCACACAACTAATCAAGGATAAGTTACCGAAGATGGGCTCCTCCATGTGTGTATACCAATTCAACTGCTCCTGTGCAGCTAGTTACATAGGCCGTACTCAGAGGGCTTTATCCTTGCGTGTTCGTGAACATGTATCAGCATAGTCGGGAAACTTACTTACTTACGCCTGTTACTCCTCGTGAAGGAGCATAGGCCGCTCACCAGCATTCCCCATCCAACCCTGTCCTGGGCAATCCTTTCTAGCTCCGTCCAGTTGTAATTCATCCTTTCCATATCTGCTTCTATTTCCCAACGTAATGTGTTCTTTGGCCTTCCTCTTTTCCACTTCCCTTCAGGATTCCAAGTTAGCGCTTGCCTCGTGATGCAGTTTGACGATTTACGTAATGTATGTCCTATCCATTTCCATCGTCTTTTACTAATTTTTTCTTCAACTGGAAGTTGGTTTGTTCTCTCCCACAGAAGGCTATTGCTGATGGTATCCGGTCAATGGATGTTGAGTATCTTGTGTAGACAACTATTTATAAATACTTGTACCTTCTTGATGATGGTTGTAGTATTTCTCCAAGTTTCAGCTCCATACAGCAGAACTGCCTTGACGTTGGTATTGAAGATTCTCACTTTGATATTGGTTGAAAGTTGTTTTGAGTTCCATATGTTCTTCAATTGTAGGAATGCGATCCTTGATTTGCCAACCCTCGCCTTTACGTCTGCCTCTGAACCTCCTTGTTCATCGATGATGCTTCCTAGGCATGTGAAGGACTCTACATCTTCCAGAGTTTCGCCATCAAGAGTGATTGGATTGCTGTTTTCCGCTTTGAATTTGAGGACCTTGGTTTTCCCTTTGTGTATGCTGAGGCCTACTGATGCAGAGACTGCTGCTACACTGGCTGTCTTCATCTGCATCTGTTCGTGTGTACGTGATAGGAGGGCTAGGTCATCTGCGAAGTCCAAGTCGTCTAATTGATTCTGAGCTGTCCATTGTATGCTGTGTTTTCCTTCAGATGTCGAGGTCTTCATAATCCAGTCGACCACCAGAAGAAAGAGGAAGGGAGAGAGTAAACAGCCTTGTCTGACTCCGGTCCATACTTGCAATGCATCTGTCAGCTGTCCTCCATGCACTACTTTACACTGTAGGCCGTCGTATGAGTTCCGGATAATATTGACAATCTTCTCAGGAACTCCGTAGTGTCGAAGAAGTTTCCATAATGTCCTCCTATCTACACTGTCGAATGCCTTTTCATAATCAATGAAGTTGATGTATAGTGATGAGTTCCACTCAACTGATTGTTCGACGATGATCCGTAGTGTTGCAATTTGGTCTGCGCACGACCGATCCTTACGGAATCCAGCTTGTTGATCTCGAAGTTCGGCGTCTACTGCATCCTTCATCCGGTTCAGCAACACTCTATTGAAGACTTTCCCTGGTATTGACAGTAGTGTAATGCCTCTGTAGTTTTCACATTTGCTCAGATCTCCTTTCTTTGGAATCTTGACGGGGTGTCCTTCTTTCCAGTCCATCGGCACTTGTTCCTCCTCCCAAATCTTTTTGAATAGAAGGTAAAGCATGCTTGTAGTCACTTCGACGTCTGATTTCAGTGCTTCAGCTGGTATGTTGTAGGGTCCTGCTGCTTTCCCGTTCTTGATTTGTCTGACGGCCATTCTAATTTCTTCCGTCGTTGGTGGGTTGACATCTATAGGAAGATCTATGTGTGCTGCTTCGTTGTCCGGTGGATTCATTGGAGCCGGCCTATTCAGGAGTTTGTCGAAGTACTCTACCCATCTGTTACGCTGTTGTTGAATTTCAGTGATTGGCCTGCCTTCTTTGTCCTTGACCAGTCTCTCTGGTTTACTGTATTTCCCTGCTAGTTTCTTCGTTGTATCGTAAAGTTTTTCATATTTTCTTCCCTTGTAGCTTTTTCCGCCGTCGTCGTTAGTTCTCCCACGTATTTCTTCTTGTCGGCTCTAATGCTCCTCTTCACTTGTTTGTTTGCTTCTATGTATTCAGCTTGTGCTTGGACTTTCTCTGCTCGTGTTCGGCTGTTGTTTATTGCTGCCTTCTTGTTCTTCCTTTCTTTGATCTTGTCCAGTGTTTCTGTAGAGATCCATTCCTTATGATGGTATTTCTTTAGACCCAGAACCTCTTGACACGTTGAAGTTAACGCTTCCTTGATGCCTTTCCAGTTGTCCTCCATATTAGTTTCTTCTTCTTTCAGTAGATCTTGTAAGGCTTGGAACCTGTTGTTGAGAGCTATCTTGAATTCATTGAGTTTGTCAGTATCTCGAAGGAAGCTTGTATTGAACCTTTGTAGTGCTGTTTGTCCAGTTGTCCAGTTCTTCTTTAGCTTCAGTTTTAAATTGGCTACAACTAGGTGGTGATCTGAAGCTACGTCAGCACCTCTCCTGGTTCTCACATCTTCCATTGTCCTTCGGAATTTTTTGTTGATGCAAATATGATCTATTTGGTTCTCTGTAGTGTGGTCCGGTGAGATCCATGTAGCCTTGTGTATACGCTTGTGTGGAAATATTGTGCCGCCTATGACTAATTTGTTGAATGCACACAAATTTGCTAATCTTTCTCAATTTTCGTTTCTTTCCCCCAGTCCATGTCGTCCCATAATATCTTCATATCCAGTGTTGTCTATTCCGACTTTGGCATTTAGATCTCCCATCAGAATAGTTAGGTCCTTTCTTGGGCACTTCTCTATGATTGACTGCAGCCGCTCGTAGAACTGATCTTTAATGTCGTCGTTGCTATCATTGGTGGGTGCATAACATTGAATAATATTCATTGTGATCCCCTCCTTCTTTGTTTTGAATGATGCTTTGATGACTCTGGATCCGTGAGATTCCCATCCTACAAGTGCATTTCTTGCTACTTTGGACGGCATTAGAGCGACTCCTTGAGTGTGTGGAGCATTGTCCTCTTCGTGACTGGAGTATAGCAGCATCTCTCCCGTAGCTAGCCTTTTCTGTCCAGCTTGGGTCCAACGGGTTTCGCTGATTCCCAGTACTGCTAAGTTGTATCTTCTCATTTCCATTGCTATTTGACTGGTCTTCCCGGTTTCCCACATTGTTCGAACGTTCCATGTACCTATAAAAGTTTTTGCTCTGGTTGTTAGAAGGGGCATCGGCCTCGTGGCTTCCGAAGGGACTCGGCTTTCACCACGAAGCGTCATAATTCTTCTAAATGAAGACCTTCTTACTCCCAGGGCAGAGTTAAAATGGTTTGGATTATTTTTTCTGGTAAGCGTTTTTTTAGCGAGTTGGTTTTCTACGGGATGGGGACGCTAACCCCATGCCCAACCCTCCTCCTTTACCCGGGATTGGGACCGGCAGTAACCCTATAAGAGCTACAGGAGGAGTTATAGTCGGGAAAAGGAGTTACTAAATCGATTAACAGCACCGTTCTTTCTCACTTGGTAGATAGTGAACATCATATCAAAATAGAGGAAGCTTTCTCTGTTTTATATCAAGTTCCAAAATATCTACCTCAAGGAGCTAGATTACGACTGCTTTACACAGCCGAAGCCATCTGGATCAACTCCAGAAGACCTAATTTATGCATCCAGAAAAAATATATCCAGCCTCTATGTTTACCCTGGCCTACGACTGGGTCACCTAATACCTAGACTGAATATTATAAACCTCTTACCCCTTCCTTTATTTTATTTATTTTCCTTATTATCATTATTTGTCATTATCTATATCTTAATCTTCATATCCATCATTCCCAATTTGTTGACCGTAATTACCTTGATAACACCCCTCTTATTACATATTATATTCACACAACAATATTATTATTATCTCAGTTGACAAAATTATTTTCAATTTTGCAATAGTACTATTAGCTTATTGTGACTGAACAATTTACTGACCTTTATTGAATGACCTTTCTAATTTGTAAATATTACAATTTTTTCTTTTTGAAGTATATATATATATCGTAACAGATGCAAACGTTCACCATTTTTAACACATAACATTGTCAAACTCATTAAAACATGCCTTATTATTTTTGGCCTTTGTAAAATATTATAATTATGGACTTATAACTGTAGAGCCTGATGATGAAGTTATTGAAAATAATTGTTCGCTCAAATATTCTTCATTTTTAAATAAAAGTTCATTTGAAAATAACCAAAGGCAGAGAAAGAATAAGAAATTGTCGTGTTATTCTAGGCCATAGAATAACTTGCGTATAAACACATTCTGATGTCTTAACACGTTTTTGGTTCCATAATCACATAACTTGTCCTGTGGTGGACTAAAAAATATAATAACCAAAAATTAGCGATTAAGTTATTACGTCCAAAAGTTAATGTAACAATAACAATTTATAAATTAGTAACACAAATTAAAAGTTCAGGGACGTTACTTAAATCAGCTAGTTGTTGCGTATTCTGTTGAGTTTTGGTTCCAAAAAATCCACAATTATAAATGAGTAATAATTCCAATGAGGTAAATATGACTCCAGTAAGTTTCTTTGACGTAGGGTGTAATAGAAATGGCACAGCAGTCTAAAATGTGGATAATACTCGATTTAGAATCCGATTAGCTCGATAGCGCGTGAGAATAGAACAAGGAGCGTGTGTGTGTAGTAGTATATTTGCGAACAACCAAAAGTGTGTCACCCTATGTTAGTATCACAACGGGAAAAGTCTTCAAGGTCATTTACTAAAACAACAGGTACAATCATTTAATGATAAATGTACATGTAGTGAGAAATTGACGAAATAAATACCAATAATATTAAAAACTATTTACAAAATAAGCTTGTCAGACCTATCTCCACAGTCCTTATGTGTACAAAAACAATTTGTCATAACCTTGAATTTACCTTGTGATCCTTAAATCATTCTATGGCCTAGGATAACACGACAATTTCTTATTCTTTCTCTCCCCTTGGTTATTTTCAAATGAACTTTTAATTGCTTGACCTTCGTTATTTTTCATATAAACATGTCTCTTACACATTAATGCAAATACCTATTTATAAAAAAAATCCCTCACGTTGATTGAATGACTTATTCAGTATGCAGTAAACCGAAGAACCATGGTACCTATTTATATTCGATAATTTTGTTGTTTGATTATATTTTTTCCTTGAAAAAGCTTGGACCAGATTGCCAAGCGAAACGTTGGATTTACTTAAAATTCATTCGCTGAGATTTTACAAATATATTCTCCTTTTTTTAACGTTTGTTTTATGTTTAACTTGAATGTAAATTGAGCTATCAAATATGATGATTTCCAGAAGAATAACTGTTGTTTATAAGGATAATGAATGAAGTAAAATAGAAAACAAGTGACTCAGTAAGATACATCTTTCTAATAACTAATTTAATGCTCTCTCAGTTGAGCAAACAGATTCAAATGGTGTTATGTATAATTCCATGGATTGTCTTTTTTTTTTAATGAAATTTTCTCGTACATATGAACAACAATAAAATATATTGATGCACTAGTAAGAGTTTGTTTACCACCAAACATTAATTTTACTGATTATTATGTAAACAAAGTTTATTCTGAAATACAAACAAATATTGTGTTCTGGTACGGTTTACAGTTTATCGGCTCGTTAAATTGATTAGTTCACACAAGATAAACAAGTGTAACTATTTAGAAAGCTAATGAATAAACTATAAGAACCTCAAGTGCTATATATCAATCTTATATTAGTATTCATTTACACTGTATAATTTGACCTTATATCACATATGTATATCTCAAACGAGTTTATAACTTATTTTTGTTAAAATGTTCTTTACACAGTACATGTCTACTAAATCGAAAACTGATATATTAGATGGATCACCATTGGAAGCCTGAATACATTGGGTGATTGTTTCGTCTTAGTATGGAACTTGTGGAATTCTAGTGCGAAGTCATGACTAGTGGGGTTCAACAATGTGGAGTATAGAGTAGTTATCCGCCCCAAGTAGTGGACGATGATCGTGCAATATCGTGGATTGATTTACGTTAGACATGTTTTGTATTGGATGTTGGCTAAGTGGTTTGAACATCAAGATCCTGGGTTCGATTTCCTGTTATGGGTGAAATCAATTAAAGTATATTTTATGACCCAATAATTTAAAACGCGTTTATTCAAATTGTACTTTTTTGATTTTTATAATGTACGTCATAGTACTAAATGAATGAGGTAAAAGGAAAGACAACTATCTGTAATTCTTTGGTCTTTAACTTTTCAATCAACTTAGCAGTATCAAAATATTTCTAGCTAAATATTCAAACTAATTCCTTCCATATAACATTTTCTTCAGTTGGTAAATTATGTGAAATTACATGAATTATTTGAAAATGAGTGTCCGAAATCCTTAGAGAACTGATAGTTCTTGTGATATTTGTATGCTTATCAAAAGATTTTGAAATCAGTAATGTTACCACGTAGATATTTGGATGAAAACTGACCTCCAATTTGACATAGATTATTGATAAATAGAATTCAATCAGCACTCAAAATTGAACAAATATGACAGTGGTTACTTTTGGTCTTTGAAAGAACTAATGATTCATCTGTACTTGTTAAATCCTTGATTTCGAATTATAAATACAGCACATTCGTTCGTGCTTATCTACCACTTCTTGATTGAATTGCGTTATTTCTGAGATTCTTAGTTCATACTATAATTCAAATACTCCTAATAATCATATTGGCGCCGCGATTGAGCCTGTGATGGAACGGTTGAACATACATTCAGATTTTGATGCTATTGAGGATTACTTCGAAAGGTTCGAAATTTGGACTATGACTAAGGAAGATGATGAGGATGTTAATATTGTAGCACAGTTCCTCACATTCATCGGAAAAGAAGCATATAGCTTATTAAGAACTCTGCCTTTACCGGAAAAATCCATTTCGCTTTCTGATACAACTCTCAAGGATCTACTGCCTGACTATATTAAGTATACAAATTTCGAATGTGGTAAAGGAGGAAGATTTCGTAAACTGATTAATGAGAATATAAAGTATTCCACTACATTACTACATCATCTCAACCCAGTGCATACCCAATGTTATGCAGATAATTCAATGACGAGTTGCGATGCAGTTCACGAAGCTGGGCACAAGTTTGGTAAATGTTTGTCCTGTGGCATTTTCCACTCTTTTAATTCATGTAAATCTCGTAATTCTAAGTGCTTTAAATGTGGTGATATTGGACATATTCAATCAGTTTGTAATATTAATGTACATTTTGCTGAAACTAATATGAAGTCTTGTAATTCTGATTCTATTAAGTGGAGTATTTATAATGATGATTTATCTTTTCAACTATTTCAAAAGACAGTTTAGTCATATAGCAGTTCAGAGTTAAATGAAACTCAGAATTCTTGCGAGACAACAGTTTCTAATCAATCGACTTATCAGATTTCTCATGTTATTTTACCAGATATGGTTTTTCCTAAAGATTCATTTATTTCCGATGAAATTTCTTCCAAATCTGAGGAAAATATGTTGAATGAACCTAGTCATGATCGAAAACCTGATGTAGTTTTGATAGATGCTGATTTTTCTAATGATCCTTTACTCTGCAATGACATTCCTAATAAATTCGAGGAAACTATTTCAGAAGAATCAAATCCTAGTGTCATATCAAATATTATTTGTCCTCATATTGCATTTGTTTCTTGTGGGAGACTGGTTCAATGCGAAGCACGAGTACTAAATTACAATTCTGATGATTTCATATCAACTGCTGTTTATCCTCATCACAATGTCACTTCTAATGTTTACTCTAACCAATCTGAAAAATATGTTTTAAATGAAGCCACATCATTCATGAATTGGGGATATAAATATCCAACATTATTTCGTGTGGGAGGATAGTCTAAAAGTGTGTGGTTCAAATTCTAGTTAGCATCGGTTTCAGTACTCAACCGACATGGTGATTGTACACAATCCCAGGAAGCAGGTGAGTCTGTTCCGATTTCGGTTGTTAATTTTAATACTAATGAATCCATTCTATGTAATAAAGTATTTATCCAATACATTGTCGGACAGACACAGGATGAACTTGAGAAGAAAACGAACAATCGATTACAGACACCTAGACTCCAATTTAAGCTGTGGCGGATGTGATGTTTGAATGAACTAATGATCCCTTTGTACTTGTTGAATGGTTGATTTCAAATTCTAAATACAGTACATTCGTTCGTGTTTATCTAGTACTTCGTGATTTAATTGCATTTTTTCTGAGATTCTTAGTTCATTTTATAATTCAAATAATTCTAATTATCACACATTTGTAACGCAGTAACTAATCATTATGGGATAATATACATTCAATGAATAGTCATTACATTTAAATCAATTAAATAAGGGATGGTCAATTCAAATCCATATTCTAATAAATTCTCAAAGTTTACTTAGCAACTTAATACATAAAGGGAATTCTTCTTAAGTCTAAAAGAGAGAGAGAAAGAGAGAGTGAGAGATTTCATATGTATGTTCATTTTTACAATGTATAACTTTTGTAATTAGATACTAATGTGTATATTTACACGTAAGACACGTATATTGATCTGTTCGAACAAGCAAACAATAATACAAAAAGAAAATAGTTAAAAACAACCATTTCTTATTGATTATAACAAAAGTTTTTTTTCTATAGTCCATAATGAAAATGAATTCTTCAACATAATATTTCTATTGTCACTAAACTATCTAATAATGATAATAATAATAATGATGTACCGACAAAATTTAATCATCGTTTAGTAGATATGTTGAGCATACCTATTTTATTTATAACTGTATACTAATTAGTTATATAATGAATGGGAACACAAGCGGGGATAACCAAATGTGTCCTAACATTGAATTATTTGGTAAAATGTAAAAAAAAAGTATACATTCAATTCTTTATTCGTAACATATCTATTAATTGTTTTAGACTTTATTGTTCCTTCTGGTTAGCGTTACCTGAGAAGCATCATCGATGAACAAGGAGGATCAAATGCAGACACAAAGGCAAGGATTGGCAAAGTAAGGGCCTCATTCCTACAATTGAAAAAGATGTTGAACACAAAACAACTTTCAATTAATATCAAAGTCAGAATCTTCAATACGAACGTCAAGACAGTTCTACTATATGGAGCTGAAACTTGGAGAAATACTACAACCACCATCAAGAAGGTACAAGTATTTATAAATAGCTGTCTACGCAAGATACTCAACATCCATTGGCCGGATACCATCAGCAACACCATGCTGTGGGAGAGGACAAACCAGCCTCCAGATGAAGAAAAAATTAGTAAAAGACGATGGAAATGGATAGAACATACATTACGCAAATCGTCAAACTGCATCACGAGGCAAGCGCTAACTTGGAATCCTGAAGGGAAGTGGAAAAGAGGAAGGCCAAAGAACACATTACGTTGGGAAATAGCAGATATTAAAAGGATGAATAACAACTGGAAAGGGTTGCCCAGGACAGGATTGGATGGAGAGTGCTGGTGAGTGGCCTATGCTCCTTCACGAGGAGTAACAGGCGCAAGTAAGTAGTTGTTATTACTTCATTTCCATATCAATTACTCCCTCTCACCATTCCTTTTTTATTTGATCTTCCCAACCTTCTGCTGCCAGGTTATCCACTTACGATTGGTTATACGTACTACTTATATCCATCTACATAAATAGCATACGGAAACTCTTATCCTGACATCTTAACGCCAGAACGTTTCTTTGCCTGCCAAATACTTATGATATAAATATATTCCCAAATTAGTTTGGAAATATTCATCTCATTCAGTAACAACAAAGGCGATAACTTTTGCATGGTATCTTACTTTGATATCTCGAAATGTGTGTATAGATGTCAACGGAAGTTTATGTTTGAAGTCTACAAGCCAGTTATGGCAAAATATTTTACAAATGATCGTTCAACTACTTTTATTTACTGAGTAAAATTTGTACAGGAAATACTCCAATGAGAAATTTCAATTAATTAAGCTACTATTCAAATCGTTTGCACGTTTTCTATGACTACTCCTACTAAATACTTGATAGTAGATTCAACGCTGGTAGAATTCGCTTTTGTAAGGTAATAAACACAGACTTAACTTTGTGTAATACCAATCTCTGATAATCATAGACCATTGCAACAGTACAAGAGATTATGGATCTTTTTACTATAACACCTAGTGTATCAAAACTGTCAAGCAAATGGTTGTTTGAACAGCATATCGATCAATCAATTACCAGTTCTTAATATCTGTAAATTTATGAATTAATAAAAACGTGTTTCCAAATAGACATCGAATGATTTTAATATATTCATCTATTCAATATTGATAAACTGCTCTTGGTGTAATATCTTGTTTAACCTTATTATTGATTGATGGTTTTTTGGTTTAAAAGACACAATTTGCTAGAATGTTTTTTTCGATTTTTCATAAAACATTTAAACATAAAAAAGTTCTATGAAGGAAGCCGCATTAGAAAGTATACTATGAATTTAGATTTCCATGATCGTCAGCAACCTTCAGTCGAGTTAAACAAAGGTATAGTCAAGACTGCAAACAACTCGATCTTAGTTTATCTACAAGAAACGAGCCATAAGCAGTTTTATAGTCGAAATGTTTTAATTGTCGATAGCGTTAGCAATAATCTGTCAAATTAGATCAGTCTTAGAATTCTCGAAATGACTCAAATAGCAGTTATAAGGATTAGACATCTAGAGCTTGCAATAAAAAAACATGTTCCGTCTATTTTAATACTTTGGTCAGCTTTAGGCTCGATAAATCAATGATCATCTCAATTGTAATATGGCACAAGTCTTTCATGAAAACCGCATACAAAGTGTCTTACTCAACTATTATAATTATCACGTACAGGTGGTATCTATCTAGGAGTGACCTCAGTTTTGGTACCGACGAATATCAGGGAATACTGAACACCCTTCTTGTTGTCGTATATTATTCCTTAGCAGTGAACAGTCACTACCCCAGCATGGATTAGACCTCTAGACCTTCAGGTATCAAGGGTGACCATTTAACCACTGCGTTGGTGTTCATTTCCCACTCCAATCAATTCAGGACATAGGATAATGATCATTCAGTTCGATTTTTAACACCTATCTTTTCTGACAATATTGAAACCCTCCGTTCACGACTTCCAAACGAAACTTCAGGGACACATCTTGAAGTAAGCCATTTGTGAGTAGACGATTATAGTTTTATGGGACTAATATCTACATAACTCCTCCAAAAGACTAATTATTCCTATTACACTTTATGCATCTGAAAAATTTCTTTATTGCTCACACGAGAACGCTTAAACTCAATACCATTGAGCCAACATCCAACAGTATTAATATCCAACTCAAATCAGTCCACGAAATTACGAGACCACGTTGCGTTATCGTCGGTAGGTAACAGCCTTACACCCGATACGGCTTAGCTCCATTTGACACGGTTCCTCACTAGAACTTCGGAAATTTCCTCTCAAAGCCAGTCACTAGTGATGGATGGGCGTTGCTGAAGAGTTATATACGAGGCCAAAATAGCCGTCCAGTTCTTCCGGGTTATCAGTGATAGTTTAACTCAGGTCGGTTCACAATTATAATGAAATTAAGTATAAAATCAATAACTACTAATGAAATAGTGTTAAGTCAGGTTAACAATGTAATAAACAGTTAGTTAAAAAAACTTTTGTACAATTAAAATAATAACAAAGTTGAAATTTCACAAGTAGTTAATTAGTACAATTGAGATATATAAGAGTAAGACTAAGAATCCAAAATGTGTTTTCTATTATCCGAGAGATTAATAATAAGTGGTTACTAAAATAGGTTTAAATGAAAATCAGATAATTGAACACATAAATTCAAAATAAAAAATTTAACAAAATCTAACAGTTGATGGAGTTTTGTTCTTCGAACTGGATGGTTTGATCGCAGAGCTTTCATCGTTCTAAACGAACAAACCATCCAGCTCAGAGAACAAAACTCCATCAAAATATAGTTCATGTCTTATTATTTATAAACGCTATTTAGTCAAAACTGTACTTAAAAGAATAGAAAGTTGTGTTCAGGCGACGAAATACAGGATTCGATGGCATACCTTGAAGAGTGCCTTATAAAAATTGCATATCCAAAGAAATGCATTACGAGTTACGGAATATCCCGAATAAACAGCCGTTAACCGAAAATTCGTTGACATTCTTCGTGGATTGAAAGGTGAGGAGATTTAAGGTAGGATCGACTAAAAAATGAAAGTAGTGCTAAAGAGAAGCTTCCTAACTATTTCTGGTGTATAACATCAGATATTCTTTAAATAAATTGAGAGTTGATCAGTACCCTTCAAAAGTCACCTCTAAATGTATTTACGAATTTACATTTACTTGTGAAAGCATGGGAAGAAATGAAAGAATGGCATCCAAAAGATTTTACGATCATACTCACTGTAATTTGAGTGTAAATGATAGCAAAGTATTCAGAAGGATGATTACTAAACATTTAATACATAGTGAGCACAACTTGAGTGTCTCAGACGCGTATCATATAATTTTACACCAAACACTTTCGACCTCACGTTAACACAGAAGGAAAGCGTGGTAAACTTTTTATTCTCATTGGTAATATGTATTATTTTAAAGTTTGTTAGTTACATTATTTCTTCATTATGGTTTATAAATCCCACTGACAATCATTCAAAACATTAACTTTAAAGTTATGTTAAACAGATGCCTTGATTATCACTGATTTGTCTTCTTTTTTTTTAAAATTCATTGTCTCTTTATTACCACTTGTAACTTCCTTCACTACTCCCTATTTCATGATTCCATTTACAGCATATATATGTACTAATCAATCTCAACTATGTTAAATATGTACTTTGCTTTAGTTACTTATGTCGTTTCCAACTAAACTTTATTGATTATGGTATAAAATTTTAAAAAAAATTTCTTACAGAATAATCTCACCAACACTATGATTGTTCTTAACTAATCTTTATATACTATAATTTTCAACGATACAGTTGTCATGGAAAAAATCTTTTCTTTTTTTTTATCAGTAAGGCGGAAATTAATGTGTTCACTTAAAGTCGTTCAGCCCAAATAAGATTAAAATTTATATTCATTCATTAAAACATAGGGGAAATAAGGGAGAGAGAAAGAGAGTAATTCATTTATTGATTAAAATTAAAAGTGATTGAAATAGTTTTAAAAAAAAATTATTTTGAACTTATAATCAACTTGATAATGCTTAGTTCGATAGTAAAAGCCATTATCACACAGTCCTCAAGTGCCCTGGTACGGCCGAGAGTGGAGAGAGTCAACTCTCCCTCTCGAAATGCTCTCACATGACCACGTGCATACAATCACTGACAGGGAAGTCCTACTCACTGCCTTCTCGTGGCGGGAGTGTTGTTTACGAAATTGAGAGGACGATAAGCGAATATCCGGTGCTTTAACCGGATCGGTAGATATGGAGGATCCACCTAGGGTAGTTGGAAAACCCTTATTCCAAACCAATGGTGCACATGGACTCCAGTATCCTGAAGAAACAAATGGCGTATGAACCAATTTCTTGGTCACCGGCTGCCATGTGACTGCATCTCCTTACTATGCTCCACTGCTTTGTGAATCAAACCTTTGAGTCAAAGGCTCAGGGCGAGGCCTGCTAATAAAACCACCTGCTTCGGTTTGGTCACCCGGGCAGTATTCCAGTCCTCACACAAATCGAATGATTTATGTGGCGCATATCTTCTTGGTGCTTCCTTGTATCAATGTTTAAGTGTTTGAATAAATAAATAAAATAATAGATACCAAAATTTACAAATACTTCATTACATGTCCAGAGGTTGTAGGTAGAAGACAGAATATCTTGACCCTAGGTTTTATTCTAGTTAGCATTTATTATTAAGATGTACCTGTAATCTTGAGGGAATCAATACCGCATGTACGATTACAAACTTGTATTATCCAGCTTTAGAGTTTGGAATGTCATCAATGAGTTATTCGGAGAGCGAATGACCTCTAGCTGGACTAAGATATTTATCATTGATTAACTACTGAATGGTGACCGATATTATACTTATCTAGTCCTTTATTGTTAAATGAATCTTATCGATTAAATTGTACTACATAAACACAATTTTGAGTTAAGTAATTAACAAGTTAGAATAGAACATTTTCTATAACTAATTATCACAATCATCCAATACATATAAAGTCTACTGAAAATTAAAAGTGGCTACTTTAACATGAAATTTTACACTTCAAAATATGAATGAATAACTTTAATGACCAGTTGTCAAAAAAATTATCTAAGATTTCAAAGTTCATTCTCAGATAAATTGATTAACTATTTCTTAACTTCATTAACCAAGTACAAACTTGTGTATTTGATTTTGAGTAACACTCAAAGTGTATGAGTTACCCAGTGACCCAAACAGAAGTAGGCAAAATGAGATCCAAACTTTCAACTGAAGGTTGAACGCCTTAAACATTAAACCACCACTTCATACATGAATGCATTACTATTTTCCAGAATTTCCATTTCAACAACATTAAACCTAAAAACTATACATTACAAAAGAGATATATGATTGGTATACTTTAACACTCTTGATACTTACTTGGGTTATATATATATATATATATATATATATATATATATATATATATATCTTTTGACATAATAAAATCACTTACTTCGATATTCTTTCTTCATTCAATAAACTGTTGATTATGATCAGATAAGATGGACTTAATCAAACAATGATCCGGAAAACCTGATACTATTGAAATTTGTCATACTGATACGTGTCAATTATTATCATTTTTCTCTTACGTAACAGAATAAACTTTTCATGTTTGTTTCTTTTCTTTCTTACTTTGACCATATGTTTGAAATATGTATGTGTATCACACAATTATTAGTTTAAAATAAGGGACTAAAAGTATAGATTATAATGACGAAATCTATCGTCAAACTAATTATCTAATTAACTAAGAATACAATACTCTTGAATAACTTTCTTTGACATGAATATCACAGATATTGATCGGTTGATAATGTTTGAAACAACTGAATGATTTTTCATCTAACCACCAACAACGTTGAAATCGTAGACTGACTGGGATGGGAATAGAATAAAAGAAGGCTATAAGTATCCAAATCTGTAGCCTGCATCAATCCATGTGGTTACCGATCTGATCTGTTCTGCTAAGCGATCACAACAAAACAGGTTCTATGTGACAACTATGATCATTGACTCGGAACGAATGACGTTGGAGTGTAACGGAAACATTAAATACTTTTTTAACCTACCCCTAATATTCTGTTTCGTGAATATCTCATACTTTTTACTTTAATAATGTGCTGAGGAAACTTGAAAAGGTGTACACATCACTTAAGTCATGTCTTCTAATGAAGATAAGCAAACGTATAATCAAATGAGAATGGGATACGTACTTATAAAGAGCTTCGAAATTGGTCTGACCCATTGAGTTGAGTTCTTAAATAAGAGTTTGTGACACAGGTATACGCTATGTACTACAAATGATATAAGATAAAATCAATTGTAGTGATGTAAAGTATTATCGGTTTATAAGAAATGGCTACTGGATTACTCCTAACGTGTTCTCTTTGTGTTTTTATTCTACATCACTACTGTTGCTGTTACAGTTAATTACATCCACTAAATTTATTGGTTTGAAGTATATATTAGTGAAGGTGTTTGCACAATATCGTGGATTGATTGAAGTTAGACTATCACACTAGTGGTATAGAGATTAAGCTTTCGAACGTGAGATACTGATTTCTATTATTCCTCCTTGAGAAGTTGAAGATGGGCACGACTGAAAACTCTCCTACTGAAACGAAGTGATTGCCCAGTGTTTCCAGCTTTCTAGTGGTTGTTTTACTTAGATCGCGACGTGATCTAAATAAAATTTCCCAGAACTTCATACTAATCATTATAGAAAATATTGAAATGTTTTTAGTCTACCACGGATACATTTGATAGACTTTACCTAGAAATCCCGTCAGTCTAATTATGATATTTTTCTAAATGTTACACAATGATGATCACCAAAAAAAAACGAACAATTTCATCAACAACAAATACATCTACAAGACAACTTCTTATTCAAATATTCATTCATTATCTTAAAATGTAACACAATATAACACCACATTGAAAACAATTTCTTTATGACATAAAATTAGAACAAATAACCAATATCCCATTGGTACCACTTGAAAAAAAATTCTCAATTCATATTTCATGTACAAAAATTAATAAGATGTAGAATATACTAAGAAGTAATTATCATTAATAAAAAACATTAACTGATAAACAAGTGAATTATTATTTAAAAACAAAAGAATGAATAAATAACTCGATAATACCTTACCTAGCAAATATACTCTGTGACGTAAAGGTTGTTAGAATTAACCTAGTCAATAACCTGCATTCTTAACATGTCTCTAATTTGAAAAGTTGTACAGTTTTTCGTTTTTTTTAACCTTTTCTCCCTTTTTTTGTCTTTGTCACGGTTTTTTTTTGCGCAAGTAACTTGTTAAAATACCCTGTGCTGAGAATTTTATATTGTACCAAAATATAATATTGAATAAAGCCATTAATAATAATAATAATAATAATAATAATAATAACTTTTCACCATTTACCTGGGTATTTAGGTAACAAAATCAACTTCAAAAACCATAGCAACAAATCATATTTTGATCACTCAATGAAAAATCAAAACTATCGGAACAAATGTTACGTAATATTTGTTGTGAAAAAAAAAACAAAAAAAAACAAACAAAACATAAAACAAATATCGACATTATTTTTTTAAAAAATAAGTTTGTCATGATCTACAAAAAAAAGGAAAGTGTACTTATGCAACACATAATGAAGCATGAGTAGTGTGTAAGTGGAATAGGGAAATATTAATCTTTCTGAATCAGGCATATACACATATAAACGAGAACATCAATTATACGAGAGAAAGCGATAAAAAAGAACAAGTCAAGGGAGACTTGACTCTTACGAGAAAAAAATTAAAATAATGTGAAAAAAATATGGTTCCTAAGGAAACAAATATCAAAAACAGTAATAATTAGTGTTTGTATTAGAAATTATAGAAAATACTTTCTCATTAAGCACTTAATTGTGATTTATACGATAATGATGAAATAGTATCTAATGTTGATCCATTTGATTCATCGCTAGTTTCTGGCAAATATTTATGCACATAAACCATAGATATTAAACAACATATAGAAAATATGACAAATACTATGGCAGGATTAATTGAATTACCAGTTATTTCAAATAGTTCTGTTATTATAAAAGCAAAGATCCAATTGATAGCGATAGCAGCACTGACAGCATTTCCACGACTACTAACTGGAAATAATTCCATGCTAATAAGTACTGGTAATGGTCCCCAGCCAAATGAATAACCAAACATAAATAAAATAATCCAAAACTGACCAAGTTCATCAATGTATGAATAAGCCTGGAAGAGGACAGTGGAAATGGTAGAATAATTGTTATTACAATTTAAAAGACAAATATTATTAAAGGAATATTAACCTAGTCCTATAGCAGTTAAGGAACTCAATGGGTTTCTATGTTATACTGTCAGACTTGCGAAAGCAAATGCGAAAATCAATTTTATGAAAAGCTGTATAGATAAACACGAATATCTGAAACCATTTTTGAAAGCACTCCGTCGAAATCACACCCATCCTAACTATCGGTCACTCAGTCGCTTAATATTGAACCATATCGATGCGGTAAACTCCAGGTTGCCTGAAGTGAGACGTAATACTGTATTGAGAGCAAATGCATTATACGAATTATAAAGTGACGAATGCGGAAGGTTTAAAGAATATGTCTATGTAGTCGCGAAGCAACACTGAAAACATGAATTAAAAATTAAAAACAAAAGGAGTCAACAAAACCTTTCTAGAATCTGCTGAGAAATATGTTTTCAACTATTCTAATGCATAAGCGTCCACGTTAAAAATACAAGCACTGTCACTCGGTCCAAAACTTTGTGATACTTCTGAGAAAATTGGCGAACACACAAAAATACAATTTGAAATCTGATGGAACAAACATTTGACTTAACCTCAGTTCCTAACAATCATTTTGAGGAACTAAATCAACAATTACTAATTGTTCCCATGAATACACCGATTCGCAAACATCAACGAAACGGTTCCTATCAAAGGAGCATAAATATCAAATGAACATTTAAAGAATAAGGATTTATCATTACTCCGTCTAGATAAAGGAGCTGGGATTGTTCTGATGGCTCGAAAGGACCATATTGAGAAATTATCCACAACACTTAATAATTCGGAAAAATTTTCTAAAGGACCAACTGAAAAAGATGCCACCGATCAATTCGAACTTAAGCTGGCTACAATACTGAAAAAGATATAGAATTAATCAACCATCGGCGACGGCCTATTCAAAGGTTTAAAGCCATCAGGTTCTACAATCCCACAATTGTATGGCCCCCCATATGTACATAAAAAAGTTCTCCTTCCTCGTCCGATAATGGATCAGAAAAATTCCCTATACCACCCAACTGTCAAATGGCTGGTGAAAATCCTACTATCAGTCAGAAATCGGATCTGCAAGTATGGCGTTTCAGACTTTCGATTTGGTGAAACTAGTAACCAACGTCGAAGTATCAGAAAGAAAAACTTCGTAAAAGAGCTATACTGCACTTCAAAATGCAATTTAAGTTAAACGATGACATCTATAAATAAATAAATAGTGTCACAATGGGATCTCTATTGGATCCTCTCCCAGCAGACTATTTTATGCCTAATATAAAGAACATTACCCTTTGATTAACAAGTGGTAAATTTCATTCCAAAAAGATATATATATGGGGAGGATAGTTTTATAATCTGTGACCAAGGCAGCGACCCTAATAGAATATTACAAGGATTCGATAATTGTTAGCACTCAATTACGGTCACAATAGAAGCCGAGTTGAACTCAGAATTCCGCTTTCTTGATTTTCTACTAAAACAAGGATCAGATGAGTCTCTACAACGATCAATATACAAAAAGCCAAACTGTAAGGCGCAGTATACGAATTTCCAGAGTTGGGTGACCTTGAGTAAGAAGAAAATTTAGTCCATTCTCTATCCTCGAGAGCCAGATGAATATGCACTGAAGGCATACTTGATGATGGGCTGAATATAATCCGACAAACACTTGTGGAGAATGGCTCCACATCTAAAATCATTGATAGTAAACTAAATTCGAAAAGTCAAGTTGAAAGCACTCCTACTGTTCAGAAGAAAGTTTTATTCCCGAACATCGAATTTAAGGGAGATACGGCAGCTGATATATTAAAGATTAGACTATCCAGATTACTGAGAAAGAAGTTTTATTCAGTAGAGCTCCGATCTGTTTCATACAGAAAGGAACTCGTTCAGAGGAGTGTCAAGAGCGAACTTTTGCTTTGGGCCACCTCAATGTTCATTTATTAGCTTACTTGCTCCTGTAGAGCAGGTCATATTCGTCATATAATCAGCGCACTTGCCAAACAAATATTTGACCACGAATCTGCATGACCATCTCAAGGGGAATACAAATCGATCAACAGCTCAGACCTTGAACGTATGCTCAACTGTGGTCACATCCCACCACGAAAATCGTCGTTCAAAATCCTTTACAATGTAAGAAGAACATGCTCAAAATAAATTTGGACGAGGAATTTAGGCACAACAGATGCTACGGAAATTCACCATTTGAAACCCGAACTCTTTATACAGAAGAGTCATTTTCAACCCCCCATACTCCCATGACCTTAGCAGCCCTTTAACTCTACAAATTATGGGTGTTAATTGTTATCTTTTTTTTACTTCATTAGGTAGACAATTGTTTTCAGCTATTACTCTATAGATTACTACCTCTTATAACTTCAAAAACAATGTAAGCACTTGATTTTTGATTACTTTTCTAAATGGTGCAACATTTTTTATTCAATAACTTTAATCACATTGAAATAACACCCTTCCATCTATAAATTATTATTCTCAATACTTGAAGAAATCTCCGATAATCTTTACTATATTATGCAACATCACTTCGTTTTCATTGACTTCCATCTGAATAAGTTTGCCTTTCCATCTCTTGAAATAACTCATAGATTATTAAAAAAACCCAACTTCGTCAAGATTTTGTTGAAGTAGTGTCTAAAAGATAACTGAATTTATGCATTAATACAGACACAGCTAACAATTTATCACTGTAATGTTGATACATTTTTATTATATCATTTCCAGATATTTTTCTTAATATTGATAGTATTTGTAATTTGTTATACAACCTTCACTAAGCTAACTATCATATCCACCTTAACATTATCTTTTAACTCATCTGTGATTTTTAATTATCGAATTCTTGAAACTTATGTAGACTCTTTAAATCCTTTAAAATTATCACGTAACAAATCTTGTAAATTCTTGCTGTCTAGATAATTGGTTCTTTTTCTAAATTAAAATTAAACAAGTTTGCATCCACAATTCCAGTCAGAGATCAAGCCCAGGGCCCTCAGGTCTTACCACAAGTACTTACCGCTTAGACTATTTAAACCGTATCCACTAGCTTATATGTGAAATTTAAATCATTCCGCGATAATTTACAATCATATTCCAAAGTCAACGAGGGGTAAATGCCTTACACTAAACATGGTTGAATTTAATTGGTCACGACGCCTCACTAGTACTTCGGGAATTAACTCTCAAAATTAGTCACCAACGAGGAAATGATAATTGTCAGTACTGCAGGTCTGTGGATAGTGTTGAATTTTCCAATTAAAATCACGGAATAATTTTATTTACAAAACTATTTGGTTTGATTTGAACACATAAACATTGGTACAAAGAGGCACCAGATACATATGCGCCACATAAATCCCATTTGACGTGTGTGAGGGCTGTGATAGTGCCCGGGTGACCAAATCGAAGCAGGTGGTTTTATTAGTAGGCCACACCCTGAGCCTTCGACCTAAAGGTCTGATTCACAAGGCAGTGGAGCATAGTAAGGAGATGCAGTCACATGGTAGCCAGTGACCAAAGATTGGTTCATACGCCATTTGTTCCTTCAGGATACTGGAGTCCATGTGCATCATTGGTTTGGAATAAGGGTTTTCCAACTACCCTAGGTGGATTCTCCGTGTCCACCAATCCGGTTAAAGCGCCGGACATTCGCTTTTCTTCCTCTCAATTTCGTAAACAACACTCCCGCCACGAGAAGGCAGTGAGTAGGACTTCCCTGTCAGTGATTGTATGCACGTGGTCATGTGAGAGCATTTCGAGAGGGAGAGTTGACTCTCTCCACTCTCGGCCGTACCAAGGCATTTGGGGGCAGCTGTCTTGTCCTGGTAAGGGACTCCTTAGCACTCCCCTTATATGACCATGCTGAGGATAGGGTCGAGGTATTTCAAGTCTCACAACGAGCATTCATAAAACTGAAACAGCTTTAAATTCCATTAATTGTTTACTGCTTCACTGTTGTTTGACTAAGGTAAGTTCGTGATGTAACAGTCAGCAATCTCCACTAACCCACTACATTATAAATGCAACACAAGAATTATGTGTAAGATCGCAGAAATCACAATTGATTGACCACTGGTGACCAATGTCATGTGTGTCAAGTTCTTATTAGTGCAGATCGAATACTATCGACCATGATGCAATGCGGCCACCAGTCTAGGTGACTCGACACTGAGTGCACTATTGGGTTTCCTGTCGACTACCTCCAACCACCATCTAATCTCAACATAGTGCACGCAGTGTCGAGTCACCTAGACTGGTAGCCACATTGCATCATGGTCGATAGCATTCGATTTGCACTAATAAGGACTTGACACATATGACATTGGTCACCACCCAGTGATCAACCAACTGTGATTATATCTCAGCCCTACAGGAGGTTGGTCGCGGCCCTGATAGCTCAGTGGTAACGTCTCTGACTGTGAAGCTGGGCCACACGGGATCGAATCCGTCAAGGATAACCAGTTTCCTCAAGATTACAGGTACACCTTGCTGACGAGTGCCAAGTAGCACGAAACCCGGGTCCAGGGTTTCCTGTCAACTACCTCCAGCCACCATCTAAGATCGCAAAAATCCTGCTAATTGTCCTTCTGTTAATAAGAATATTTCATGCTTGACGATGTGGCATTATGAACAAACTTTCTTGAGAACAAATTTCCATTTAGAAACAGGAGGGTTAAGCAAGATTACGTGCACTTCAAGAATTTTTTTGAGTTTCACTATACAAAAAAATATACTGATTGTACAATGAAGGTTCTCATTGCTTTTGATAAATAAGGCGCAACTGTAGTAATATTAATATCATAGTTTGCAAGGTGGCTGATTCAAGGTAAATAACTTGTTAATATATTTCATAATGCATTTGGTAGACATTATCGGCGCATTGTTAGTGAACATGCAATGTTTTGAGGATAGAAAGTCATCAGTTATTCAGTCACAACGTAGAAACTGGTTCGTATGTACATCGATAAATTTATCATACCCAATTAGCACTGAGAGAAACTGTCAGGCTAAATACCAGAATAGTAGAGGTAGCAACACTATCAGTAGTAAGAAGATAGATTAGGTATCAAAGATACGATTCGAAAAAAAACAAATTCGTGAAACAAAAACAAAGAAAGTAATGAAGAACATAAAATCTCAGAATTCGGGGAAAGACAAAAAGTGGATGCACCTGAGCGGGGTTATGAGCCATATCATTCAAAGTCTATAAGTATTGGTTACGATAATCACACGGACCCCAACCAGGTAGTCTACACCTATTAACATGGCTGAGTTAAATTGTCAGTGACTTCATGGACAGGTGACATGTTTCCGTCTGGACGCCCCTAGCTTTCTTCCAACCTACTCTTATACTAGAAAACATTGTTCGTCGAAGTAGGCGGTGGTCGTACATACGTAACACATGTCCCAACCACCTCAGTTAATGAAGATTTACTACCTCATCAATCGATTTACCATCTTTACCAAGTACTCTATTACTAGATAATTTCATATAAAACGAAAAGAAATAGGCCTTATGAATTTAAACCTTTAAGTAATTTATACTGTTCGCAAAAATCATTAAATTCTTCATTTACATAGTTAAGATCATCATTAAAAGAGTCGTAGCACAAAATACTCCATGATTAACCTGGAATTTTTCAAACCAAACAATTAAATCCGCTAAGCAGTCTAATTTCAAGCTTAAATGTCTAATGTTATGTTCATCCGGAAATATTTTGATTTTAGGCTCACATCGTGACCATCTGAACATGTATATATCCCATCTACAGAAATTAAAGAAATTACCGGTGATATACATGACACAACCCATAGTTTAATGGGCAGATATACAAGGACTTCTCTTTACTTAAATTTTGCATACAATATCATGACTATAAATTTTGTTAGCATTCTCAACTATGGTAAGAGAATGCTATTTGTGCATTCAAAACATATGAGTCTCTTTTTAAGAGATCCATCGCTAAAATTGGTACTGAAGGTTTTCAAGACCACTACTGGTTGGTTTTAATTCAAATAAACACTCAACAAAAGAACTCAAAAATTTACGACGGTTTTAATGATATAGAAAACTACTTGTTTACCTGCTTTACATTTGAAGAATGCGAAAGTTAACCTTTTCACTATGTACTTTATAGTTTCATTTAAACACATTTGAGCTTCCCTTTAATAAACAATATTCTTAGACACGTAGAGAATGTATCTATAGAATATCTTTGTTTATTCGTTTAGAAACATGCAAAAAACAATTTGATAGTGAAGATGGATGAAACATATCATGAGAATATCCTTAACATATTTATATTAATAATAAAGTGATGTTATTGGATAAAAAGAAAACATAAATTATTTCACAGTCAACTTACAGAAATTGTAATGCTGTAGGCTAGTAAAGCTATAACCATGATAAAGGCACTAAACTGAAGCAACGTTTTTCGACGCACGTGATTGATAACAAAAGCTGCTAAAATAGTGAATATCATTTGAAAAAAGCCTATAGAAAAGGCACAAATAGGAGGTGATTTTGCATTTCCAATGAGACAAACTGATTCAGCAAAAAAGAGGATAGCATTTACACCAGTTAACTGTTGAAATATCATGAGGGCTGTAGCCATTCGTAATTGAGGTTGTTGACTTGACGGAACAAGTGAACATGGAAAGATATAATGCCATAATGAGTGCTGTTTTGTTTCACTATTGGTTATACTTTCGTTTAAATCGATCGTATCCGCAGAATGTCCACTGACCTTACAAAATAAAACACAAGATTGACATGGGCAGCATTGCGAGAGATTTAAAAAGTAACTTAATCCCAATACACATTATTGGGCTATTCCTATAAAACTTATAAAATTGTTAGCATTTCAACACAGGCTATAAAATGGAAGTGAAATCAAATTTCTATATGCAATCAAATATATTTTCTACTTAAATTTAAGAAAAAGCAGAAAGTTTTTTACAGACTATAAATTGAATCAAAATCATTGTCAACAAGCACTACCTGTTTCAAGTTATAAAATTAATAACTTGAATAGTAGATTAATAAATTTTATAAGAACTATCAGCTTCATGGGACATTTGAAAATACAATCCCTCTATAATTCCTTAGTGAACGGCTGACATTACTTTTCTCTACAGTCAAATACTTTGTCAACTATAAAATATCAATTTGTGCAGACAGTGTATTCACAAATATTTGGGCTTTAATGTTATAATAACTGTAATATTGTGATCTATTGCCTCATCACACAACGATAGTAGATATGTAAATTACAGTTTGACATTAATTAATTCACTAGGATTATCAAAATGCTACCAACAAGTTTTTCATGACATGTAAATCCGCAAATCAGGTTTCTTTTAGATGCTTTTTAAAAGCCTGATGTTAAATTTATTTGAAGATGTTTCTTTTAAGAAAATTTCGAGAATACAAAACATAACAAAGTTAAATCTTAAGCAGTTCACGGAATTCTCAGTTCACATTAACAAATCTTATTTTCCGTTTAATTCCGATTGTTCTTCATCAGTAATATCACTTAGAACGTTTTGACACATAATTACAACAAAAGCAATGTTATCCCAGTGTCTTTATTGGAATCTCATCATGTGATAAAATATTTGAATAGATTGCATTTGATAAACTTTGAATAACTAATTGTATATATAATAATTTGATTGAAAATGGATACGAATTTTCCACAGATACTTTGGACAGTCTTATTAGGCAATTAGCAGTGAACTGGAATACGTATGAAAACAAATTCTTCCTATATCCCGTCTCGAAATATAAAAACTGCATCACAAAGTAATATGTTATAATTTTTTTTCACTTATGAAATTCTAATTTGGAAAAAGAAGCTTTCATCTTCAGCTAATTAACTGTTAGCTTTTAAATGAATTGGAACGCGCTTCCCAAGATCAAAATTTACGAGTAAATAGAAATTAATGTAGGAAATGATTCCATAAATTTCCAGTAATGTTTGGATGAAAATACGTACGAAGATAAATCAGGCCATCATAAACAAAACCCGATGAAGTACACTAAATTAAATAATAGTTCAAAACAACGTTGTATTGCGTAATCTGGATGATCA
Organism: Schistosoma haematobium; assembly: GCF_000699445.3. Classification (NCBI taxonomy): domain Eukaryota; kingdom Metazoa; phylum Platyhelminthes; class Trematoda; order Strigeidida; family Schistosomatidae; genus Schistosoma; species Schistosoma haematobium. Next base: position 36,226,847 of record NC_067199.1, on the reverse strand, counting down.
GAATAAATGTGAGTTGATATTGATTCAACTCGTAGGTATAAAAATGTAAATTTACTAGGTAATACGATTTACATAAGACTTACTACCCCAAACAACTGTATGCTAACACTGTTAGCCTCGTGAATACGGCCAGCTTTTCGAAGCCATTTCGGAGATTCCGGGAGAAGCCATACGAGAACTAGTATGACGCTGGAGAAAATGGAATTTACTAGGGCGATTTGTTCCCAGAGCGTAAACATAGCCATGAAAAAAGATATACAAATCCCTGTGACTATTCCAACTTGAGGTAATGAACCAACTATACCACGAATTTTAGTTGGAGATATTTCTAACATATATGTGGCAGAAGATGGAATACATAATCCCGCCCCCAATCCAGTTAAAAGACGACCAAAAACAAATAAATTCGTTGGGAAGGCAGTTTGATATATTACGTCAGAACATAGATACATCCATAACCAGCCTAACACAGTAGGAATACAAGATACCAAAAGAGTAAAACGTCTTCCAGCAGTTGACAACATATGCGCTGATAGCAACCCGCCTAAAAGACCACCAATGTTCAATGAACTGGCGAAAATCGCAGATTTCGAGATCGTAAAGTACACTTGGAGAGTGCATGCCGAAGAAAAACCGAACGCTAAACCTAAAATTTAAAGGATTACAAGTTTGTAACTGTCAAATCTTAAATGCGAGACGTAAAATTACATCTAATTACACATAAGAACATAATATATCATATCTTCATGTATCTGTGGATAGACGATAATTCAAAGTCAATCAGCTAAATTATGCTAGGTTGTCTTAAATCTGCATCACATATAGGAAAATGATGACTCAGTATCTAATAGATTCGTCATATTCACATAAAATTAGTCGACTAAGTAGTTTGCATAAATGATGACTTAAATCAGGTTTCAAGAATAAATACATAATTTATCAAACTCATGGTAAGAAATTGAGGATAGCTGATGAAATTTACGGGAATTCGTTTGGTTTTGAAAGTGACAAACTGAATAGATATTCAGTAACCTGATATAAAGACGTATTGAACTTCAGCTTATGTAAATGACAATGGTTTACTGTACTTAAAATAGCTGACGGAATGAAGATATTTAGAGCTTTGTTCAAATAAGGTAAACAATTTTCTTTCATCTTGTATGAACTTCACATGAAGAAAACACATGCTGGAACTATAACACGTTTTACGTAAATTATTCTTTTCAAGTATCCACAAAACTACCCGGAATACTTTGTAGAATAGTATCAACAATCAGTCAGCACTTTCTCCCTAACTAAATCCACATATATGTACTTCCGTTCGGGTCTCCGTTTTGATATAGTAATTACTTTGCAGTTTTAACTATCCAAAGTGAAGCAACTTCAAAAGATTTCGACCAGTAAACTTCGTATAGCTTCCCAGTAAATTTCAATTAATTATGAGGGTCATTTAGTAGTACGGTGTACTCAAGCTTGATATGAAAAAAAGCTTTAAAAATCCCGTGTTTGAGGAGAAAATGTATGGAAAAAACAACACTGCATTTGACAACTGAGAGTCGGTTGTCAAATTTGTACATTCAGTAACAATAGAATTAGTGTTAGTAAGGTTTTTGATAAGTATGACATGTCGGTCATAGACTTCAAAAACAATAGAATATAAACTTCAAAACATTCTGTGACACCATCTCAAGAGGAACTCATACACAAAGGTCTTATGATTTATGTTCAATTACCACGAACAATTACCTTGTCCACAATCGAGATTGATATATGAGTGTTAAAAAACTAAGGCGTCATCTTTATACTACATATATTTAGCTTTTTAATGTGGATGTAACAGATTTATGTGGTGTGTTCAAAAATTATTAGGTTACAAACCCGATAACAGATGCCTATAATGGGAATGGTGTGAGAAACAAATTGAAATTCCATCAGAAGACATGAATTTGTTCAGATTTTTATTGCACTTAAAACGTTGTTACTATTTCAGGTTGAAAGCGGCTTATGATTTTGATATTAGAAACGACTCATATTTGCAAAAATGTACTTTGTCCCACTAATTTTTGGTTGATAAGGAGTCATGCTTCCTGGTTTCAACATAACTAATAGAAATCCATAAAACTTAGTACTCTATACCGCACAATTTTTAATATGCATTATAAAGGCCTTACGACAGTTTGAGGAGCTACGACGATGCCCTGGTACGGCAGAGGGTTGGAAGAATCAGCCCTCCTCAAAATTCTCTTGCATAGCCATGCGTATATGGTCTCTGCCAAGAAGTCCTACTTACTGCCTTTTCGTGGCGGAGGTACTGTTTATGAAATTGAGAAAAGCGAACGTCCGGAGCTTTAATCGGATTGGTGGACTCGGAAAGTCCATCTAAGGGGTTTGAAAAACCCTGATTCCAAATTAATGGTGTACATGGGCTAGAGTATCCTGAAGGAAAAATGGCGTATGAACCGATTATTGGTCACCGGCTACCATGAGAATGGATCTCATAACGTTGCTCCACAGAATCGTGGATTAGACCTTTAGGTCGAAGGCTCTGTTTGTGACCCCCTGAGAAAACCACCTGCTTAGGTTTGGGCACCCGGACACTATCAAAACTCACGAACAAACAAAGTGGCTTATGTGGCGCATATGTATCTGGTGCCCCTTTATACAAATATTTGTTCAAATAAATAACAACACTACGAGTATGCTTGTATATCTTGAATATGTTTGTTGTTTGAGATATAGTTATTTTTACATAAGATATTTTGTCTGATTAACATAACTGGTAACAATTATGTGTAGAATTTACGGAATCGTACAAATATCCCGTTAAGAACAAGACCTGACATTTTGTTGATACGTATAACTTGAGAAAATACATTTATCTCCCCTCTTCTATTTACAAAATGGTAATTGGTATTCGGAATTGTAATAATCGATATATAAAATGGAACTTTGAAAGTACGAATACCAGCACATTAAATAACCGCAGTAAATAATTTAGATTTAAAAGGTAGATTATATGGGCTTGAAAATGACAGTTGTGATACGTCAAAATAAATTCTTACCGGGCGTTATAGAACTTAACGTTGAAGCAATAATAACGAATGAGCTAGTTAAACGACAATTCACAATCGACGGCATGGACGCAACGTTTGATTTGAAGATTGTGAGCCACGATGACAGAGCACAAATATCTAAAGAAGAAAACAATGGAAAAAAAATACCGCAAGCGAATATGAAATAACGTTATTCAGAATATTAAGGTGAAAAGCGATTCAAAGTTAACTTTGAAGTAAACATTTCTCAACACAGTACTAAATTTCACACCGTCTGACATCACAGAACGGTGTGAAGTTCATCAACATAGGTTATATTTTGAGACCCTCTGACATAATTGATTCCTGTAGACAGCTAGTTAATAGGGTACCGTAACTTTTAAAGAAAGAGGTACACTGTACATCACACTTAGTAAACGGAATATGGCAGTTTAGATCATAGAACTTTTGTACAGTTCAGAATTTACTATATCGTAAACGGTGAGACTATAATTCATGAACGACCGTTGAGCGACGCTCAAAAGAAAGACCTTGAGAATGTTCATGTAAAAACTACGGCCAAACCAGAGTTATAAACCAGTGTGAAGGACGGTGCAAATATACAAGTTAATTACTTACCAATAATTCACTTTCAGATTACTGCTAGTGATTTATAGATAACGATTTTATCGCGAGTGTTAACTTTTAGACATGCGTTGAATTGACTATCAGTTGCTCCAAAAATTGGCTGTGCTCTTCTGGTCGTATTCGAACTAACACTTAACCAAAATATTTCGGAACACAAAAACCTGATAAGCGAAGAAATGTCGCGGCATTACATAGGTCACCTGAATCATCAATAGTGTAAAAAAACAAATTCTGAAAGTGAATCTGATATGCCTCTGTAGTTTTGTAAACTAAGGATAACCATAGCATGTTTAAAGCACGAATAGCATTTTAAAGTCTACACTATGTCGAAAATACTCAAAAATGTATTTGTTCAACTGACATCTACCAAGAATAGACTTGCCAGGTTGTACTTATGATCAAATTATAGTTTGGTCACAACTCAAGCTCGGTCTTCTAATGCCTGAGAAGTTCGCGCAACATTTCCACGTCACTCGCATAAATAGCTGGTAAAATGGTGTGACTATCACAATGCTTACGATGATAATAAAAACTATGAATTTATATAATATAGTCCATTTAAAAAAATTGTCCAACTGTTATCTAGTCTAATGTGACTTAGAGAACTTACAAAAAGCTGTATAATCATCCTTTATACGTATGTCAGTGAAGTCCGTACTGGTAAACAGATTCATATTGAAGATAATTCTGTAATTCTTTGACATCGCTGCTGAACTCATTGGTTTTATTGAAAACACTCTAATTGAAATCGCCTGGTCACTCGTCGTACTAAAAAATGAACTGATACGCCATGTAACGCATTCATGTAACTGTAATCCGGCTTAGACCGAACGCCTTTCAACATATCGGTAGCTTTCGAAATATATCTTCGAGCTCAATAACACATGACTTCTGATTTAACTAGGTTGGTGTTTTTTGAACATAATGTTATTCCAGACGAACGCATTATCGAATACTGAATAACATGTCCTGGAAGTACTGGGTCATTTGTAAATTAAGTTACCAAGAAAGCATCATCGCTACTTCTTTGAATACATTGTCAGTGACCAGGATAAGTTTTGCTAAGAAGGTAACGATGACCAAACATAGAGTATCCCAATATTCTTTCCTTCAAGATTCCAAATTACAGGAACATAGAACCAAAATGTTTCCAGCAATGCACTGTTCACTCGACATTTTACTGGAAAGCGTCGGGTAATCCGAGGTACGTATAAGCTTTTCCGAGTATCACTAAGACGTGATTTCTGACACACTGAATTCTGTGTTATGAGTCTATCCTTCTTTGTGACGCCTTATAGATAAGTTTGTCTATTGTGATACTTGTAAGGAGTAGTGTAACTTCATGTGCTATGTTACGTCCGCATAGTTTATTCTAGCTTCCGGACAAGTCAATCAATTCATTATTCTTAAACCACATTCTAGCTGTTTTGAGATAAACGTATGTGCGCTCATTGCCAAACTTACTCATCACATGTCTAACTTATTTTTACCTGAAAGTAAATATCGATCTACGCTTGATTAAGTCGAGTTGGCTCATTTGCTTCATTTATTGCACGTCATTTCCTATTGCTTCGCTTTCCGATCAGCGACAGAATGAAATGCACGTACTCGAAATTCATTACCGTATTTGACATATTAAATTCAGCTATACACTAATGCGAGTTAGGTCGATGATTATATACGAGAGTAGCCAGGATTTGTATTGCGAAAGTTATCATTCAAACGATATGAATCAGAACATGGGCCACGATATACTTTTATGCTCTCTGAATATTGTATACTCAGTATATTTTCTAGACATGCTCCACAGTATGGAAAAAGGCCCTCCTTAGACGTAAATACCAAACCACTTGCACCCTAGTCTTTAAGTAGTATTGGACTAAATAACAGGCAGCCGACTGGCACCATAGAGCCTATGACAACCGCGTTTGTCCTCGTTTTTTTCAGAATTGAACCATTGCTGGAAATAACAGCATTCATATCCATTGTTCATTATTAAGTTGTTGCGTTTATTGCGCAGTGGTAAAGTATTCTCCTTATATATTCTAAGAGTTAAATATTGTGCATAGTTACTTCCACTGTAGGAAGTCGTATACATTAATCGACGTGTCACATTGATTGAATTACAATGCGAGCTTTTTATCAGATCGTAGGAGCTAAATCAAAAACTCGAAAAACCACCAACCAATCGAAAGGCGTTCAAGTGACGAATACATAAAGTTTATGTTTTTTATAAAACTCCTTAAAAGTAAATAATACTGTGAATTCGCGCTTCCAACATGTACTGCCCTCTCCTTTAGATCTTTTGGTCAATTGATTTTCATATAACAGCAACATTACGAGGTGGATTACGATAGTGTGGCATTTACTTACTGTACAGAACGGACTGTTTGCAGGGAAATATTACCAGTGACTCAAGCAATTTACAAATATTCATTTTTAAAAATAACCTCATGTAAATACAACAAGGTAAACAGATTAAACCGAATGAAAATCGAATGAATCTGGAAGACTGTGCGTCACAAAAAGGTAAATCTTATTTCATTTATAAAATGAAAGTCTGTTTTATTAAGTAATTTTTCCACGTAGTATTTGAGCATAAGACAAAGTCGAAATATTTGAAACAGGTGATACATTGCAGTCAGTCTTAGGATCTTTTACCATTTTCGGTTGTTCGTTGGAAAGCTTCACGGCTCCAGGATATTCTCGTTTGAGTACACTGGTAAGGCTTCCACGATTACTCATTGATCCTGCAGGTAGTTTGGAATAACCACGTCTCGCAATAACCATTACATGACAGTTAGGTCCCGGATCATATGTACAAGCTTCCATACCATAGTATTCTACAATATCATGAATGAATCGACGTTTTCTTTTATTCATAGGCGGAAAATGATGAACCAGAACTTTGGGGTATTCTTTAGGATTATTTGGATCAGTAGGTTCAATATTGGATTTCCAGAACTAAAATAAAGGAAATACTCGATTTTCAGCAGACATCATGACTTCAAAATAAATGATATTTGTAAAGCAAGTACATGAAGTGTTTTGAATGTATCCAGTAAATGTGGAAACTATTGAAAATGTTTTTCAGAAGTTTCCTCTACACAATCTATACTAAAAATCACTTTCCTAAACATTCATACCACAAACTATTGGAGTTTTGTTTGTTTTTTCTCGGTGTAATTCTTCAGCCTTTTTCCTCAATAGAAGGAAACCATGTTCGTTACATATTACCATATCTTTATACTTAATAAGACGTCAAAAACAATTTACGAAGCCACTAATTATTTTTATGAACACTATAAAGACAACAATATCTGGAGTTTAAGACCTATTTCATAAATCTTTTTCTCAAGAAAAACTATTCCAGTAAAACTTTCATTGTTCTGAAATCAAATCTTTCAAACGGTTTATATTTACCTCACAAACTATCTAAAACTATTATGTTGTAGTAACCATCATACAACTTTCCCCTGGTATAAAAGAATGGTTAAAAAGAATGGGAAATTCATCACTGTGAGAATATTATGTATCAAATAAGAAACATATTCGATCTACTGCAAAGCGTGATCAAGACATGTGAGGTATACATGAAGAATAACCAAAGGTCAACAAGATATAACTCTCACGAATTTTCGGAAGAATACTTTACTTATGATGCTATAATGATACACCTACGTATTCCCTTTTAAATATTACCGACGTACAACATCAATTTCTATTGTTCTTCTCTATTAAAAAACATCTTGTTATTTTCACCGGTAATTATGCCTACAGAATTAGCTGGGAACATAAAGACAACTACGATGAAATGCCTCCGATAGTATTATGGGAGTAGTTTTAAAGAAGCTTCATGCTATAACAAGTTCAAGTTTTCGTATAAATTTTATTTTATTTCTTTGATCAACACCAGATTGTTAACACACTTTGATAGTGAATTCTTTTTCTTTAAATATGTGACTTTATGTTGTTTTTTAAAAACTCTGTTAGTCAGTTTATTAAAGTTCAATGAACCATGAAATTATGAAGATCAGTAAATTTCAATGAAATGACAAAAGCACAAAATAAATGTATTATGTTACAGATTATAATCAAGTTGTCCTTAAATAACCAGCAAAGTTAATAATTCCTCTAATGACTAGCATATATCATTTCTACTACGTAGGAAAAAAAAGCCAGCGGAAAACTGTCATGACGTGTTATAAACTTGCAAAGTTTATGTGTATTACAGCTGCATTATTAATAACTAGTTTTTATTCCTCTTTCTGTATATTTTTCATTAATCGTATTGGTTGATGTAAGCTTTATTTGTCTGACTGCGTTGAACAATCTATGAGCCTATACACGTTGCTACGTTCGTTACTTTGTATGTAAATTTAACAAAAACGAACTATTATTGATTATGGAACCACTCCTTATTCATATATTTTCGTATGTAAATACTCTGGGAAGATAAAACAATCTACTTACTTCAGTTGATCTCATGTACATAGTTTCAGTAAATCTAAGAAAACATATTATTTGACAAAATCACTGTGATAGTGACTATGTGTTAAGATCATCATACTGTTGTTTAGTGACAAACTGAAGACAGTAAATAATATTATTGCCGTTGATTGTCATTGTGAGAAAACTGAACTTTAAACAACTTTCTCAAGACTGAAACAAATTTTAGTATTGTGGACTAACTTTTAGTAAATATCAAACTTAGCGGTAGACAGGAAGACTGAAATAAAATATCCGTAGAATAATATTCACAAAGTGGTTTTTTTAAAATAAACTTACCTGCATAATCATACTTTTCAATTGTTCTTCAATATTTTCAACAAAAGTAAAATTTCTTAGTGCAAACTGCTTTAAATGATCAGGATACTCCGGAGGATCAAATGGGCATTCATCTTCATCTAAGTTAGGCAACATAGCATCAGAACTGTTTGTTAAACCTCTCTTCCAAGTGCTTGTATTAGCATATTGACTGGTTGTATGTGATTCTGTAGAACTAGTACAAGAATTATCACAAGCTAATAGAGGTATTGGCTTTTGAGAATCATGTTCCGTAAAAAGTGAATGACTACCTGTCAATGGTGCACTGCTCATATTGCGTTCATGCTCCAAAAGTAGATATTGCTTTGTATACACCTAGGATAAAGTTGTTAGTATATATAGTTGTATTAACAGTTGTCTATTTAAAGTATCCCATAAAAAACTTTTTTATCATGGTACCTTTCACCACTGTAAAAATCTATCAAAAACAGAATGAATAGTTTCGTATTCGTACACAACTCAACCAGTAATATATCCATTGCGAAATTCTGAAATGTGATTTTATTACAAAAATTAATTCTAATAACAATCTAATGTACAAGATTAATTAAAAGTTTTCATTTTTAAAACGTAGAATGGCGATACTATAATTTATGGATGAACCAATCAGATATAAGATAACAGGTCTTGGATTTTGGCGTGAAATTCATCCATCCATTTGGCTAAATGGCATTTTGGCATTATAGCTGGTGTCCCTTCGTAATGAAAACCCTAACTATCAATTGTAAATCATAATCTTTATTCTTCCTACAGGTTTATAACCCTCACTTAGTCCTAAACAGTAGGTGGACATCCTCAAGGCTACTTTAGTGTCGCTCAAAGGTTGTCCATATATTATAGTCTCACCCACTGATTTTATAAGTAGAATCCTTTATAAATGTGAGGTTGCCTCAGTCAGTCATCAGTCAGTAACAAAGTAGAACTTCGGACGTACGTACATCAGTTCGAGTTGCCACACCACATTAGCACAGAGATGCAGTTGTCGACTCAAATCCCGTAGTGGTAGAGGTAGTAAGAGTATATGCGGTAATCGGAAACATTAGGGTTTGAAGATGTTATTCAAGGAGTATAATCCAGTGAAATAAATTTGGAAAGAGAAGAAAAGAACATGAAGAATTCAGAAGATTAGAATTTGGGAGAACACAGAGAGTGGATGCACCTGCGCCATTGCAAACGGTTTTGAGCCATGTCATTCAGGGTCTCTAACCACCGGTTGCTATCGTCTCGCGGTCCCCTAAATCACCAATAAAGTTTACTTAGTTCATAATAAGGATTTTTAATTGATGAACAGTTTATTTCAAGGATGTTTCATACAAAATTCCATTTAAAAAGTATTCTGTTTATAAAATTAGTGCTTATATTTTAGATGATTTATATGTTCAGTTAGTGATCTGCGATTAGTTGAAAATTAAAGAGACATATTCGGCGATAAAAATAAGAATAAACTACGTTATACTGGGAAAATCATTCGACTTTAATTCAACTTACTTACTGATCTATACTTGTTGATGTGAACAGAGAAACAAGAAACCTTGACAAACTACGGAAGCTATTTTTCGGAACATTATTTCATTTTATTCAAAGCTTGTAAAACATTAACATTTATTTTTGCCCCTAGTCTATTCTGCAGAACATAAGCTTTCGTTTGGTGTATGATTCACTGCCATACTTCTTTTTGTTCCAAAGCTATTGTAATTTAAACATATTATTTTGTTTTTGATTGAGATTATGAACTGATTGATGTTAGGCCACCATTGATCTCAATCAAAAACTTAACAATCTCCACAACCCCTAAACTGACATTATTTTGTACTCTATTTTATACTCTAATTCCCAGCTTTGGACATAATTGTATCTTCCTAATTATTGACGTTGTGGTCAAGTTAGTCATCTATTTATTTATTTATTCTGTTACACTAATCGAAAATCGGGAACCAGATCGGAATTGAGAACAAATTGAGTAGTGTTCCAGTTGGCTTGTCTTCTCTCACTCACGTATTTGTCAGCCAATCAGGTGATAGAATAGTTTTTCTTCTCTCTACCCCACTTCGAACTCATGCGTACTAGCCTCAAGGTTAAGCCGGACAGCCTATCGCGTCAAGGTCTTAATCTAGATTAGACAAGTTATCCTCAGCACCAAAAGCGGGTAGACAGACCAAGGACATAACACTTGGTATACATAAAGTTTTGTTGTGATTTGTATTTGGTTCTCAATAGAACGATCAAATAATTGAGTTGGATGTATTACATAATCAAGCATTACGTCCATCTAATTTGTAGTACAAATAACAGTAACAATGTAATTGTCTTCAATCTTATTAAAGATGTATTGCACAATAAAATAAGTCGATTCATTTCAATTCTCCACGCAATATTTCTTTCGGCTTTATAAAAAATTACTTGAGTAACTAATGGTAAGAAATTCTGAAAATAATCTACAATCAAGGGTATTGTGACACTTTGTTATTCAACTGTTGAGGTTCATTGTTACTTACGCCTGTTACTCCTCATGAAGGAGCATAGGCCGCTCACCAGCATTTTCCATCCAACCCTGTCCTGGTTAGCGTCTTTTGAGCGAGTTAGTTTTCTACGGGATGGGGTCGCTAACCCCATACCCAACCCTCCTCCTTTACCCGGGCTTGGGACTGGCAGTAACTCTAGAACAGCTACACGCGGCGTTTGAGGTTCATTGTAGAACAATCAAAATTATCTATACAAAATGCATACACATTACATTTATATGGGGGGTGTAAATAAACAATTCTGGTAACAATATTGTCATTATATCATGAAAGGTTAAGAAGTTTGAAAATGACAAAAGACTGCTTCTGAATTAAAAAATATAATAGTGTCATAAACTTGAACAAAACTCATCAGCCCATTTTGGTACTAAAACTTTTTTCAAGACGATGTTTTGAGTTTTATATTGAATGGATGAGGCCATGGTATACACAGTTACCAGTAGTCACAATTTACAATGAAACTGATTTTTACTGTTAGGAGAATAGAATTTTGATTGTTACATACTCTGATCAGGCTCAAATCGGGATGCGTTGATTGATCAGTTTTCAACCAACTAGTACTAGTAAACAAATCGAGAAGATACTAGAAGACTCTTCGACTAATTTTATTGCTTTGACTATTGTTTCTTTGTTTTTTGGTTTGCCGGAATTTATATGGTACGTTCTCGATGGTAATGTAAGCGACTGTATATGACAATGACTTGTTTTCACTTAAGCTTTTGCTAGTAAAACTGCTCTCATCTGATATGTGGTTTAACAGTCATAACTTTACATCTTGATCAAATACTGTTAACTTTTGTTGATTGTTTAGAACTAAGGGAGGTTTGCCAGTCTACTTCAAATATTTAAAAATAAACTGGTACAAAATATGAGAAAGAGGTCAATAGATTTACTGGTAGTAACTTTCACTGACCAGACTTATCCGTATAATGTAAACTGGGTATAAAACTCAAGAACTAACTCAGGTGACTTGTTCATTGATGTCTAGCAAACCTGATTAAAAAAGACTTTAAAGTTTCAATGTAAACGTAACAACATATTAGATAAGACAAACGCTAACTTGGAATCCTGCAGAAAAACAGAAAAGAGAAAGACGAAAGAACACAATGCGTCGGGAATCGGGAGCAGGCACCAAAAGGACGAATAGAAACTGGGAAACAATTACCCAGGACAGAGTTGGATGGAGAATGCTGGTGGGTGGCCTATGCTCTTCCATGAGGGGTAACAGATGTAAGTAAATATTATCAATGAGTAACCTTTCTTTATTACTATATAATTTCTCTTATGTCTCAATGGTCGTTTCATTAATCGTAAACTAACATTTCTCTTAGTTAAGAAACTTTATATCTGTCGAGCCATATTGAACTAGTCATTTCTGTACTTGTCCATGGTGAGAGTTAACCGTTGTTACTGGATTCCCCATTTTGAATGTGAATTTTTGGTGGACTAAGCTATTTATTACTGATTGTGGAATCTTTTATTATTTATATGTAATCATATATTAATAGTCTAAGTAGCCAAAACAGTCTACTGATTCTGATCGACCTCAGGATCATTATTCCGGTGAATCTAACGTAGGACCTGGCAGAAACGTGCATTGACCCTACATGAGACATCACGTCAGCACTGCAGAATTAAATTACAAAGGTGAACACCAAAGTAGTAGCAGTGATAGTAAACAAGAAGAATTAAATATGGCGAGCATAATTCAAGAAAAACGAACCAACCACGTTTAAATTATTTTCGAACTTAGGATCTAGCGGTAGACAAAGGGTTAATGTACTTGTAATATTATAACCAATTGTGAGCTAATTAATTCAATATCCTCAACAGTTGGCCACAACAATCGTGACGACTCTCATCAGGTAGTTCGCACTTGCAAACGTGGCTCAAACCAATAGTCAACGACATCATTAACCGATGTGATGTCTCGACCAAACCTTCCCCAACTTATTCTCTTGCCAACCAACTCTGATAAAAGAAATTATTTGGTTTTACGTCATTGAAAATTTATTAGGATTACCTGATGACACTGTTGTTTTTGCTTGATATTTCCACAGCGACAGACGACATCTACTAATGCAGTACAAATCAACTGGCTTTCTGAACCGTGATTAGAAAAAGCCTCCAAGCATGATTGATTTCGAACTTCGTGACAGGGTAAACCACATGGATGTCCGCAACCAGGACGAGGTTTCTGACAGGGTTGGATGCATACAGTATCACATTCTTCGTCGGATGTAGTGAGATCCAAACAAGGACCGGCGTGACATTTACGCTGACAAAGATGTGAGCAACCTGAAAGTGGTTTATTGCAAATTCGCCCACAACTTCGAACTTCTTGAAAACAAGGCACTTTAAACTGTACTCCGTGTCCTGATATGGTATGTGAAAAAGAATAAACGGTTAACGTAGAGGAACAGAAAGAATACTTCAGAAATCAAGAAATGAAAATCGGTCAAAAGTAAAACAGAAATAGATAATGAATGACTTGACAAGAATATGTAACGGTCCCGGTCACTAATTCAGTAAAACGAAAAAAGTAATACAAAAGATGAGAAACACAGCTGGAAAAGTGATATTAAATACTGTGAAAACTAAACAATAAAAAATACATTTCAAACAATACGAATGAGACCAAACAATAAAATGCATAAGTTGACACCAAGTGAAAATTAAGAGGAAAATCAAGTGTAAATTTATCTGTGCCGCTTCAACTGATTTCGAACTGTATAACATAACGATTATTTTATGGACCGCTCCCGAATGTCCTGGTACGGCCGAGAGTGGGGAGAGTCAGCTTCCCCTCTCGAAACTCTCTCAAGTGGCCACGTGCATACAACCGCTGCCATGGAAATCCTACTCAATACCTTCTCGTGGCGGGCTTGCTGCTCACGAAGTTGAGAGAACGAAAAACGAATGTTCGGTGCTCTAAACCCGTTGGTGAATACGGAGGATCCATCTAGGGGAATTGGAAAACCCTGATTCCAAATCAATGGTGTATGTGGGCTCCAGGATCCTAAAGAAATAAATGGCGCATGAACCAATTGTTGGTCACCGTCTACCATGAGGCTACATCTCCTTACGTTGTCCACTGCCTTGTGGGTCAGACCTTTAGGTCAAACGCCCAGGGCTGTGGCCTCCTAAGGAAACCAACTGCTTTAATTTGGGCACCCAGGCAGTATCCTAGCCCTCATACCAATCGAATGATTTATGTGGCGTATACGTATTCGGTGCCTCTTTGTACCAATATTTATGTGTTCAAATAAATAAATTTTATGAGCCTCAAAACAGTGACTAATTCCATAAACTAGTGCCATGTTTAATCTCATTCTTCTTACCCTCCCTTCAGTTTATTCCAACGAAAACATGTCTCAACTGCCTGTACTTTGATGAAAATTTACAGATTTATCATTGAACTAATCATGTCTATTTAAAATCATACATGTCACCTCAGCATTAATCACTTGGTACTTTCACAGCATGTGAACAATGCTTCACAGATATCGATAATCAAATATTTAAAACTTTTATCTATTCTGTGTTTTTCATAGCCCATGATTATTTTGGCAGTTGTAAAACCAGTATAGAACAAACTGATGCAGAATATATTCACTCTCTGATATCCATAAAAATCAATAGCTGTTAAAAAAACACTTGGTATTTTAACGCAATCAGCTTAACGTTAATCAACATATACAAAATAATTTAAGGGCTGAATTCATGAATCAGTTGAAGCTAGACCACTATGGAAAACTTAGAAACACTAGACGGCCGTTTTGTTCCAGTGTGGAACTCCTCGACGATCCCACCTCGCGAGATTCGAACTCAGAACCTATCTGTTTCGTGTACGACCGCTTAACTACTAGACCATTGAGCCGGCACCCAACGGTATTAATGCCTAACTTCAACCAATCCACGAAGTTGTGCCACCATCCAGGTTTTCCATGGTAGTCTAGTTTCAATTGACTCATGAATTCAACTATTAAATTACTAAAATTAAAATACGAATTTCAGCGAAGGGATCTCTTTTCAACGAATTTATTATCAAGCTGTACAATCGTTGAAAAGAGATCCCTTTGCTGAAATTCGTGTTTTAATTTTAATGTTTAAATGGGAACTATCTGTCAATTGAAGAAATGTAAGGACCATAAGACGATGAAAGGGCTCAATGGGTTCTTACGTTACACCGTCAAGCTTGCGTTAGTGAAATGTGAGATCAATTTTCTCGAAAGCTGTATCGAAAATAATGATTATCCTAAACGTTTCTGGAAGGCACTAAGGCGAAACCATATTCATCCCAATGCAAAAACACTCAAACGTCATGCACTCAATTATATCGATGCTATCAAATCTCGAAAAGTCGAACTAGATCGCAACATATCTCTTAGAAGTCACGCCTTGTTTGAATTGTCGTTAGATGAACGTAAACAATTTGAGGACTATGTTACTAATGTTACGGAAAAACAGTTACAAAAAGCTAAACGTAAACACTTGGAAACATTGCAGCACGTAGACGTGATTAAGAAATTTCCAGAACATCCAGAAAAGTATGTATTTAATCATTCTTCTATTAAACTTTCACCAGTCCAAATACAGGCCTTATCATTGGGTCCGAAGTTCTGTAACAGCACCTCCAAAACGAGTAGACTTCATACACAAATACAATTCGAAAACCTATCAAATCAAATTCATGATCTTGTGCCAACATCCCCAGAAAATTTTCAGAACTTTAAATCCACATTAGTGGACTGCAGTCATGGATACGTTAATGCACAATGTAGTAAGAATAACCTATTAACTAAGAACCACTTGGATCAGCTAATACTGAAAAGAAATAAGGATTTAATCCTAAGTAAACCTGACAAAGGAGCTGGTGTAGTACTACTTGACCGCCAAGAATATTTGGATAAAATGAAATTAATTCTAGAGGATGGTACTAAATTCTCCAAACTTAAAGAAGTTGATAAAACATTGCAAATCGAAAAACAGCTAACAGATGTTAAAATTCTTAAGAATAAGGGGATAATAACCCAAGATTTATATAATCACATACGTCCCATGGGTTCAATCATCCCGCGCTTATATGGACTACCGAAAGTACATAAGCCGGGTTTACCGTTACGACCTATTTTGGATATGTCGGATTCACCATACCACAGAATCGCCAAATGGCTAGCGGAAATATTGGAACCGGTTAGAAGGCAAGTATCTAAATTTTCTATTCATGATACTTTTCAATTTATTGATCGTATTAAGGACGTTAATACTTCCGGAAAACACATGTTATCGCTTGACGTTAACTCCTTGTTCACTAGCGTACCTTTAACCGAAACGATATGTTATATATGCGAGAATATTGATTCCAACAACATAGATCTAAGTTTGCCGACTGAACACTTGAAAGAACTATTGTTACGCTGTACTTTTAATGTCCAGTTTAGTTTCAATAATGAAATATATAGACAGAGGGATGGGATCGCAATTGGGTCTCCATTGGGTCCGATTTCAGCAGATTGTTTCATGGCAAAACTAGAAAACGACCAACTAAGCTCAATGATCAGTCAATTTCACCTATACGTCAGATATATGGACGACACGTTTATCGTTTGTGACAATAATATTGATTTAGATGATATTCTACACACCTTTAACTCATGCCACCCTTCTATAGACTTCACGTTGAAAAAGGGAACGGGACCAATCAATTCCTTTTCTCGAGGTACGTCTGACGAGAAGGAGTAATGGTTCTTTAAAAAGATCCATCTTTAGAAAACAAACATGGAATGGACAGCTAACCAACTTCTATAGCTGGGTTCCGTTAAGTAGAAAGAGAAACCTCATCCACTCTTTATGTTATCGAATACGTCAGATATGCAGTAAGGAATGCATTAACGAAGAACTTGAATTCCTCAAGAAAACCCTGACGGAAAATGGCTACCCAGAACGGTTCATGGAAAAGAATATGAATAAAAGTAGTTGTGACAAGAAACCTAGTTGTTCCGTTACGAAGGAAAACTTTATATAAGTCTGAAATTTAAAGGTGATCGAACATCAGACGTAATCAAAAACCGTCTAACAACAACTATTAGAAGAACATTTAATGCAGCGAAATTGCGAATAACCTTCACGAGTAGGAACTTATTTTCTGTGTCCATAAAAGACAAGCTTCCGCGTCTGGTCGCCTCCATGTGCATCTATCAGTTCACCTGCTCTTGTGGAGCAAGATACATTGGCCGTAGCCAGCGCTCGCTTTCAACTCGGATACGGGAACATATTCCAGCTTGGTTCTATAAGGGGGAAAGGAAAGCAGTTAGGAGTTCTATACTTGAACACCTAATCGACTATAACCATTCTACAGATCCACAATCTGATTTAAAGGTTGTTTGCATGATTCGTTCAAATCTACCCAGATTTCTTCGTATCCAACTCTTAAAAATAGCCAAAGCTCTTACAATCCAGGAGCTTAAACCAGAACTATGCGTACAAAAGAAGTACGTCTTATCGTTATCATTACCTTGGCCTTAAGTATTTTGATTATCCAATTATTATTATTATTATTATTATTATTATTATTATTATTATTATTATTATTATTATTATTATTATTACTGCATTCCCCCCTTTACTTATGTCTTATATTCTCATTATTTTATTCGTAAATGCTCATTATATCACCTTATTTATTTTTTACACCTCTATGACCTTTAATTATTATAACAAAAACATTTTAATCGTCTTATTATATTCACTAAATCTATTGTTATTGTTATTATTCGTATTACGTAATCTAGTATTACAACTTTTTTATTAACTGTGTTCACATTTCCTCACGGAATTAGTAGTTTTACAAAAAACGAAAAATTTCCATATATATATGATTGTACAGCTTCATAATAAATTCGTTGAAAAGAGATCCCTTTGCTGAACTTTGTGTTTTAATATTAAATTACTAATAATATCCACAAAACCCCTCTGTGAGTATACAAAATACTTAAATTTAGTATGTAAATTAGAAAGTACTAATTAAGTTATAATTAGTATATAAAATGTAGTTATACTGCACTCATATTGGAAAAATTAAAACAAAAAAACAACATAGAGATTAAATCTTTAGAACACAAAAGTTAACACATTATCACTTTTAATTTACTTATGTAAGTTTACATAACTAATGGGTACAAAAACCAATGAGATATTGATTTAAGACATTTTTTCGGTAAATTAATTGTATATGTTTTGGATTTACAAGAGTGATTTAATACACATGATTAATTTAATCAATTTTACAGATGACTTTACTACAATGAAAAGTAATTAAAAGGTGAGACCTTTGAGCAATACTAAAGTGACCTTGAGAATATCCACCTATTAACTATGACTAAATGAAGGTTATAAAACAGTTTGAGGAATTACAATTACGATTTACGGTTAATCGTTAAAGTTCTGAATTAGATTTAGGGTTTTCATCACGAATGGATATCAGGTATAATGTCAAAATGCTATTTAGACAAATGAATGAATGAATTTCTCACCAAAATCTAAGATCTGTTTTCTTTATATCTGATTGGTTCGTCCATAAATTATAGTCTCGCCTACTCAAACAACACAATCCATAAGTGTAGCAGAAATGGATGATGTGCTTAGTCCTAAACTGACTCTGCAAAGGCTTCAGATAAGTGATTACGAAACACATTTTAAAATGACAAGTTGACAGATTTTTATTAGTAATCCTTCGCTGAAATCTTCAATAACAGTATCTTCGATGTAGCATGAGTCAAATTAACGCGTGGCTTCAAGAGAATAATCAATAAATACTTCAAAACAGCTTACAGATGACAAAATTCTTGAACAGTGAAAAGCTCTTTATGAAAATAAACACTTTAATAAAATGAGGAAAAGTATAAGCCAAATAGAAATTGATGTGTCGAAGAAAATAATATGTGGATGCCTAATAAACGAAGATATATATCTCCAGCTATGCTAAATATAGAAGACTGCTTTACATGTAAAACTGATTCCAGTCTGATTTTATTGTTGAATAAACTACTGTTCTGGTTTAATTTTAATTTTGATAGTTGTTAAGACTTTAATTGTCTGAGTTCATGTAATCCAGCCTAGTGTTTGGTTTATCAATCCAATCGGCAAATTATCAGTGGTAAGATCAATTCAAATCAAATTGCTTTTGTTACATAAGAAATAAAACAAATATCTAGGCCAGCATCAATTGAACATATTTATAATTAATTTCTTTTTAGCTCTTTGAGCTTAAATTTAAAGAGCGAGATATTATTATCTTCAATTCTATGAAATGATGGCATCGAGCCTCTTGATAAGTATATATGAAGTGAAAAAAGTTGTTTTTCTAAAAGCAGTTGTATGTTACTTATCGGCCCTTTGTGGTACAACACAAAGGAGAAAGGTGCCAGTTGTTTAGAAAGCGCAGAAAAGCACTTAGGTTGAAGGCCATAAGGTTAAACAACACATGCAGTTTCAGTGTAGCTAGATATTAGGGAGCAGTAGGAAAATAACTAGTTAAAATTTTAAAAGAACTAAGATAATATAAAATTTCGCACAACGAAAACCAACTCAGATCAAGGGAGACTCATTTTGTTCATGACTAATCTTAGTAAGAGAGATGGTAACTTGTATTATTCTCACTCAAAGTGCTTCTACAGAACTAGGCGATAAAGCGTGGGTTAACACTTGAGGATGGAAGTCACTACAGTGTTTATGTATTTGATTAGTTTTATAAAAGGTAGTGGAAATCGCATAGGTGGGGTCAATAGTCAAATATTAAAAGGTATAAAGGTATACGTAAATTCAAAACACTTGTGGTACAGATATGAAATCTGCTGATAATGAAATATAAAACATACAATGTTTCAATAAATATATATTTTCGGTGCTTTTACAAATTACGAGATTAATCTTCAGTCAGTAATAAAGAAACAAATATGTTCCAATTCAGGCTACCTTTGCCACCTTATATATTGTCCATTGATATATCGACAGCTTATGTAATAACACAATGTTCGCCAACTCAATGAATTACTAAACGAAACTATCAACTGATGACGTGTCGACTTGAAATAAAGGATATATAAAACTAAAACAAAACTTTCAACATCAGTAAAAATCATGCATAATTCAACGTACTTTTAAGTTTATGAAAAAGATTTAATCTATTTACTCAGTAGTCAATGTGATGAGTTAACAGTTGAAAATATTAATACCAATCAAAGGCAACAGTAATTAGGCTCACCTCCTGGACAAACTTTATTCATTATGACTGTACAAGGTGGACACTTAGGTTCCATATGACACGCATGTTTAACTGGATGATCACAATTATGTATGAGACTGCAAGGTTGATTACATTCAGGTGCACTAGATCCACAGGGCTGTGGGGGATGCAGTATGGTGTGACCACAACGGCATACTAGTTCTGAATAAATCACACCACGCCAACAAGAATTGCATGGGCCTGAATGGCACTGTTCTTCACAATAATGTAGTTGGCAAGATAATCGACGACCACAGATTTCAGGGCATGAGTGTATAGTATCCTAAAATTCATAAACGATGGAAATGGATGACAACAACTGAAATGAAAACAGTATTTTGAGATTAGTTAACGTGCAGATATACCGTAAGTCGATGTCCAAGCAATGGAGATATCCGTAAGAATGTGCCTACCGAACAATTGTACTTGAGTATTTGCCAGCTGCTACTCACCATTTTTAATTTCCCCATTCAGTCGGATGCTCTAACAATGTAAAGATGGTTTCATCAGTTTAAGTCCCACATTCGCAGATACCTGTTTATATTTCTACAGCTAGAAGAAATCCATAGGGATGGCAAGAAAAGGTTTGACCTATTATTTTGGAAACAACTATTCACTTCTTCACAGATATAACAGGCAAAATGATCACGAATACACTACGTGTATTAACTGTCATATAAAGGCATAAAGCTAACCGCGTAGAGGAACCCTTACTATTTAACCAACTGTCAATAATCAGATGACATCATTGTGCAAAACTTTACAGAGTTATGATATAAACGACGGTGAGGACAGAAACCGTATGCTTTTTATCAGTATTACTACCTTTTAAAAATAACATACATTGGTATATGTCCACAAAAAAATTAAGTTAAAGTCACAAATGATTGATATGCTAAAATCTCTTAATTCACGGTGGAGAATTCACAGTTTATACTAATGAAGTGGAAAATCTGTTAATTCGTGCTTTGCATTAGGAAACAACCTAAAAATATACAGTTATTTAGGAAACTATCTAGTCCGGAGAAAAAGATGCTTTGTTTTACTAGATTTCAAATAGCTTTTAAGCAGATGACAGGAAACCCTAGAACTAGGTTTCATGCTATTCGACACTCGTCAATACGGTGTTCCTGAAATCTTGAGGGAACTAATACCGAGTCATCCAAGCTGTCAAACATTGCTACTGAACTTTTCAAGTTCCGATTGCCCTCAGCTATATCCAACCATCTAATATCAATACACAAAGCATGCAAAAACGAGTTACTGATACAACAATATGACGAAAGGTAGAACTCGATCAATGCTAAAACACAAAATGATCATTACCCAGTGATCAATTAGTGCAGATATTTCAGTTCTATGGGCAGTCAGTCGTGATCTGAATAGCTCAGTGATGACGTTATAGGCTGCGAAACTGGGTGACCAGGGGCTTAGGCCTACCATTGCTGATGTATACCAACTAGCAGGACATCGAGATCCAGGTTTTTCTGACAAATACATCCAACCAGTTAACCTTAGAACGTAGTGTATGCAATATCAAGACTGGTGGCTACATTGCAAATTGATCAATGGAATTCGATAAACACGAAAGACTATACAAACATGACATTAAGTATTACTTAGTGATCACTAAAAAAATATCTATTGAGTTATCAATAAAACATGAGAAAATGTTAAATAACGAACCTATTTCATTTAAAACTTACATTACAACATAATGTTTTGCATTTATGTCGACCACAAATTAATTTCTTCTTACATACACGTTGACAACAGAGTTCAGGAGCGCCTATAAAATTTCAGTGATATATCTTGAAATAACTTACAAATGAATACAATATACAAACGATTTTTGTATAATTTTTCGTATATAAAAGGCAACTATCGATCTATTCACAACTCTAGTCACCTTGTACCACTGAATTTATATAATTGTTTTTTTTTCTTCTTAAATAACATATGACTGTAAAAACCGACTGACAATAATAAACAATAACCGTATGTATTGGAACAATCGTTAAGTAAAAAGTGCAACACATTAAGTACAGTTGATTTGATTATTTCTTAAGTAGCTTATCTGCATAGATCATTACACACTATATATATATATATATAAGTACGGAAACCCTAAGTGAAATATTTTCAGTGATTTATATGAATGTTTAATTTTAAAAAAAACTATAAAATAAATCTTTCGTTATTAGTTATTACAGAAGATCGGCAAAAGATGAAGTAAGATAATTAGATAGATGATTAGAAGTTGAAAAAGTTTACACAATAACAATGACATTACAGATGATCTCTCGATTATTATTTATTTATTTTAACACATAGATATTGGTACAAGGAGGCACCAGATACATATGCGCCACACAAATCTCATTCGATATGTGTGAGGGCTGTGATACTGACCGGGTGCCCAAACCGAAGCAGGTGGTTCCCTTGTGGGGCCACTCCCTGAGCCTTCGACCTGAAGGTCTGATCCACAAGGCAGTGGAGCATAGTAAGGAGATGCAGTCACATGGAAGCCGGTGACCAAGAAATTGGTTCATACGCCATTTGTTCCCGCAGGATACTGGAGCCCATGTGCACCATTGGTTTGGAATCCTGTTAAAGCGCCGGATATTCGCTTTTCGTCCTCTCATTTTCGTAAACAACACTCCCGCCACGAGAAGGCAGTGAGTAGGACTTCCGTGGCAGAGGCTATATAGGCGTGGCCATGTGAGAGCATTTCGAGAGGGAGAGCGGATTCTCCCCACTCTCGGCCGTACCAAAGCATTTGGGGACAAAACCCGTGAGAATATTTGTTTAATAATATCAAGAATAAGATGACATAAAATAAACAATGTATCACATTACCAATTGGTCGAAGTGAGAAATATGAACCAGTATGAGATTCAATGATTCACAGATGTTATGTTTGAGGTAAGACTTACATGTTCTCGGTTCGACCACACATTGGAACGTAGATGTGCACTATTAAGAAGTTCAAAACTATGGCAAAACAACTGACCAGTGGATTTCACTCGTTTACAACGGTTTACCGACTAGTGTTAATTCATGGACAGAACAGTTTCCATATTGAATTAAGATATGTTCACTTAAAAGTACATTTGAATGATAGACCAAAATGAACATGACTGATTAAATACAATAAAAATATCTGCATAAATTTCACTTTTATAATTTATCATAAGATACTAAAAGGTCATTTAATAAAATGTATGATTGCTTAAAGTAGAAAATAGAAATAATTACCTTCTTTATCTGATAATTTAGAGAACTCTTGACATGTCATTACTTTTGAACTTTGTCCACAACGACATTTTAATGAAATAGATAATTCACATGGAGGACAAGGGCCAGTATGACAATATTCTGAACATGTATGACCACATAGTGATCTAGGACGCCCACAGATATTAGGACAAGTAGGTAGAGGATCCGTACAAGATTGTCGATTGCCGTATAAACAACTTGTTGATACCTATAGTGAAGAATTAATGTAAAAAAAAATGACCTAATTTTTCTGTAACCAAATAAATATTAGTATGAATATGTTACCACAGTAAGAAAGGTACAACAAAAATTCAAATATATTTCCAAAGGATTTATTGTAGATATAAAGTACATTTTACAAAAACAAGACCACCACTCAAACATGTTAGAAATATTGATTCAAGCCAAATTCAACGATTCAGTCAGTCAGCCAGTAACTACATAGAACTTCGTACGTACGTACATGAGTTCGAGTTGCCACACCACATTAGCACAGAGATGCAGTTTTCGACTCAAATTCCGTAGTGGTAGAGTTAATAAGAGTATAAGCAGTAATCCGAAAGATAATGGTTTGAAGATGTTATTCTAGGCGTATAATCCAGTGAAATAAATTTCAACGATTCCCGATTACCGCCTAATAACAGAACTACTACTACTGTTGTGCATGCTACTTGTGCTGAGAGATATAAGTAGTATGTAGCAGGAGTCGGAAGTAGAATGCCTGTCAACAGGAGAATGAAATGAAGAGAAGAGAAAGGAAAACGAAGAGCACTTGGAATAACAAAAGAATTGGAACAATCAGGAAGTATGTAAAGGACAAATGAAGGAAGATGCCTAAACAATGTATTTAATGTGTGATTTTCACATTTTGCATAAAATAATAAATCGGTTAATCCCACCTGTGTCTTCGTCAACTACACTACTGTGATACTATAAAAGCGAGCAAATAGAAAACTTGGATAATAGCGTACACTAGTTGATGCAGTTACATATAGTAAAAGGACAACGAAAGATTATCAGAAGAAACGAGAAAAATAATAAAATGAATTAAAAATGAACATAATTAAGCGGAGGAATAAATAAGTGGAGATTAGTAAAATTTGCAAAGATTAAAGGAGTAAGGTATCTTTCCCATTATTATCTATGTTGATCTACATTACTTGGGGCCGTCATTCATACACTGAAGGAAATCGCATACGACTCGTATTAACAGTAATTGATTACTTAAGATAATGTCATTTGCTTCGCTTATTCTTAAGTATATTACGATCTAATCCTCTTCTAGATAATATCAAGTAAACGTTCTATAGCTGAGTTTATATTTAATTGGTGGCCCACGTATTAAGGCTGACACAACTCTAAAAACGGATAAGTAAGACAAGTAATCAGCATTGTAAATAATAAACTCATTTCAATAACAAATATATTATATAACTATGGATGAGGATAAGTTATTCAATGCTTTATGAACTCATAACGAATCAATAATTGAACTTTACTCGGATTAGATTAACATATTTTCCAGGTATTTAAGTATGAGCTACACCGTAAGTGTGAGAGCTAATGATATCGATCGATTATCCAGATTGAAGTAGGTGGAGCGGGTTTCGAACATGGGGCTTAATTGCTGAAATTTAAACGCCTAAACTACAGAGAGCCATCACCCTACTAACCAACTAGTCAAATTTTATTGATCAGACTGACGAGTGAATCATATTTTTTAAACTAAGAAAATAATAACTACACATCGTAAATATCAAGCATTCAAACTACAATATAAACTAACCAATTTAGTGAGAGGTGTTTTTCCACAAGGACAGGTTAAACACCATGCCGGATCAAGCGCACAAGGTGGACATTCTCCAGAATGACAGTAATTTGAGCACTTATGATTGTTGCAACTTAATTGACGACCACACACACGATCACATGAGAAAGTAGGACCAATTTTAACCAATAGTAAATCAGATGAAATAATTTGTTTATTATTATCATTAACTATTCTAGTTGAATCAGTATTGTGGAAATCAGGTTTGGATAATTGAGAGGATAAACTATTGTTTAAATCATCATTAGCATGTAATGATAAGTCATCAGCAATTGATATTTGCTGGAGTTTTAAAATATCAGAATGATCGTTACTGATTATTTTACTTTGAAATTCCACAAAAGCTGTACGTAAAGTTTGTAAATCTTTCTGAGAAAAAGTGCATTTCCGTATTTCATTACTGCCACAAATCAACTTTACATTATTATCCTGACCACAAAAACAAGCTATAAAAAAACAAAAAATAAATCATTATGAGCAAAAATGGATAGTGGCTAGCAATGGAATCCAGGACACATATTTCGTCCCAGTTGGGACTCATCAGCTGAATGTACCTGCATCTTAGAGTTCATTCCGGGACTTGATTCAAACAATCAACACAAAAATGAATTGTATGTAAAGAAAAAAAGCATTGAAATTCAATTCAAATGTAGAAATTTGTTTATGACCAGTAATACATTGAATGATAATACCAGCTGAAAATCTTATTGTTTACAATTATTTATTAACGTTATTATCTTGTTTGATAATAGATTTCAATAAAATAAAGTGTTTTATAACAATTTCAATGGTTGGAATCATGAGTCAATTGAAGCTAGAGCACCATGGAAAACCTGGAAGCACTAGACGGCAGTTTCGTCCTATTCTGGGACTCCCCAGCAGTGCGCATCCACGATCCAACCTCACGAGATTCCAACCCAAGACCTATCAGTTTCGCGCACAAGCGCCTAACCACCAGACAACTGAGTCGGCATCCAACGGTGTTAATTACTATAATATCCACAAAAGCCCTACTGATATTAATCAACATATGCTCACTAGTGACTGGCTTCAAGAGGTATTTCCTGGAGTTCTAGTTAAAAGCAGTGACCAGTGGAGTTCAACCGGGTCGTTTGTGAGATGGTAACTCACTGAAGACAATGGTGGATGTGTCGCTCAATTTCGTGGATTGGTTGAAGTTAGACATTAACACCGTTGAATGCCGGCTCAGTGTTTTATAACAGTTAAGAAATTGTATTAGAATTCAATAGTATACTGATCATTAGTCAAGCTGTTTTTCAATAACATTATACCCTTATATAATGGACTATAGTACTATACAAGTATATTAAGAATTTCTCAAACTAGATGTTTGATTTTAATATCCTTCATATAGAATTGATCGCTTCTCTTTCCTTCAATTCTTTACTATATCTGTAATCTGGAAGGTTTTGATAACTTCCATGGTAAATGGATTAAGAAAGGAACCATAGTTTCACTGTGCACACTGAAGAGAAGTAGTAATAGTATTAGGAGTCGATTTTCAGATTTTCATTCAATGTCTTATTATTGCTCAAGTGAACGGGTTACTTGAAGATAGAAATCAGCGGATTATAGAGACCGTCAATGTAACTAGTTCACTTAGTGAATATCGGACTAATCACCTTTTGACCAATAGCTTAATGACTACGAAAAACGACGAGATGACCGTAAGCCCTATTGGCCCACAAGCTCATTCTAGCTCACAGAGCAATCAGAAGACAAATATAGTAAGAGGATTTAAATGTCTGTTATTCTTTATTCATCCTGACTCAGAAGTTCCTCAGTTCATTACATAATACTATTAAATACAATATATACATATCTAAAAAGTAAAATAAAACATGTTACGATTTTACTAAAACTTTCCTATAAGTTACATGAATGTATTTTTCTAGAATAATCTCAATGCTAGTTCTTTTTTATATTCGTAAATGTGTGTGTGTCTTTTTAATGAATTTTCGCGTATACAGAATTCATTTTGTTGCTCAGTAAATATCGTCATTTCACTGTAGTGTCCATAGCTATGGTATGTACTTTGCACCTTCGAAGTGCAAAGTACTTCTACAAGACTAGCAGGATTCTAATCCTGTACTCACCATAGATGGTGAGCAGATAGAAGTAGTCGGGAAGTTCGTGTATCTAGGTAGCTACATAAGTGCTGGTGGTGGCATGAGTGATGAGATCGATTCACACATAATGAAAGCCAGAGAGGCTTATGCCAATCTGGACCACCTTTGGCGCCTTCGTGATGTCAGTCTGGCTGTAAACATTGATTATCTGACTTACGGTATCACAAATAAGAAATCAAAATATGCACATGACCAAGACATAAGTGATACGAAATTGAGTAATAGACCCATAATTAGTAAACAACAGTTTAGGGACGGTATATATATATATATATATATATATATATATATATATATATATAACGGTATTCCGTAAAATAGTTCCGAATGTTCCAGCTCTCCTAATTACTAACCATAATCTACCAAAATTAGTTCTTTACAACCTTTTTCGGTAAATTGTGCTCAACTATTCGTTTTTTTCATTTTGTTCCTCAAAAAATAGTACGAAAGAAAGTGGGATATACATTAAATCTGTATGGAAATGATTAAACTTTCATTATCGATTATCTAAGAAAATACGAATGGCTTCCTCAGTTGAGTCGAATTTTTATAAACTCTTTAAAAAAACACTGAATCACATAATATGCATTTTAAGTAAGAACATAAATGCCAAGCACAAATGTGGAACTAAATAAATGAAGGGAATATAAAGTATTGGTATATTTCTAATTTTAGTTAAATTGCAACATGATATGATCTTCACTCCATCCTATTAGTAAATAACTATTTGAATTTTGACTTGGTTGATGAAAATTCGCTGCAAGCAATTGGTGTCATGAACTTTCATTGAATAATGGCTGAAAGCTGGGAGTATTTTGTTGGATGTTTCGTTTCAGATTAAGATTTCGTAAAATTTCCAAAAATCGATAAAGTAAAAATGGGAATACTAAAGTAACATGGGTTGGTGAGGCTACAATTTATGGACGACCTTTGAACGACGCTAAAGTGACTTTGAGAATGTTCGCCTACTGACTAGAGTTAAATGAGGGTTATAAAGCTGTGTGAAGGATAAGGATTATGACTTACATTTGATGGTTAGGAATTAGATCAAGTTTTCATCACGAACTGACATCAGCTAAAATGCCAAAACGTTATTAAGTCAAATGGATGAATGAATTTCGCGTCAAAATCAAAAACATGTTATCCTAAATCTAATTGGCTCGTCCATAAATTATAGTCTCACCACATGGGCTTATTGCTCAATTTATTATTTGATATAAGATTCAATAATATTAAATCCTTAAAAGTAAAATGTGTACAATCGACAAAGTAAACGACTATAACTAGTATAAGGGTTGTGGAGATTATTAAGTTTTTGATTGAGATCATGAACCGATTGATGTTAGACCACCTTTGGAAACCTGGAAGGACAGTAATTTAGAACTTAGACACTATTACAAATAATTAAAATGTGAGATAAAACAATTGTTTTTTGTATGTAGATAATTCATAGGATTAAAACTGTCAATACAAAAATATAATATATATATTGTACCTGTTTCAATCATCCACTGACAAGGATTACAAGAACCATAATGACAAGTTAATAAACATGTATGAAAACCAGTTGCACAATTAGATGAAAGCTGACGTTCACATATTTGACCACAAGGTTGAAGATTAGGATCACCACAAGTAGCAGGACGTTGAGATTTTCCACATGGGCAACTCAAAGTGATAGTTGCTAAACATGGAGGGCATGGACCTGGATGACAAAGTCTATAAGAACAAAAATAGACTATAATGAAATTTTATTGTTGACAATAATTCATTGATAAAAAATGTTTAGTTTATATCTGCAAGCAATTAAAAACAATTAGCCGATGAATTGATGAAAAACTCTCGATATACAAAATGGAGATAAATAATTAAATGCATATTTCACATCATAGGAAGGAAAGTAATGTATAATTGAGAATATAGTTAAAATGTGACAGTCATTTAATCAAGGTAACATCTGAACTGTGATAATGTCTGCTTTCTTGTACACTACACTAAATAAAAATTAGAGAGTCGATAGAGGTGAATATAATCTATTTACAAATTTGATTCCATGTGAACTAATTTTGCTTAATTGTGAATATTTATTTTGCTAAGTGAAATGGGAAAAAATACACTGCTACTAAAATGCAACAGAAATATGAGGTTCTAACTATGACTGTTGGAAAATCATGTATATTGCGTAACTTATATCTGGTTCCAAGTTTCTGTCTATTATTACCATACTTCGACAGCTATAACACAGTGGTATCAGTAATAAATATTTTCTGCTTGATTTTTAACTGAACCTTTTACCAAATAAAGAATATCGAACTATCAACGGAGATCCAAAACTAAAAAAAATAATCAACATTCTTTCGAAAAAAGTCCGGTGTCAGTAATAGTTTGTGTACGTCGGTAAGAGCTCGTGTGTTGGTGTTTATGAAATGTTCAAGATCAGTGACTGAAAACTATTTTAATGTTGCTCAACGTCGATCAAAATGTTGCGTGTGAAATACATAGGCGTATAATTTATTATTCTTGGCCGTATAACAAACCATAAACCCATTATCCCCCCCAAACACACACGCACACACGAGCGATAGACCACACAAACCCCAACGTTCCCAAACTTCATTCAAAACGCATAAAAACAAGATGTGGTCAAAACTACTTTTTGCTCCTAAATTAAGTAGGTATACAATTTAAATCCATGACCACAAATAATATATAACAAAGTGTACATAACCGGAAAATTTTAAATATAAAGCCAAGCGACAGATTTAAGATTAATTGTCTGTAATTTATGAACAGTAAAATGTGACAAAAATTATTAAGTCAGACGATAGCTTACAGTGATATTATATATATATATATACTATAAAACGACAACTGTTTGGTAAAAGCTCGTCAAAAAGATACACACTAACTCACCAGTTAATAACTACTCAAGTTTCTTATTCTTCCTTTGTCACCTCTCAAGACTAATGTTTTACGACTGTTTCTTTTCTATCTTAATCCACTTTATCTTACTACAACACATTTGTTTTGGGATTTTTCCCCTATAACTTCAAAAATCTAACTATTCATATTTTTAGCCAAATCGAAGTTAAAAAGAAATACGCTTACAAAGCAATGCTGTTTATTTAACCAAAATTACTTGATCTTGAATGTTACAATACATAAGTTTGAACATCTTTGAACTCACTCTGTGCAAAGATGGGTGCACTGATAATCAGACAAATTGGATGCAAAAGTTATACGTTTCACTTTACTGCAAACCTGGTCACAACCATGTGGTATTGTAAAACGAGCAGGGTGAAATTCAGGATTTTCAGTGCGTCCACAAAAGCATCGGTAAGAAATTAGTTGGGGAGACATATCATAATTTGTTTGACAAGATGGACAGCGCCAAACGGAAGATGAACCAGACTCGATGTTAGGTTCCTGGAATGATTTTTTGGCCCAAGACCTGATACATGATAGGTGGTAAATGTGATAACACGTAGCACATGACCAAATTCGGTCAGTAACACGAATTTCTGAAATGCATATCATACACTGATATGTGCTATTGCGCAATTCATCGATAAGGTTACCTGACGAATAGATATAAATATCGCCATAAAATGTAAACACTCAAAAGTAAAAGGAAACAACGTAAGTGATAACTACGTAAAACATATGTCTAGTTAACTTCCAATGACTGAAAACAAGATCAATCAACAAAATAAACACGAGAAATTTGCAGGAAACACTTCGTTCATATCAATTTTTTAAGTGAACACATCACAAAATGTTGAAATCCTACCAAAATAAGAGGTATGCTTTAGCCAGTTATGAATATACAAGAGGTACTTTTTTCAAACTGTACGGTTATGAGTAAAAGACAGCATCGTTTATTATCATTCAACGTACGCACACTGGAGCTTACTAAATTGATGTATGCAACGTCAGTGAGTCGATCTATTATTAACAATCACAATTAGGGATGGACGTATACGTATAATAAGGGGTCATTATTTATATATACGCGACTGCTAATAGTTGTTAAATTATGAAGGATGGAATAGCGTATAAATCAATAGTGCTTAAATAAAGGTATTCATAGGGTGGTTTAAAAAGTTGACTTTTAAGTCTAACCTTGAATTAGGAATATGTCTTGATTTCTACATAAAAAAAGATAGAAATTACTATCCTGGAGCAGGAATAATTAGAAAGACTAACTACTATAATAATTCCTAGTCCTAAAATTTAGTCTGATGCTGTTCTTGAAACACTTTATTCAATAACGTTTTATTTTTTGTTAACGTAAAAAGACCGAGGGAGGAAAGTTACATTTGTGAATGTATGAAATTTATAAGTATCTGATTAAATCATATTAAGGCACCTTGAAGAGTATGTGACCATATAGCTTTCCTTGTACTAGAAAGAATTCTGTCACTATCACTGTTAGGAAACTCGGTAGCACTGTGGTGCGCGCTACTTATGCCGACAGACATAAGTAGTATGTAGCACCAAAAGTAGGTTGAGAATACTGAATTGAAGAAAACAGAAAGGGAAATAGAAAGAAATTGAAAATTAGAAGAATCATGGATGTAAAAAAACAGTTGATGGGAGATTTATAAATAAAGTATTTTATGTATGACTTTCACATTTTAGGAAAGAACTCTGTAATTTTGCGTTAAATAATAAATTGATCTCCCCACCAAGTCTTCGTTCAATACAGCATGACTGGAAAATTAAGCTGGTATCCACACTCCAACATAGGTAACAGTATGGTCACAATTTTAAGTTAGTCAGTTATACACAGCATTAAACCTGGTGAAAGTGTTTATCGGTTCAAGTTACCACAACTAATATGAGAATATTTCTACAGAAATCAAAAAGACAAAACGCAAAGAAATCGGAATGACGCTGGTATAAAACTAAACACTGAAAATATCGCGCAAAAAAAGAGAATAAAATAGAGGGATGAGTAGAATATAACACCAGTGTTCAACACCTAAATGAAGATAGAGTGAATAAATCTGCTACACTAAAACGCCCTTTGAGCTATATAATATAGTGATAAACTAATAAGCAGTGTTCGTTTCCCAACCCGTTTTACTCAAGTCGACGATTTCATATACTGATATTACATTTTGGTTTTAAATC
Source organism: Schistosoma haematobium (assembly GCF_000699445.3). Taxonomy (NCBI): domain Eukaryota; kingdom Metazoa; phylum Platyhelminthes; class Trematoda; order Strigeidida; family Schistosomatidae; genus Schistosoma; species Schistosoma haematobium. The sequence continues at coordinate 36,194,139 of NC_067199.1, read as the reverse complement.
CAGATGTAATTTAAAACCGAAACAGATAAATAACCCGCAACATTTTTCCGTCCTGTAAATTAACAATTATAAAAAGGAATAAAAAAGGCGATCCCTAAATATATATTTTGACTGTTTCTGATTTAATTATTCCGTTGTTTATTATTTGTTTCGTGGGTTATTTCCTCGGAATCGGTTTTATTACTTTTTATGATATATCTCTTGATGCCAATAATGTATCATATTTATATTTATAAAGAAGCTGCAAAACATTGACTCACTTCTCAAATTATCATGATTATTAGGTTTACAATCTACTTTTAAGTTAGCTGTTGGTCGTTGCCGAACAGACAAGGAAGTATCACTTTCTGAAGAACCAGCTTGAACTAAGTAGGTGGACTCAACCGAATAGTTTGGATTGGTTGAAGACTCAGAGGTTGATAGCGTCCGAATAATTTGATGGCCACCAAATACATGTCCGGGATATGGAAAACCTCTTCTGTGGCCAGAGTTTCTTGAAGGATGGCATGAAAAGTCACTGACAGTCATCCAGGGATTATTTCCCCTATACGGGTAGCAAAGGCTGTCACATGGTCTATAATGGTTATGATGTCCAGATCCACTGTTAAAATTATCTGTTACTGAACTTGGACACCAGTAGGTATGTGCTGATGTTACTGGACGAGAAGAGGCACGATGAGTGGTTCCCTTTGCTTGACGTATATTTCTATTGCCTCTACATAAACGTGGGTTATTTCTGGCATCGGGATACATTCTGACAACCGATGTTGAGAGATCCAAGCAAGAGTTTGTCACTTAATGAGGATTAATGAAACTTTATGAGAAGCATTTCAAAACAGAAAATGTATGTTTTAAACACGCAAAATCTGTACCCAACTTTACCTATTTCAAATTTGATAGACATGTGACTCGCATAAGCAACTACTTAAAGTTTTAGCGACGCTATGGGTGCATGGTAATATCAGAAATATAACATTAATTTTCAAACGTTACTCTGCAACTCCTGCTCAGTACGAGCACAATAGAATAGTAGTGAACAAGGTGAAGAGTAAAAAATGTAACAAAATGTATGTGTAGTCTTTGTCATAACACAGAACCGCGAACGCATAAGACATATAGTTCCTAAATTTAAATACCATTTCGACTTCCAGAAGAATTCGCGAATCCCGTGTCTTTTGCACTCAACAGAGAATTAATCGTTCACATAAGCCAGCTTACAAATATCATGAGTTTATTCGACTGTGCTTCAACCATCAGATTTCCTTATCCAACTTACTTTGTAGTACAGCATACATGTCACTTTAGGTAAGGTTGAGCTCGTAACCGTGCTCATTAAGGAACCTACAAGGCTCAAAACTGAGTCGAAGTACTAAACTATCAAAACAAATGACAAAAATGTCAAGATTGGTCAACTAAGTCATGTATTTGGGAGAATCTCCCAAATACACGTGTAACGGCAAAACCAACTGAATTATATAACTCAGTTGGTTTTGCCGTTACACGAAACACTGATGATGTGACAGTATGACCGGATTTTATCGAATGGATTTTGAATAGTATGTGGTGTATTCAAATATTACTGATACATATAACGTATGAATTGAAGTCAACCGATGTATGCAATAAAAACAGCTGACCAGTAACGCACGCTTTAAAACTGATCACATATCACATATCCAATATCTTAATCACGAGCTTATATAAACCGACTAATTTCTTCGTCTTCGCTTCTTATTTCTTCGGCACAGTTCCAGGTATCATTCGGATGCACTAATTTTAGTCAATTCGATTGTATTTTTCGATATGTGTATCATGTCATTTGAGTAAATGCGTATGTCTCAGGGCAGTAGTTTTTCTGGATACCAGCAGTTATCACATTACCAGAGAGGAAGTTGGCCGGTTGCATCAGGAAAATTATTAAAGTGATAAGTCGAGTGCTAACGAAGGGTATTGTTTCCAGAATAGCAAACTATTTAATTAGTTAGTGACGTGTAAGAACAAGTAATTGAAAGAACGAGAGAGAAAACGGAGACGATAATAAGCGAAATAGAACTTAGTTACTGATATATAAGAGGAATAACAATAGTTATGTTGCGAGACATGGATCAGACATAGATGGTTCAAGCGGAAGATGATAATCCATGTGTGAGTACATGCTTGTCAAGTCTCCGCTTGAAGCTATCCACTGAGGTGACTACGGCCACCTTAACTGGAAGAGCAGTCCAAACGAGATCGACTCCTAGTGAGAAGTGGTAGAATAGCTGATTCGTTGTCCTGTGATGTGCAGTTTTTCGGGAGTTGCCCAGAAGATCGTGATGTTCTGGTAAGACGTTTGTGCTGAAGTCACCTGGCGTGGTTAGTATGTTCTGCGCGACTATCATATCACTTCGGATTCTCCGAGGGCTCAATAGCAGTAATCCTGCATATTGGAGTCCGACTTCATAATATTTATTCTTTAGCCCCGTCACCCACCTGGTGACTCGTTTCTGTCCTTTGTCCAATAGACTGATGTCTTTCGAAAAAGAGAGATTCTACTGCATTGTGCACTTTAAGCTTAGGATGTTAAAACGTATCAAGCAGTCTCAGAAACAACCCTGAGCTGACTGAGCCAATTTTTTAGCCAAACGTAGCTGATTACTTTTTGGTTGCTTCCCCGATATAGTTTGAGCTGATGTCCAAGCTCACTTTGGTTACCAGTCCTAGATCGCCCTCCCAGGAGACATTTAGGTACTCATTTTCACAGCTGACAGAAGCTGCTTACATTCCTGAGGGTTGAACGTTCACGACATGACACTTTCACGGGTGAAGTTTCAACCCATAGTCTGTTGATCATTCTCCCGATGTTATAGGATTCTACTGAAGCTCAAGTGAATCTTTTCCGCCGTTTATGAATATTCATATTTTCGCGTCAACATCGTAGTTTAGTGCCACTGGGCTTATTTTATCGAAAAGATCAATAATAAAAATCAGGAACAGGAGTCAAATTGAGATGGTCTACTGTAACACTCCTTATGTCGAAACCCTTCAACACGTATGCATTCTATTCACTCAAGTAAGAAGTACCTTGTTTGCCGGTTCGTTTCACAGTGAAGATAGAGGAAAGCCAGTCAAACTTATCTTACTTACTTACTCCTGTTACTCCTAATGGAGCATGGGCCACTGACCAGTATTGTCCAGCCCACTCTGTCCTGGGCCTTCTTTAGTAGTTCCAACCAATTCTTGTTCATTTTTCTCATGGCTATCTCCACTTCCCGACGTCATGTGTTCTTTGTTCTTCCTCTTCTCCCTTGACCTTGAGGATTACAAGTGAGTGCTTGCCTTGTGCAGTAGTTGGCTCCTATCCACTTCCAGCGCTTCTTCCTGATTTCTTCCTCCACTGGAATTTGGTTTGTTCTCTCCCATAGTAGGTTGCTGCTATTAGTGTCCGGCCAACGGATCCGAAGTATTTTGTGAAGATAACTATTAATAAACACTTATATCTTCTGGATGATGGCTTCCGTAGTTCTCCAGGTATCCGCCCCATATGGTAGAACTGTCTTGACATTTGTATTGAAAGTCCTAACCTTGGTGTTGGTTGACAGTTGTTTTGGGTTCCAGATGTTCTTCAATTGCAAATATGCTGCTCTTGCTTTTCCGATCCGTGACTTCACATCTGCATCAGACCCACCCTGTTCATCAATGATGCTGCCCAAATATGTAAATGTTTTTACATCTTCCAAATCTTCTCCGTCAATTGTGACTGGATTGGTGCATGCTGTGTTGTATCCGAGAATCTTGCTTTCCCTTTGTGTATATTGAGACTTACTGCTGCTACACTGGTCATCTACTCCTGCCTTTGTTGTTGCGTTCGCCACTGATGTATAGCAGTGTTTGTAAATGTTACTTGTCACTGAGTGTGGAAAAATATGCACACAATTTACTGAATATTAAGCACCCAATTTTTTCCCTGGTTCGGATTTCTACTGCGGACCCAGTGAGAGTGACTCCCTGTGATTGCAAAGAATCAATCACTGTTTTTCGTCACCCTGGTTTACTGTTTTGGTCATGAATCAGGTATCAGATATAAGTTGACTCACTTTCTACATAGTGTACCGCTCGACCATTCAACCTAGCAGCATTATAAACTCGGTCACCTGACCTCGCCCTATTGTCGTACCAGCGTAGTGCAAAAGTGGCAGGTGTTTTAATCCATTCGTTTTATTGCTCATGCTACGAGATTAAACGTGCAGGACCTTCCTTACCTAAACCCGTGTTAGACCCCGTGGATGTCGTTATTCTTTTTCATGTGGTCCCTCATTTAGTCATTGACAAGTCCTGTTATCTTTGATAGTATTATGAGTAACATGGCTGGCCTGTAGCAGGCTGGATCTTTTCTACTTCCTCCTTTAAAAATTGACAAGAGTGAAATATTTCCTTTCTTTTTGGAATTGCTGTGTAATGTCGGTTATTATGTTAAGCCCATATACTTTATTTTGGCTTTCGCGCATTCCAGTCTACTCATTCGACTTGAGTCATATTTTGGCCATGTTAATTATTCGCTTATCAATCTTTACTGTTTTTATATGATCGCATAGGTGTGTGCCCTTCTTATCCTGTTCATCATATATCTGTAACTTATTTTCGCGTGATTAAATATTGATTAATGTTTGACCAAATGGAGTTGGCTTTCTCGCCATCTCCACTCTGAGTCGTTTCTCTTCTCTGTACTCATTTCGCTCCATATACAAAATATATGTATTCACAAGTCCATCCTCGTTATTCGACTTATCTAATTCTGTTATTAGCTAACGCGATTTAAGTCGATAATTACATACGAGAATAGGCGATATATATATTTCAACAACAATCATCATAAAAATCTCCTTGGAGTAAGATCTCGGACCACTAAAGTGGAGAGCCCTTTCGACAACATCGTTCTATCTAAATGACGACAAAATATGGGGCCCCATATCTGTCGCTCCGCTGATTTCCTGAACAGGCCATGTACCAATATACTGACTACTCTCTTGCAGTGGTGTGGCGTTACAGTTTTGAAGTAGCAGGTACTGTATATCGACACTCCACTTCTCGATTTGTGTACCGAGTCCCACCAAGAAAGTTTATGGCTTGCATGCTCGCTTCGTCGTCCGTGATGTCTGGTGGGAGCCATATTTCAGTCAAAACTATAGTCTATTAGTTTACTCCCTAGCCAATTTACGTTGGTGGGGAGACACTTGGTGGTTTACTTAGCCACATAATGCTCCTCTACAGTAGTATCTGTTTTGTTGTCTAGACCCAATGAACCCAACAGTCATTCAGAGTTGTGAAATGACAAACATATCAAGGAAATGAGGGGATACCTGTATGAACAACCATTTCAATTCACTAACAATTACACTGAAGACTTTGACACCCTAAAACTTGACAGAGACGTCGAGCAAGTGTCTTGCTTATTAACATCATTATAGATATTAGCAGCCATATCTTTTCGATTGTTGGTAATGAAATAGTTTCATCTTATACACTTATGTACCACGTATCGCCTCCTGTAAAAAACTGTACTGCGTAAGTTTTCATTATTTTAATTTTCTTGTGACGTAGTTCGTACGGAGGCAAGTACGTTCAGGCTTCCATACGCCGAGGATCCGGGAATATAGAAGTTCCAAAAATAGTGTAAAATACAAAGTGGTCAGTGGTGCTCACAGTGCTTATGTTACCAAAAGAAGCGCACCAAATATTACAGTGATCCAGTTAATCCATACAAGGTCTTTGCTTGACGAATCGGGGAGAAGAAACGACCGGTTATGTTGCACAAGGCATCCTAGCCACATGCATTTTGTAGAAATTGCAGAAACGGTTTGATACAGTTTATGCAACTGGCTCGATTGGCTTTGGTATACTTGAAAAATGTCAGTACCCTACATTCCGAACGATCATGCAAACATTTGATGCAATTAGTTCCCTTTATGAATTTGAATGAAGCAAGAACAAATACTGATGCAGAATAGTATGAATCCATAATATATCGAGGTTTCTAATCAGCTGCTTACAACCAAATATGTAATAGAAGTTTACATTGAGATAAGAAATAGTGTAAAACAATTGACATAAATGAATGTGAATGATTAGAACGACAAAGGTTTACAATAATAACTATATATACATGTAAGAAAAAGTCAGAGGTTAATTAGTGTTAGAACTAAGAAAACAATTAAGGATGGACGGTGTAATGGTTTAATGGAGTTATATATTTTGTGATAATTTTTGGGGTAGTGGAGGATTCGTGGAATTAAGCAGTGACAAAATAGGTTACGTAATAATTGAATGGAATTTGAAAAGCTAACAAAATTTAAGAGGGTGGGTGGGCGGAAATGTGTGAATGAGAAGTTGGTTCACGAGTTCGGTTATTAGGGAGGAGGGGAATACAACACAAAATAAATGTTTTAAAATAATTAAGATTAAGAAAATAACCAACAAGTGAAATAAAAAATAAGTAAATAAAATGGATTACCAGGGTAACAATAAGTTAACTACTGTCTCTTTCTGAATACATAAATCCGGTTTAAGTTTTCTTATCGCCGTCGCTTCGGCAAAACGGAGAGCAATCGTACTTTTTTGTCTACTGATAATTTTAAAAGCGTGCGGAGTATTGATTGTATGCCCGGTGTCAATTAGATGCCGAGCTATTGCACTATTGAGAGCCCTTGTCCCTTTCAGTCTCAGGTTTTTCGGGACACGCTCAAAAATGCGAACATATACCCTTCTCTTGGTTCTTCCAGTGTATGTGCTGTGGCACGTACATGTGAATTGGTAAATGCAATTGGAGCTACTGAGAACAGAGGACGTGTCGATTTTAATTTGTTTGAGAGAGCAGTTCGTTTCCCATAACGTTGTCAGTTTAACTGCTGGATAGTCCACTTTTAACGTGTAATTTATTCTGTGATTGATAGATCCGGTGACTTCATCTCCTTCGAAGCGCAAGTATAGGAAGCAATTTTTCTTTTAAACTGTATCATGCTTAACCGGAGGGTTGGTATTTGCATACTTGTGGATGAATTTCTCCGGATATGCATTATCACATAGGCAGTTGGTGATTATAGCAATTTCTTCTTCAAGGCATTCCTTTGGACAGATTTTGAGTGCACGGTCAAAAAGGTTTCGTACAATACCCTTTTTATAACTCACAAGATAGAAGCTGTTACAAAGACACATTAATCGTAAAAAATATCTGGAGTGGAGTTTATCTGAATTATAACAGACTAAAATTACTATATAGTGCAATTAGAGCATGTAATTCCTACACTTGGCCGTTGCAATCCCTGATCTAGCAACCCAGGCCATCAGCAACTTCCGTTACACAAGAACACAGGATAAACTTCTTTCCCAGGTGGAAGAGTTACCAACCACGCTATATAATAACCGTGTATGTCGGTTATCATATTTTTGACTGGGTTGAACAAGAGTGTTTAGTGGCCGGTGGATCTCACTCCAATTAGATCGTATGAATTTTTGTCATCACCTATCCTCGTGTATAATAGTAATAATAATATATTTCTGCATGTGCAGGTACACGCCATTTTTACAGTCATGATCTATAAATTACATTTGTTAGTGCACAACATGCTTCTCAACTTATTAAGTTTATAGTTGTTATAAAGTAGACTCACAGAGCGCCTGCTGAATACCATGACCTTGAGGAGACGCATACGTTAAGTTTGTTCCAGACGTCAGAAGTCTCATAGCTGTGCCCTCAGAGCAAGATTCTGAAGAAGAAAAAAAGAGAAAAATGAGCAGCAAGGCACTTGGATATGAACCCCAAACGTTGCTTAATATTGTGTAGTAGAACAGACATAGGTATAATAAATTAGAATAGATTCATATTATCTCTTGTTAGAGTGAAATAAAGTCAGAGGCTCCATATAAGAGAATGTAGTAATAAAGAACAATGATTTGTGTCGTTTAACAAGTTGGAGTAAGCTCACATGAAGGAAGGGAAGTCAAGGTTGGTACAAGGAAAGCGGTTTATTAAAAGGGAGTGTTTGTATAGAGGGTGAAGTGCTAAGAATACTAATGAATATATATTTTGTTGCCTAATTTTTTTCACTTTTTTTCCATCCAATGCCAGCCACACAATCCTAGTGTAAAAGTACGATTTAGCATGTTATAGGTTGGCTTAGTAGAATAGCTAATCCAGCATAATATTGGAAACGTGATTCTGAGTGGTGAGCGTAGGAAGACAGTCTATATCACAGATTGATTGACCTATTCTCAATCATAAACAGCCTGATACATACAAAATGTTCTGCCCCACAAACACGGGCGGATTGAAGTCATCGCCCTCACCATCAATGCCTGCTGGTTAGAAACACCACTCTCCCTCCTTTTGTGATGTTAGGTTCATTTAAGCTTATTTTTGGATGTATGTCATATCTCACACAATCCTCTGTGTTTCACATCCTGTTGGAAAACACTATTTCTATAAGTACCATTTTACAAGCTTCTCAGGCAGTTACAAGCTATGGACTATGGGTAAGGCATCGATGCAGTGCATCTGTTGACTATTGTATAAAGTATAGTTTGCCAATCAGAGTATAAGCATTGAGAAGGGTATAATGTAGTATAGTTGTTTATTAAAGCAGACAGAAAAGTATAGAAGTATATGAGTTGTAGACGAGATAATGAGTGAAGAAATATTATTAATTGCTAGTCAACATAGTGTACAGAAGAGTAAAAAGCTAATAAAGAATAAACAGGAAGAAACTCACACTAACTTGGTGCTGATGTTATTTTGTGGTGTCCTAACCAGTTGATTGGTAACACAAAGTTAAGTTACAGACATGTGATCAGTAATTGGATAAGAAATGTGCACGCACCTACGCGCTTATACAGAAACAATCAAGATTGATAAGCTAATAAATAACAAGGTCAGAATGTGACTCAAGTAGAATGGATAGAATGGTCTGTCCGAAACCTAGAATAAGGTACATGGGCTTAACATATTAACCGACACTACATAGCCCCCTTGTAGAAAATAGCACATTTTAAAAGATGTCTTTTTTTCAAAAATAGCGATGAAGTGATATGTGGTTAACGTTAACAATTAGTAGCGAATGATAATGGTACAACACTCGATAAAGTACAGTTTCGCATGAGAGGTGAATGTATTATGTGTGTCATGCTTATGTAAAAGAGCACATGAATATTGCAAAGGCGTGGACAAAATGGAAATGTTAGCATGTGAATGTGAGTAAATTAATGAGCGCACGAAAACTTAACATGCATTTGTGTTATGACAGTCTGAAAAATAATATAACACGTTCGTATGAGTGATTCAAAATATCGTGAAAAGAGTAATAAATTGTTTGTGGGTATGACAGGGAAATAAGTCGTCAAAATAAGTAGCGTAGAATATGACAGAAATTGGTCCGTGATGCTGACAGGATAGTGAAATATATATTCTGATAAGCCGAAGTAGAGTAAACAGCATCGACTAGCGACGAGTGAATTCGAATTTAAATACGTAGTTCCCGTTCATAGGACAATAATAGTCAAGTCATGATATGATAACTGCATCGACGGGTGATATTCGTTGCTGTACTGCAATTGATGATAATCACAAAATGTGAAGTCAGTGTACGTTGTTTGCATTGACGTATGAGACTGACCTGGATGTGACAAACAAGAGTGTATCTTTGAGAGACCAGCTCTAAACTCTATGTTCTGGTATACAGTGCGATGGGAATAGAATAGTAGTTGCAGTACTCGAATAACATTTTTAGGTGATAAATGATTCAGCATGCAGTTATGAATGTGGAAGAATAGACAAGATGAACGTAATGGTTACTTACTAATCGGCTAGTGAGAGGCATCCATAGACATAATAGGAGGCTATTTCGAAATGAAAAATGTATGTTACGGTAACATGAAATAATGACCTCGACTAAGTGAATGAATGTAATATTAGGTCAAAATGACATGGAAAAACTGGAACAAACTCACTTAAAGCAGGAAAATTTCACGTTTTTGAATAATAAAAATATTCCAATGAGTTTCGAATGACATAACATGGAGTGTTCATAAAATGATAATTCGTTCGGTGAGTGATATGATCGCGAAAATGTCATAATTTAATGGCAGCACGAACAAGAATAATAAGTTCACATTCGACCATGATATTGACAGTAATGTAATAATAAACATGTAATTATAATTTGAGCCGCAATGGAACAATCCGACGAATGGATCAATGAGAATAGTTGACATGAGGACAAAGTAACGATTAGATAATACGACGTGAGCATGTTCATACCATGACACACAGGCTTTGCTGATTGCGTCGGATTGGAGATTGCGCCGGCCTCGCTGAATCTGTTCATCGAACGTATGGAGTGCGGAAGTTTCTTCGTCGACGTAGCTTGTTGCGTTGTGTTCGTCATCGGCGGGCTCACCACTTTTATGAGGCCCTTTATTTTGTCGTCATTTAGATAGAACGATGTTGTCGAAAGGGCTCTCCACTTTAGTGGTCCGAGATCTTACTCCAAGGAGATTTTTATGATGATTGTTGTTGAAATATATATATCGCCTATTCTCGTATGTAATTATCGACTTAAATCGCGTTAGCTAATAACAGAATTAGATAAGTCGAATAACGAGGATGGACTTGTGAATACATATATTTTGTATATGGAGCGAAATGAGTACAGAGAAGAGAAACGACGCAGAGTGGAGATGGCTGGTAAGCCAACACCCCTTAACCAAGCGTTAATTAATATTTATAGTTACACAAAAGTAAGGTACAGACATGTGATCAGTAATTGGATAAGGAATGTACACACACCCACGCACTCATATAAAAGCAGTCAAGATTGATAAGCTAATAAATAACAAGGTCAGAATGTGACTCAAGTAGAATGGATAGAATGGTCTGTCCGAAACCTAGAATAAGGTACATGGGCTTAACATAATAACCGACGATACAAGTGTATATTGCGACAAAGCACTTGATTTATATGATCTAGACTATTTCAAACAGTCCTGGTTAGGGTTTGGTTTTAGCCTGTAAAACTGGTCAATAGCTTCGGTAACCTTATTGTGTTCTTACGGCAATATTTTTTACATTAAGTTGTTTCGGATGGCAAATGCCCCTGTAGGGTCAGTGGGATGTCAGTGAACCCAAATCAAGTGATCCATCAGGCTGAAAAACTACGTTAGATGACGGATCATTGGACTTCTGACAGCCTACCACTCATCGTCAAGGTGAAAGATGGCCAACATTAAACAATCATTTGTATGTCATAGACTGGCCCATGTGGCAGTGACCTCACGCTGTATTGCCATGGACTATTCGCACCAATCCAATTCACCGGTAATGTTATGTCTATTTCATACAGTCATCCAAGTGTCCACAGAACCTAAATATGACGGAATGGCAATCCACGTCCAACATAAACCGTGAGGTATGACTTCGACATAAGCTTGGAGGTTAGGATATCTTCGTCCAACTTTAATAGACCACAGTTATCCACACAGATAATCCAGAGTGGCCATCTGTGTCGTGATTGATATGCTGATGGTCACCGTTCAAACTTCAAAACACAGATTGCATAACCCATTTGTTAGCCACTGAGACCAAAAACAAAGGGACAAATAAGAGTGGCAGGTTTAATTATGACAACCATTATCCATAGTCGCTTCCACACAATAAAAACCACTTGATACAGATAAATATTTACGAGAACTTCTCATATTTTTGTCAATGACGAATAACCTTTCATTTCTGCCTGGCATTTAACTCACCACCGCGGTCCAACCACAGACTTAAAATCAACAAATATGAATTTAAAAAAGCCATATAAGCATCAGATAGATGAACTTCCACACAAACAAAACCAGTACATTGGATAAATATCTTTTTTGTCACTTTTTGTGTGACATATACTTTCCATCCATACGTTTCTGTATTAGTGATGCTAATTATTTTCCTATACTTGGACTAGAAATTTGTGGTCCAAACAACGTACAGTGTTGCGTACCGTTTCTGTTAGTATCAATTTACTCACAAAACCAAAGGTTGTGTAAGGGTTCTAATGTGATTGTGACCGTGTTGGCTGCACTAAACGCCTACTTGTTTCCTTCAATAAATGATTGTATTACCTCTGTAGAAATGGAAGTTTGAGGACAGAGTGTGACTGATTCAAACCTTTTACTCCTTGAGTTCATAAGATCAATACTTAGTGTAACGGAAAGAGAACAGTGAAAATCCCTCTGCGGCTTCTTTGTTGAACAGTATTTTCATTTATTTGTTCCTTCTCCCTTTTGTGTATTCCAACCTTTGTTTCGATCTCGTTTAACCATGTCTTTTGTTCTTCAGTCTTCCCCGTTTGAGCCTTTATTATGTGATTTTGATTAAAGACCTATTTTGTTACCGAATTTTCTATTGCATGTTGCCGGACCATTGACAGTAAGGTTGTGTTTGACTAAGCTCAAGGTCACGGCGTGGTTCATTTTGTGACTGTTAACCTTCTGACTGTCTGCTTGGGAGAATTGCTGCAATCCCTGCAGATAGATATTTGATCCCATCTTATTGGGAATATTTGTATTGATTCTCAGGTATCAAACCCTTTAGTATTAACTGTCCCTTTCATTGTTTAGCGCGCTACTTTGCGTTAGAGAAACTTCTGACTGTATAGCACAGGCTGTACTGTTTGAGGTATTTTGTATTTTTGATGTAATTTGTTCTGTTTTCTTAATTAGAACCGTTTATATTGAGCACAGAGTTTGTGTTTTGATGTAATATAATACGAGTATCTCAAAGACGCGTTGTGAGCTATACAGAGGAACTTGGTCTGGTCTAATAGAATAAATTTTGGGTTCGTCAGTCCGTTGTTCCAACCGAATATTGGCTGTTCGGTCGTTACAGTTCTCAAACGAACAGTGATCTCAAGTGAAATATACTGGAATGCCTGGAAAGCGCAATAAGATCAACGAAAACTTCGCATTGGGTCACAGAGAAATGCAATCGGATTCACCTCCAGATATACGGCAAGTCAAATTAGATGCATTTTCATGTCATGGCTCTAATGTTAGTTTAGTAAGTAGACATAGCAAAGTTAGCTCTAGGATTACCTTAGCAGAGTTAAAAGAAAGACAATTATTAGAAATGAGAGACTTGAAAGATAGACAGAGGAAGCAACTACTGTGCTTTCAGAGAGAATTTGGGTCGTTAAGGCTGAACGAAAGCACGTGTAGTAAGTTATCTTCTGTTTCTAACTGTGATGACAGAGAAAAGGAGCACGTTCACAGGTTCGTAAGTCCTTCTCATGACCTTAGGATAAAGTCTCTAGAAAAGTCAAAACTGCTGGATTATCCAGGAACGAAGAAGAAGGAAGTGACCTTGGAATCTCTAAGTGTAGGTCTTGAACTTCCAACAGTAGAGCGCGATGCCTACTTCAATGAAAGTTACAATATTGTTCCTTTACCTAGAGGAGTGGCTGAGGAAGACATTGCTGCCCCTGTTATTGGCAATGAGTCTGGTATGTGTAAAGCTGGCCTCACCAAAAATGATGCCACCAGAGCCGTATTACCCTCTATTGTTGGAAGAACTAGACATCAAGTAGTGACTGTGGGAATGGATGGAAAGGATAGTCATGTGGGGGACGATGCTCGATCGAAACGTGTTATCCTGACACTGAAGTACCGAATTGAACATGGTATTGCGACTAAGTGGGGTGATATGGAGAAGATATGGTACCACACATTCTACAAAGGGTTGCGAGTGGCAACAGAGAAACATCCGGTGTTGTTGAGAGAAGTTTCATTGAACCCGAAGGCAAACCGTGAGATGACAAGGATCATGTTTGAAACTTTTAATACACCAGGTACGTGTGCTGCTACTCAAACGTTGTTGTCACTATGTACATCTGGTCGTACAACTGGTATAGTGTTGAACTTAGGTGACGGTGTGACCCACACAGTTCCGATTTATGAAGATTATGCGTTGCCTTATACTGTTTTGCGATTGGACCTTGCTGGTAGAGTTCTTGCCGACTTTATGATGAAGATCCTGACTAAGACAGGTTGCAGTTCCTCTGTCTATTCGTGGAACATACTCAGGCGCAAACCACCGGACATCGTTTTACTCTATAGTAAGTCTAGAGTGGCACCTATAAAACAGGTAACTGTGCCTAGACTGGAACTAGCAGCGGCAGTATTGAGTGCTAGAATAGGGGAAGTTTTAAATAAGAACCTTCCTCATGTGTTTGACAAGACTCACTTCTGGACGGATTCTATGATAGTACTGTACTATATAAAAAATACAGATAGTAGGTATTCCACCTTCGTGGCTAATCGTCTGGCCGCTATTCATCATTTAACATCTGTGGACCAGTGGGGGCACGTAGAATCCAATGAAAATCCTGCTGACTGGACATCACGAGGCATACGGAAGGAGCTAGATTTAAAGAACTGGATTGAGGGTCCTTCCTTCTTAAGGAAGAGGGAGTCGGTAGGAACACTGACGCTTATGTGCGAAAACCCCCCGGAAAATGTTGAATTTAAAAGATGCCACATGACCAACGCAGTTGCGCTAAAATATAGCTTAAGTCCAATTCTGCTATATCACTCAAATTTGATAAAGCTGATTAAAGCGGTAGCATGGCTCAGAAGATACGTGACCTATATAACCATCATGTACTCCCATCACGATGACAGGTCCCTAAGTGTGGGCTATCTGTCAGTTGATGAATTGGATGCAGCTGAACACAAGGTATTAGCCTTAGTGCAAAAGGAAGTGTATGGGGAAGCAGTAAAAGTGTCTCGATGCAATGGCGAAAGCGCAACTGATATAAAAGAGCTAAAAAATCTTTCACCTACGCTAATCGATGGATTGCTTTGTGTCGACGGACGATTAAATTACTCGGATTATCCACTCTCAATCAGACATCCGGTAATTTTACCCAGTCATCACTTCGTAACAGAACTTATTATTAGACACCACCACCTAGAAGGTCACACCGGTACATCACAAGTGTTAGCTACCATACGACGAAATTATTGGATTGTTAAAGGAACCAGTGCAGTTAAACGAGTGATAGGTAGATGTGTGAGGTGTATACGCGCGAAAGCCAAATTAGGCCAACAGATGATGACACCTCTCCTTAAGTGTCGAGTGCAGCAAGGCTGGTTTTGCTTCTCCTCCGTCGGGATAGACTATTTTGGGCCGCTGATAGTTCGTCGGGGAAGAAGTGAGGAAAAAAGATATGGATGCCTGTTTACGTGTCTCCAAACACGTGCAGTACATTTGGAAGTAGCTTTCAATTTGAGTACTGATGCTTTTATAATGGCTTTAATACGTTTCATAGGAAGGAGAGGAACTCCTAAGGAAATCTATAGCGACAATGGAACTAACTTTGTCGGGGCTACTTCCGAATTACGGGCTAATATGAGTGTGTGGGACAAGCATAAAATAAACGACTTAACAGTATCGAAGGGTATACGCTGGCGTTTCAACTCCCCACTAGCTAGCCATCGAGGCGGAGTTTGGGAGAGATTAATACGGTCTGTTCGGAGGATTTTACTATTTATTTCCAACGGGCAAATATTACACGATGATAGTTTGGCAACTTATTTTGTGGAGGTAGAACGAATTTTAAACAACCGCCCAATCGTTCCTGTGACGTCAGATGAAAAGGATGATTTGGCGCTCACGCCAAACACTTTGTTATTACTAAGAGACTGTGATGGTTTAGGAATGGAGTGTAGTGTTGCGGATAGGTATTCAAAGCGATGGAGACAGGTAAATTGTTTAGCCAATACCTTCTGGCGTCGATGGATAAAAGAGTACATTCCTTTACTGCAAGTGAGGCAGAAATGGTTTTGCAAACACAGAAACTTAAAAGAAGGTGATGTAGTTCTAGTGGCTAACGATGCAACTACTCGGGGTTCGTGGCCAATGGGACGGGTTGATAAGTGCGAGACAGATAGAGATGGGTTGGTAAGAACAGTGATGGTGCGAATGAGAGAAGGTGTAGTAAGAGATGTGTGAAAGCTCTGCCTTCTAGAGGGAGCCGAGTAATAGTAGATTGTAGCTTGGGTTTGTGGATGTACAGGCGTATTGTTGTAAGTCCTGTGCCTCCCATTGATATAGAGCAATTAGTAAGGAGAGTCATGACAGAAATGTATTCTAAGGTGTCTTTGCGTAGCTGGAGGGATTTTGGGGGCCAGTGTAACGGAAAGAGAACAGTGAAAATCCCTCTGCGGCTTCTTTGTTGAACAGTATTTTCATTTATTTGTTCCTTCTCCCTTTTGTGTATTCCAACCTTTGTTTCGATCTCGTTTAACCATGTCTTTTGTTCTTCAGTCTTCCCCGTTTGAGCCTTTATTATGTGATTTTGATTAAAGACCTATTTTGTTACCGAATTTTCTATTGCATGTTGCCGGACCATTGACAGTAAGGTTGTGTTTGACTAAGCTCAAGGTCACGGCGTGGTTCATTTTGTGACTGTTAACCTTCTGACTGTCTGCTTGGGAGAATTGCTGCAATCCCTGCAGATAGATATTTGATCCCATCTTATTGGGAATATTTGTATTGATTCTCAGGTATCAAACCCTTTAGTATTAACTGTCCCTTTCATTGTTTAGCGCGCTACTTTGCGTTAGAGAAACTTCTGACTGTATAGCACAGGCTGTACTGTTTGAGGTATTTTGTATTTTTGATGTAATTTGTTCTGTTTTCTTAATTAGAACCGTTTATATTGAGCACAGAGTTTGTGTTTTGATGTAATATAATACGAGTATCTCAAAGACGCGTTGTGAGCTATACAGAGGAACTTGGTCTGGTCTAATAGAATAAATTTTGGGTTCGTCAGTCCGTTGTTCCAACCGAATATTGGCTGTTCGGTCGTCACACTTTGGGTATTATATAGATTGTGGTGGACCAGACAATGTGTGAACTTGAAAAGTGTCAACAAATTTATTAAAGACCAATAGTAATATTAATATATACCAGTTAACTGTTACAAATACAATAAAAAATGGGACTTTACTTAAGTTCACCAAATTGATGCGTGTTCAGCTTTAGTCCGGTACAGTAAATCCACAATTATAATTGCTTGCTAATTCCAATCAGGTTGACTAACTCTTCAGTAGTGTAATCCAATGTAAGGTATGGTATATTCTCACTGACAGTCTATAAATGTAAGTAATATCTGATTTAGATTTCAGTTAACTCAATCACACGCGAAAATAGAACGAGGGATATGTGTGTAGCAATGTATTTGTTAACAAGCCACAGTATGTCACGCTATGTAGTTGTACAACGGAAAGTGTGTTCAAGGTCATTCACTTAAACAACACGTAAAGTCATTTAATGACAAATGTACACACAGTGAGAAATTGGCAAAATACAAATAACATTAAAAACTATTTACAAAATAGGCTTGTCAGGCCTCTCTCCACAAGGTGCATAAAACCTAATAGTTCAAGACCCAAATGTGTTGCCAAAGAAGTTAATGGAAGGATAGCAGATCCAACCTACCGATATCCGTTAAAGGAACTGTTTCAAAAATTGCTTCGCGACAGGGTTATGAAACATAAGCATCTTAAGAATGGTCGGAGTTAAACAATAAAGAATTTTTGACGAACGAATATTCAGACGACTGTCCAGATTTAAGCATCATACATGGTTGCAAACTGTCCTCGTTTCTGCCTAAAATAATGCACTCAATGAATTGGATTTATTCAATTGCATTTCAGAGATTACCAAAACTCAGAGCAACCATGTTTTATTGGTTACTAGGTCTATTGCTATCAAAGTCAAAAATCTAGATCTCTGTAACATACACTTGTTTTCTTAAAATGCGAAACAACGGCAGATGGTCCCAAACTCCTTAAACCGTTCTTTGCACAGGAGATTTATGTCACAGGCAAGGGGAAACGTGTTTATTTTGGAGCCCTTATACTTTCACCAATTCAACCACAAACTGTAGAAAGTCCTGTGTATGTTCTAGCTGAAACCGTCGCCCTAGCAACCGCTTCAGGAAAAAACCACACACAAACGCGTTGGCGATAACTATACTAGTAGCTACATATATCTCATATACGCTAAAGATGCAATAAAGACTGACTATCTTACTGATACTGGAGTAAACGTTAGCGCACTTCCTGTGAATTCTACGGATCGTTAAAGCAAGCGCACACTCAATCTGCAGGCATCCAACCTCAAACTGATAGTCAGCAACTGAGAAAGATATATTCACATAAGGGGAGCTCAGACAGACCCATTCCTAGGCTACCTTCTATGTAGAAGTTTCAGTGCTTACGATTGGAAAGAATTTACGAGAACACCACTAGTAGCAGATAGATCTATGAAAACGAAGGTGTAGTTGAGAGGAGAAATAAATCATTTATTTCGGGTACACTTTTTCTGATCATGATTTTCCCCAACCCGAATTCAACATAAAATTTGCCTGTACTTTTAGCTCGTATGGCGGTCATCAGGAACCCCTTATAACCATCGACGGAGTCATATGTGGCCAATAGCTTTACGTAATACAGAGCAATCAAGGTGCCACCTGCATTTTTAAATCGACGAATTTATCTGTCTTGAAAATACATAGAAGATGAGCAGATTTCCATGTGGGTTGCCAAGAATAAGAAGTGGCTAAACATGATAAATTTCCATGTTCCTTCTCTCTTGTCTTCCAAAACATGTGGTTCGTTTCCTAGGGCGTTACTGCTAAGGCAGTGGCGTGCACGTGCTTTGTACAACAGAACTCAAACTTTTGTTGCCGAGCGATTATCTTGACAGGTTTTGAATTTTAAGTCAAATATAGACTATCTCACTGTTTATAACGAAAGTAGACGACCTCTGTCGGTGACTGAGGGCCTACACGGGTTGGATAGGATTGGTAAGCTTCTAGATTGTGTCAAAAACACATCATAAGATTAGAAGACAACATATATTACGCTTCCGTCGTATCCAGGTACTATGACTATCATGACAACCGTACTAAACTTACAACATTGTTACAGAAGTATATTGATAAGAATAGATGTAAGGAATAGAGCGCGACCACTGCCGCATGAAGCAGTCGATGGTATGAAATTAACTGGTGCGTGTTTGTTGTCCTTGTTTTGATAAGAACCACTAAGCTGTTCGTTATTCAGCGACATGACTGCCATATGATTTAGCTACAACCCAGTCACATTTTACTGGTCATATCCTATGATTTAATAAAGTCTTCAGCAACATATGAATCCAAACGAATGCATGCCGTCCAAAACCAATGATATGTTGAAAAGATATATTGGATTAGAAGAACACTATGCATACAACGGACTTTTAGCCTCACTTAAATCACTGACCACTTGAAACATTGAAATCACCTAAATCAATTTTATAACAAACGATAACGAAGACGTTCTAAGTTCTTCACTTCTTTTCGAAACACGTGCTGAGTTCTTTTATCTAGAACAACAACGACGTTAGGACAAACAACGTGACATTTCGATGACGAATTATTATTTGATAGATGCACGAAATTTGATGATAAACAGTGCACAATGACCTCATAGGATTAAGTCTCATTAGTGATAAAACAATATTTTACATTCACTAGAATTCACTTTGATAAAAACCACTGATGTATCTTACAAAGAACTACTGGTTTTGTGCATTGGAACGCTCCAACACTTGCGCGCGTGTCCAATATATTTCAACGTGAGGTGATGGATGAGTACGAACATTACAACTACGAAGAGGATAATGTAGCGGGGTCTAAAGGCGGCAAAAACAGAACGAAGAGGGATGTTGAGGAACATCATAAAAAGTCGGAAAACAGGACAAATCGTATCCACATTGACTATCAAGTCAATAATGAGGAAAAGCAACGAGAACAAAATCTCAAGCACGGATCGGAGAATAGTACGTCTCCTTAATGCAATTAACCATTGTATTTCAGAAAAATAACCCTTTTCCCCCGTAATCACGTATACGTAATAAAACTTCTTAATGCAATTTGCTTATGAGATGTTCATACATTAGTGGTTCGTAGTCTTTTTGTAGCTGCATTCATTCGATAATACCGGTTACACTGGTCTTCGAGACACATTATAAAGTCTGAAATAATGAGTAGGTGAGAAATATTGTGCGACCAAAGTATTGAAGAATATATAAGATTCAGACGATATTTGTGTTTTGGGGACGGTAAACCCGAGTTAATATTTCCCCCGTACATTTCTGAGGATGTTTAATCTTTTTCTAGATGAGTTAATAAACGACTCAGACTAATTTCGGTAGTAGCTTCAGAGGTCTGATTAACTGTTTTCTTTAAACTTATCTATCAGGATTCTTGGTCGTTGCATCTAAAAGTTACTTCTGGGTTATTATAGATTAGATCGAATTAAACCATTTCTTAATGTCATGGACACTGTAACTAGTCAATTTGTGGTAGGGTATTGTATAGAGTTGTGACTTTTTGAACCTGCTGCCTTGCTAGTTTAGTATCTGGAATCCATCCCCAATCTCCCATATTTGGGGTTTTCCCCGAAGTTGTAAGAAATGTGACAGTTTCTCCATTGTGTTATAAGATTCTGGGGAAAACCCAAACATTTTAGGGATTTCCCCCAGACCTGGGGAAGTTTTTGTGCGTTTGTGCCATTTCCCCAAAGTTTCCAAATAATGCTTCCTAAAACAAACAAAATTTTCCATCAAAATAGAGAAACTGGGTCGGATAATGATTCTCTGTACTTCTCCCAAAAGACTTAAATCGACTATTGGACATGAGGTTTTCAAATTTAGGAGGTAACTCAGAAATTTGATCATACGAGGTTTAGTTAGTGTAATTTCTTTGTCTAGTTTAGGGTTTACAAATATGAATTATGTTACGACTGGTTTACAAGTCGAATGACACAAAGTACATCATCAGGACGACTTTATTTTACGATGATGCTCTAAGCAGTCCCAGTAAGACTGCCCATTAACCAGAGAGATTGCACCAGTTGTCTTATTTGGTTTTGAAAGTCTCGATAATTCATATGAACTAGGCCGATATTTTTGTCTGAACGTCTAGAATAGGTTCATTTCAATTATTATTTCTCAGGGAAAAAGACTCACTTAAATTTCACTGGAAGACCTGCTTTTATTTTCGGGACTAATCACTAGAAGGCAGTACATAGTGGGTAATCAATAAAATGCATCCTGGGATCTTAAATGTCATACTTACTAGAAAGGGTTAGGTGCTGCATGAACGGCTTTCCCGCCAGTGTTATTTGAAGCTATTAGTAATGATACCGTCAAATAGCCATATCATAAGCGTCGTTACAACGAACTTACGGGGTCGTATTCCGTGTATGCCACGCATAGCCAACTACCCTGCTGCATACTTGTTCCCGAGTAGTATCGAATGGTCCATTCAACAGGACAAGAACTTTGTAGTTGAGATAAGACTATGTCACTCATGGCGGAAGTAATTTTCTGGATACGCGAGGCGTTCATTCAACTACTTCACTGTTAAAATGCTTCACATACCAAGCACCTTCACTCGAGATATGATTAACGGAGATTTTAGATTGTTCAGTTGTATGCATTGTTAAGACATAACTGGATCTTTGCCAGTATATACTCTAGTGGGCGATAAGTCAAGCATCAGATAATTCACAGAGAAGAATTTTTGGTGCAGTCTCATGTGTGTCGCCTATTATTTGAATATTTTCATAGCATAGGATAAATTACAGGTTAACTAAGAAAGATTGTGACTTGTTCTTTTGACCGGTAGTGGATGTACTTTGTGGAAATGACATTCTTACTTTAACATCGTCACATTTGGACACCCGCTTGTTGAACTTCGGCAAAAACAAATATTTATAGGGTCAGTGGCTTTAAATAACAGATGAACTAGAAGCAATACCTCTGAAGAGACCACAATACTAATTAGGTTAGGCTTTCTGGTTAATCCCAGTGGGGCGTTGTTTGGTGTTTCTTTGATGCTCTACAGACGAGAGAATTTGACAGTAAGACCAGGTAATTGTTTTATCTGACATTGGTAGGTATTAATCAGATCCTTGAACCACGAGGCGATATGAAAATCCTCAACTCATCAATTCAAACAACTTTGGTTAGTGTAATAAGATGAAGATTATTAGAACTATGCCCAAGTATGCATAGCATATGCCATCATTCCCTTCTGGAAAAGGTGGTGCACCCCCTTAAGTTTCATTATAATGAGGAAATATTTTCAAATGCACCTGCGAATTGTTTATCTGCGTGAGAGTTAACGATGCCGAACAGAGGTGGTAAAGTCGGTCTTGAAAAACGTCTTCTTCAAATGATCTACACTTTAGAGTCGTTGAAGTGCCGTTTTGTTCTTGGAGAATAGATAGTTTATCTTACTCAGATACTCAGAATACAATGGATTGAATGGTTTATTAAGGGAGTGCAACATTATTAACGGTTGAGTCTTACCAAATATTACCAATCATTATGTAAGTCCAATCCTTACAGATTTCTCCATACTTACTAATTTAAGTTCATGTGAAGAATGACTTTCGGTAAATCGGCCTAGAAAAACTAAGAAATATTGATCCCTATACATTGTTCCACATTGTATTTTCTGAGGCAGCAAAACTTTTGATCGTTAAACAGTTTGACATTCTACTTATTTATGTTTGGATATGAATGAGAATTATCAACATCGATGCGACAGCTTCCTTATGCAACGATATAACTTACTACTAAGAAGGAAAAACTTTAATATGCATTTACACAAAGAATCATGATGAGATAAAGTGTACAACAAACATTGTCATCAAGCTTCCTAGAGTACTTCAGATCTAATTATTTTAAGGTCCAAACACACCAACACACGCCGGTCTCAGAGGTCGTCCATGTAATTGATAACCTACTTTTGTGACCACAGCGACTGTATTTTTTTCCTTTCCAGCTTCCAAAGGAGCTTGGAATACAGCTTCATGAATATTTGGGTCAAAATGTTCACCAACTTGTGGAGAAATCTGGACTAAGTTATAGCGGGAGAAAACCTAATGTGTAACAAAAAAGAAATATTTAAATCTTAGCTATGATAATTGAAAACCAGAAGCTACTATAACCGTTTTTATTTTGTCTAATGAGCTTTATTAGATGGTTGTGATATCCCATTATAAGTTTGGATTATAAAACAAATGGTGCAGTTATAATAAATTCATTTTGGCTCATCGCATTTATGGTTAAGCTGATGGTGAAACGATTGCACTTATAAGTGAATCTAGTTAGCGTTTGTCAGTTATTTTATACCATGCTGAAGTTTAGTGGGCAGTAAATATATAGTACACATTACGCCGCAACTAATATCTGTTCAAGACAAAAGTTTGCTGCTCGTCAATTATGCTCATTTCGTTACCGTATGTAATTGGATTAGGTAGGTTGAACAAAGTGAGTACATCAACACACATGTTTAACTCACAGCGACCTAACACCAGGGAAAATATAATTAAGCGAGCAGATAATAACTAGATATTACAGAAAGCACACAGAGGAATCAGTTTGACAAATATAGTGTCCAAAAATATTAGCTTCAATTATACTTCGACGCCTAACCAAAGCTCGTGAAGAGCAGACTAGAGAAAATTAGGCTGGTTTTCGACCTGGACGTGGTTGTATAGATCAGATATTCACACTTCGTCAGGTTCTACGACACAGACACACATTCAGACGCCCCACAATGGTATTTCTTGACCTCTGTTGATCGTAAGGTTCTATGGCAGTGTTTGTCACTGAAAGGAGTACCAAAGAAGTACATTAACCTTATAAAAACTCTCTACTCGAACACAACTGGTCGAGTGAGAACTTATGGCGAACTGTCATCAGAATTGATTACCTCAAGTGGTGTTCGTCAGGGCTGCCCACTCTCTCCGTTCTTGTTCAACTTTGTCGTCGATGCACTTTTAGAGATAACACTTTCCTCGTCTAAATTTCCAGGGGTTGAACTTCTACCGGGAGGTTCACTTGTTGACTTGGAATATGCCGATGACATAGTTTTATTTGGTGAAGACGCTGACAAAATGCAGAGTCTTCTGACCACTCTAAGCAACAATGCAACCATGTTCGGGATGCGATTCTTCCCCTCGAAATGCAAAATGTTGCTTCAGGATTGGGTTGCATTGACACCGGAAATAATGATAGGGAGTGAAGTAATTGAGCGTGTCGATCGCTTCACTTATCTTGATAGTCTCATCAGCCCTTGTGGTCTGGTGTGTGACGAAATCTCAGCACGGATACAAAAGGCTCGACTAGCTTTCACCAACTTGAGTCATTTATGGCGTAGGCGAGATATCCGTCTACTAACCAAAGGACGTGTTTACTGCGCAGCAGTTCGTTCCGTCCTACTTTATGGCAGTGAAATATGGCCGGTAAGAGTAGAGGATATTCGTAGGTTACTAGTATTTGATCATAGGTGTCTTCGAAATATTGCTCGTATATCCTGGGACCATCGAGTAAGTAATGCAGTTGTTAGGAAACGGGTACTAGGTAAGGATGGCAAGTCGATTGATGAAGTGGTGAAACTTCATCAGTTGAGATGGCTGGGATGTGTTACGTATGCCCAACCACCGACTGCCTTGATGTGCGATGTTCAGTGGTATAGGAGTAGGTTGGAAGAAAGCTAGGGGCGGCCAGACCAAAACATGGCACAAGTCCATGAAGTCACTGACAAGTAGATTGAGTCATATTGGTAGGTGTAGACTACCTGGTTGGGGACCGCGAGATGATAGCAACCGATGGTTAGAGACCTTGAATGACATGGCTCAAAATCGTTTGCAATGGCGCAGGTGCATCCACTCTTTGTGTTCTCCCAAATTCTAATCTCCTGAATCCTCCTTGTTTCTTTATTTTTCTCTCTCCAAATTTATTTCACTGGATTATATTCTTTAAATAACATGTTTAAACCCTAATCTTTCCGATTAATACTTATACTCTTACCACCTCTACCACTACGGGATTTGAATCGACCACAGCATCTCTGTGCTAATGTGGTGTGGCAACTCGAACTGATGTACATACGTACGAAGTTCTACGTTGTTACCGACTGACTGACTGACTGACCGACAGAAAGCACACAGGAACAACGCAAATATAGTGTATACTTTAAACCGGTGAAGTACCATGAGAGTTGCTGGGGCCTGAGCTTGTTCTTGAATTTGTTGATAAACCACTAGTAAGAGTCCATGGTAATCAAGGGAGTATCATTAAAAGTGGAGAAGTCAAAGTTGGATGTGCCAGACCCAGTTTCTCTCTGAATTATCATTATTACTATATGAAGCTCCGAATGAATTTTAATTATGCCTAGTACTCCGCGCCGAGGGGCATAGGCCACCCGCCAGGATTCTTCAATCAACTCTGTCCTGGGTAGTCATTTTTAATTGCCACTCATGTTCTAGGTGTTTGCTTCCAGTTCCCGACGCAGTGTGTTCTTTGGCTTGCCTTTCTTTTTTCCTTTCAGGATTCCAAGTTACGGCTTGTTTCGTGAGACAGTCTGATGATTCTCGCAATATATGTCCTATCCACCTCAGACGTATCTTCTCAGTTTCTTCAACCGGAAGTTGGTCTGTTTTCTCGCATAGTAGATTTTAGCTGATGGTATTCGGTTTGTGTAGACAACTGTCTATAAATACGTCTATTTTTTTATGGTACTTGTGGTAGCTCTACAAGTTTTAGCTCCACACAGTAGAACTGTCCGGACGTTTGTATTGAAGATTCTGACTTTAGTGTTGGTTGACAATTGTTTGAGTTCCATATGTTCTTCAATTGTAGAAATGTCACCCTTCCTTTAGCAATCCTTATCTTCACGTCTGTATCAATGATGCCGACCAGATATGTGGAAGTTTCCACGTCTTTCAGAGCTTCTCCATCAAGTGTGATTGGGTTGGTGCTCTCCGTGTTGTATTTCAGGGTCTTGATTTTCTCCTTTGTGTACGTTGAGACCCGCTGCTGCTACATTGGCTGTTTCCACTTGCGTTTGTTAGTGTATATAGGGTAGAAGAGCTAAGTCATCTGCAAAGTCTGAATCGTCTAGTTGCATGCAAGCTATCGATTGTACTCCGTACTTCCCCTGAGATGTGGATGTTTTCCTAATTCAGTCGACCACCAGAATAAAGAAGAAAGGTGGAAGTAGACAGTCTTGTCTGACATCGATCTTCACTTGGAATGCATCTGTGAGCTATCATCCATGCACGACTTTGAAATGTAATCCGTCGTATGAATTCGGTATGATTTTGACGATCTCATCAGATACATCATGGTGCTCCAAATGGAAGTATAAGTAAATTCACTATTTTGAAACTTCATTGTCGTTTATATAGCTTTGTAGTGTACAGTCTCGTGGCGTTATCTGAATGTTTATTATTTATTTATTTGAACACATAAATATTGGTAGAAGGAGGCATCAGATACATACGCGCAACACAGACCAATGACAATCGGAAGACGAAAAAGGAAGGTAAGGAGCCGAAAACGTTAACTGGGTTCCTACGAATGATGTTTCAGTTATACCTTACACTTATGACTGGGGACACATTTATATGTACACTATAGCCATGTGTTTCTCTTGTAACATATTTACTATCGATTACTTAAATTGACTTGGTAGTGTAAAAAGGGAGAGGTTCAGTTCAATATCTACAACGAAGAACTACACTGAACCACACAGAAGTGCCAAGTAATTTATGGGAAATTTTCGAAATATAGGATGTGATCACAAAGGGCTCTTACCTTGAACAACTGGCTTTCTGTCAATACTAATCCATGGTACAAATTAGCGAACGGAGGATTAACTCCATCTTTTAATTGGTCTTGAGGAGCTGATTTAGTAGCAGATGTTAAAATATCAGCCACTTCCAGTAAATCTTTGCAGAAACTTTGGATACCGAATAGTTTGGCTTCATCTATCTGTTTCATCAAACGTTTCCGCATGTTTTCGGACTCGGCGAGAGCCCTTTTATATTTGTCATCTAAATCATTATATCTTTCAGTTATTTTCAGCATTTCATTCTTTAAGGATTCTATTTCTTTATCACTTTCCTTCGGCGTTGACTCTCCAACGGCTTCTGTGCTAAATTTACGATTGAGATGCAATCCAAAGTAGCCTTTTCCAATAGAAGTCACAGGGCAACTAGCGTAAAAAAATAGACAAAAACGAAAACTTACCGAAACTGCTCCAAGTGTGTAGTATTTAAATTAACACTGCGCGAAAACCTGGCAACAATGTTTAGCGCCATAATAAAATTGTAAAAATTAGTTCGCTGTACAGATGATCAAATATATTACGTCAAAGGAACGAGTCCTATACAAAAGTAAATACAATAGTGCGTTGACATACAATATAATTATATATATATATATATAGTGGTATGAAATACACTAAGTTCTATTACAATTATTTAAACATCTCGGGAATATATGAACATGCTTTCACACTAGCAATTTATTCATCCAGGTTATGTAAAACAGACAAAACCAATTAAATAAATTTATTTCGTAACTGTCTTAATAAACCTAATTTTGTATAGTGTGTCTTAGGTAATACCAAGTTAGATCCAAACAAAAGCTCATTTTTAAAAAAATGAAATATGCTGTGATCCTTATGCTGACAGGTCACATACAGATAGTACTCCGTATCTTCTTAAAGATCAGTGTTTACCATGAAAGGAAGTCTTTTTATGAATAAGTAACTGAAATCCTGTAGGGTTTCGGTAAGACACTGTTGGTCGTTATTATCCCTTCCAAACAAAATTCGTGATATTGGACATAACTTGGACGAGGAGCATCTTCTGATTCTGAAGATAAGGAAAGAGTAAACGGGACGCTATCTGGATGGAAATTTGGGAGTGTACAGCAAGGTATGACTTGGACTTTGCGCTTCGAGATGGCAAATATGGTCCAAAAGTTGATGCTTGAAGATTAACCCTAGTAACAGTTCACCAACGTATATTGGTCACCGTAATTATCAAGGTACTATTGACAAGACATTAGGTTTCGTGTAACAGTCACATCACAGAAACTTTGACGTTGACATGTATAGGACTTCATCTGAGTGAGACCATATCTGAAATATTGTATTCTAGAGGCTAATACGTCTCATTACTGGAATCAATTCGATGGGTTTACTAAATACGAGCTTACGCAGTCGGATATCGATCACATTGCAAGAGGGCTAGTGATACTCGCCGAAACCCCAAAACTTATAACATAAAGACTAGACGCCAATTGTCAGACCACTCTCATTAAAAGTGCCTCTAAATTGTAAGTAATAAGTTGATGACAGAACTTTCCAATCTTTTCCATGAAGACTAGTCTGACCCCTAATCTTTTTGCTTGGTCCACGACAACCTGTTCCGGGCGCTAGTACAGATATGTCCAGAAAGCGCGGTCGGGATAACCTAGATTGCTTGTTTTCCCAGTTGGAAGATGAGAGGATATGTTTTAACAACATGCTCCAACAGTGGCCGCGTTCAGTATCCACATGGATAATTGACACTCCCGAGTACCCTAAAACGGCAGAGGGTTTGGAAGGATTGCTCTCCTCAAAACGCTTCCGTATGGACACGCACATGTATCCACTGCCCAGAAAGTCCTACACACTGGCTTTTCGCGGCGGCTGACGAAAAGCAATATTCGGTCTTCAAAATGTGTTGTTGAGTATGGAGTTGGAAAACCCCAATTCCAATGCTGTGGTGCACATAGGCCCCACGATACTGAGCGAACAAATGGCATATAAACCTACTCTTGGTCAACGGCTACCATAGGACTGTGTCCTCTGACCTTGCTCTCTTGCGTTATGGGTTAGATCTATGGATTAAAGGCTCATGAAATGACCCCCTAGGAAACCATGCGTTTCAGTTCTGGCATCCGAGAATCATTCCAGTCTACACACAAATTTTGTGTGGCATATATTTACTTTAGTGCCTTTTCGTACCCATGTTTGTGTTTAAATAAATAATAAAATAGATGACCGACATATCTCTGCTATCTTTGTTGAAGACGTTAGGTTGTATTCTAAGTCTGTGAAGTATGACTTTTGGACGCCTAACTTCATTGTTCAGATCTAGATGTTACTTTAACATTGTGCAGTACGTAATATAACATACTCTTTGAGTAAAGACACAATTTAAGTGAGAAAGATTCTGAAAAGTCATGGAAATCCTGGCCGAAAACCAAATAAAGTTTATGGAGCAAAATGGAGGTATTAACGAGACAGGATGGCTTCAGGAAAGGTAGGTTGTGAACTTAAAATATTTTGATAGTGTAGGACAGCCTGAAAAACCGGCGAGATCGGAAAGTTGACTGATACTGCTTATTGATTTCGACAAGGCATTCAATATCGTGTTACCAAGTATCCTGTTTATTATTATTTATTTATTTCAACACATAAATATTGGTACAAGAGGGCACCAAATATATATGCGCCACACCATATTTGTGTGTGTGTGGGTTGTGATACTTCCCAGGCCGAAATAAGTGGTTTTCTTAGGGGACCACACCCCGAGCCTTTGACTTAAAGGTCTGACCCACAAGGCAGTGGAGCATAGTAAGGAGATGCAGTCCCATGGTAGCCGGTGACCAACGATTAGTTCATACGCCATTTGTTCCCGCAGGGTACTGGAGCCCATGTGCACCATTGGTTTGGGATCCGGTTAAAGCGCTGGACATTCGGTTTTCGTCCTCTCATTTTCGTAAACAACACCCCCGCCACGAGAAGGCAGTGAGTAGGACTTCCCTGGCAGGGGCTGTATACGCGTGGCTGTGTGAGAGCATTTCGAGAGGGAGGGAGGGCCCACCCCACTCTCGGCCATACCAGGGCATTTGGGGGCTCCAAGTTTCCTGACTATAAGGGTAATGGCGTGGGTCTGAATTACCAGTCATATCTTGGATGTGAAGGAATTCTATGACAGTGTCGATGTCCAGTGTACAGCATGAAGCAATTCTGAGTTATAACCTTTTCCGTATATTTATCAGTGATTAGTCAGTATTTAGTTCGCTGGTACACCGCTACTTGTAAGATTGTGAACAAACATTAGATGCGAGGACTCCGGGAGAACTGTAGGAAGATTTAAAGTTACTGGAGTGAATAAAAGCCCCCGCTTCTGATGGGGGGGGGTGAAAATCGGTTGGCGAATACAGAGATCTTCACGAAAATAATAGAAATTGTTATTAACGAAACAGTTTTTAGTGAATACCACAGAAACTGCGAACCCTATGCAAAGCGATGTCACATTAATTTTGTTATCTACAATCAAGTTGCTGAATAAATTTAAGAGATCCACCAGTGACTAGTCACTGGTTGTTATTAAAGTGTGAATAACTGAGTGTGATCCCAGTCTCCTACTTTGGGTAAGCTTTGGGGTTTTCCCTAAAATCCTAATAAATATGGTAGTTTTCATTAAAGTTTGGGGGGAAACCCCAGTGTCATAAGATTCTGCGTAGAACCCAAAATTTCACCAAACGCTTTGACGATTTCCCCAAACCTGGGAGAATTTAGGGGTTTCTATGCCATTTCCCCAAAACAGACAAAATGTTCTCCAAAATAGGAAGATTGGGGTGCTTCGATGTTACGAACGAGTTTAGTTTCAAGGTCTCAGTTACTGACATATAAACATACAGTAGCTTGCAATTTTTATACTAAAATTCGTAAGTATGGTAACTAACAGCATCATTTTCATGCGTCAACTCACTCGGATTTCCTTAGCGTTCAGCTATAACGTCTAGCCTCTGACAGATTTATGTATGGCCCAAAGTTATGTTGAGTGCTGAGGAGCTGAAGGCAACTCACAACAATAGCGAGATTAAGACGACTTGACAAACAAGAACCGAAGTTAGCAGAGCAAGATCACAAATGCGTTACAACGCCACAGTTTCAATATAGCGGTAATTGACCTCCAACTGGCCTTCACGTGCCAATGAAGCTCTAGTTCAGTTTGCATCGAGAAAGTCGTTATATTGCACAAAAAGTAGGCCATCATCCGTATTTAGATTTTGTACCTAACAAAGGTTATAGAAAACCTACAACAACAGATGTATGGAAAGCTAACATACCAGCCATTCAGGAATTCCTGGGACATCACATTGATTCCCAAGGAATTAAACCGCTTGAAGAAAAAGTCGAAACCATAGTCAACTTTCCCGAGCTCAAGTCGATCAAGGCATTACTCCGGTTCCTGTGGATGTGCAATTTTTACCGACGTATTCTCCCTAGCTGTGCGGCCATTTTGCAACCTTTGACGGATTTACTGAAGATGGATAAAACCGCAGCTCAGACCAAAAAAGAGAATACCATCACGTTAACGCTCGGGGCCAGAGAGGCTTTCGCTAAAGTGAAATTGATGATATCCAATGCTACCATGCTACAGCATCTAAACACCGACCCCACAACGCACTTTATCCTCTGCACTGACGCCTCCCAGAAAGCAGTAGGAGCAGTGTTACATCAGTGCATTAATGACAAGATTACTCCTATAACGTTCTTTTCCAAAGGATTATTGCAAACTCAAGAGCGTTATAGCACCTTCGGACGTGAACTTCTGGCTATGTATTTAGCTGTAAAACATTTCAACTTCCTGCTACAAGGCCGTGATTTCTGTATTATGATTGATCATAAACCCCTGTGCTATTCCTTTAACACGTCGTACGACAAGCATTCACCACAGGAAGCCAGACAACTGGATTATATTTCTCAATTCACTACGGACATCCAGTTTATCAAAGACTCCTCCAACATTGTCGCAGACACTTTATCTAGAAAAGATATCAACATGATGGTACACAACCACAACATCAGCCTCGAAGCTTTAGCTAAACTACAAGTGAACGATGCAGATTTGAAGGCCTGCAAAGAAAAGTCTAACTTGAATCTTAAACCTGTACCCATTCCTTTCTCAGATGCATTTATTATTTGCGACACTTCAACGGGTAATAATCGCCCCTTTGTGCCACAACCCTGTAGATAAAAAGTATCCCAACAGCTACATGGACTGTCGCATCAGAGCTGCCACAAGGCTTATCACAGAACGCTTTGCTTGGCCAAAAATCAATTCGGATGTTAAACGTTGGACACGTGGCTGCTTACAATGCCAACGCAGCAAAATCCAAAAACACACTATTAGCCCGATCGGGGAATTCCATATTCCCGACAAACGTTTTCAACATATTCATTTGGACCTAGTTGGGCCACTGCCTACGTCCAATTCCTTCACCCACATTCTCACCGCAGTAGACAGGTTTACTAGGTGGGCCAAAGCCTCCCCCATAAAAGACACTTCGGCAGAAACAGTCGCTCCAGTCTTTCTCGACCGCTGGATATCTAACTATGGGGTACCATCAATAATCATAACAGATCGTGGTCCCCAATTTCAGTCTGTCCTTTTTCAGGAGTTCACTAAACTTCTAGGGGCTTGGTTGAAAGATTCCATCGCCAATTAAAAAGCTCACTGATGGTGCAAGCTGACTAATCAACGTGGAGCGATGCCTTGCCGCTTGTACTCTTCGGTATTCGTTCAACCATAAAGGAAGACATTGGATGTACAGCCGCCGAGTTAGTCTATGGTACAACTCTAACGTTACCTGGTCAACTAGTCAACTATGAACCTACAACGCCAGGGGATTCTACTCACTTCGCAAGTCGCCTATTACAAACGGTGCAGAATATTAAAGCAATATCCCCTCGCGAAAACAACTATCGAGTCCAACTTGATAAAAACCTTGAAACGTGCAAATTTGTCTTAGTCCGAGTAGATGCGGTTAAAAAACCAT
This sequence comes from Schistosoma haematobium, assembly GCF_000699445.3. Classification (NCBI taxonomy): domain Eukaryota; kingdom Metazoa; phylum Platyhelminthes; class Trematoda; order Strigeidida; family Schistosomatidae; genus Schistosoma; species Schistosoma haematobium. The sequence goes on along the minus strand of NC_067199.1, from coordinate 36,161,369 downwards.
TGAAACCATACGAAGGCCCATATACAGTAATTAAACGCACAAAAAATACTTCGTCATCAACAGAGATGGCAACAAGCAGACTATTTCTATGGACAGAATAAAACCTGCTTTCTATGAAGCTACTCAAGTCAAAGAAGACAACGCTGTTGACAAACAACCCCTCCCACTAGCGACTGAAAAACCAGTGGAGGATAAAAAACTTAATTCTAAGCCTTCTTGTTTAACACGCTCCGGTAGACTTATAAACAAACCAAAGCGTTATGTCCATTTCGTCGATTAAAAAATAATAATAAATAAAAAACCAAAGCAAACACCTACCGATGTCCATCACTACCAATTTCACCCAAAATTTTTTTTCTCTTTTCACAGTGTACATAATCAATCATTTTTTTAACAATTATTCGTTTTGTCACATTTTTTTCAAAAAACATTTGTTACATCAATAAACGAGTAAACTCTATTTAATTATTCATTTGTTGTACACAAAAATGAACAGTTCAATTTTTTTTGTATGTGTGGGTTTATTAACAGTTTTGTATATTATTATCATTGTTAGCAAAACAAGACATTGAATGACAGTGTCTTCATTTTTTTTCGTTATGCTATGCTACATCATCGCTATTATCACACAATAACACACGGAATATCTCACTAATATACATATCATACGCGTCTTCACATCTTTGTTGGTTATAACTGTAAATATTATTTTTGTATACATGTATATATCATATTCTTACATTTGTTGTTGTTGTTATTATAGCCGGTGTTACCTCCGGACACTCTGGGGGGAGCCATGTGGTGATAGACCTGACAAGCTTATTTTGTAAATAGTTTTTAATATTATTTGTATTTATTTTGCCAATCATTAACTGTCTGTATAGTTATCATTAAATGATTGTACTTGTTGTTTTAGTCAATGACCTTGAACACACTTTCCGTTGTGATACTGACAGCGTGAAACACTTGTGGTTGTTCGCAAATACACTACTACGTACATACATTCCTTGTACTATTCTCACGCGTTATCGAGCCACTTGCATTCTAAATCGAATATTCTCCACATTTTAGACTGTTGTGCCATTTCTATTACATTCTACGTCAAGGAAAGTTACTGGAGTCACATTTACCTCATCGGAGTTATTAATCACTTATAATTGTGGATTTTTTGGAACCAAAACTCAACGGAACACGCGACAGCTAGCTGATTTAAGTAACGTCCCTGAACTTTTATTTTGTGTTACTAATTTATAAGTTATTAGGGTTACATTAACTTTTGGACGTAATAACTTTATTACTAACTTATGGTTAATATACTTTTTGGTCCACCACACGCTGCTAATACAGATTGGTTTGTAGAGGCTAGCTTATCAGTTTAAGAATCATGATCTGTATTTTAAGATAAGTTTGGTCTAGTTACGTCCTCGTTCATGCCATGCCTGAACCGAATAACAGTCCAGTATGGATAACTAAACCAGTCAGAAAACTTCTTAGAAGCAGGAAGAAGCACTGGAATACATTCATCTCTACTGGCTTAGAACAATACAAGTCCAGTTATGGATTCTGGATATAGTCCGAAACGGTTATTCCCATATATAAAAAGGCGAACTAAGAGAAGTGATGGCATTCCATCACTTTTGATACAAGAATATTGCAGTAAAGTGTTTGCTGTCAGTAGTGAAGAAAGACCAAAGATTCATTGTGAATTCGGTGGTTCGCCGATGGACCCTGTGGTTATTGAGAAATGAACTGTCTTAAGGCTTCTTCAGCATCTCAAACCTGATATGTCCAGTGGTCCTGATGATATTCAATCTAGGATTATGAATGCCAGATCAGGTGTAATTGCTGGACCATTAGCGATACTGTTCGACATGTCGCTGAGGCAGTCCAGACTGCACAGAGACTGGAAAGACGCCATAATATGTCCGGTGTATAAGGCTGGGAGTAGGAATTTAGTTAGTAACAATAGACACGTTAGCTTAACTTGTGCGGTTGTAAAACTGATGGAAAAAATCATTCAGATATCTATTATAAACCATGTTGAAGGGCATAATCTTTTCTCCTGGGAACAACATGGTTTTCAGAGAAGCCTATCATACTTGACAAATCTCATTCCAAGAGAAGATTGGACTACTGTATACGATCGGAATATTCCTGTAGATGTGATCTTCATAGATCTAAGTAAGGCCTTCGATAAGGTTTCCCACTCTGGTCTTAAATTCAAACTGGTACGTTTCGGAATCCATTAAACAGTCGTGGATTGGATAAGTAACTTTCTCCATGACAGGAGACAAAGTGTAATGATTAACAGGGCTCTCTCCTCGTGGGTACCTGTAAAAAGTGGGGTTCCCCCAGGTACAATCCTAGGTCCTCTTCTCTTTTTACTTTATGTAAATGAATTGCCAACTGTAGCGAAATCATCCGTCCTACTCTTCGCTAATGACATAAAGATTTGGAGACCCACACATAGTATGTCGGATAGAATGGTATTACAGGACGATCTTAGCTCATTGGTGGCATGGTTAGACATGTGGTCACTAGAAGTAAATCTCAATAAGAGTGTAGTGATGCAGTTAAATAACTCTGATGAATCGTATGACTATACACTACGTGGATTCGTGCTACCCAAAGCAAGAAACTATAAAGATTTAGGAGTCATATTAAGCAATGATCTCAAAACCATTAGTCATTGTAAGGCTGCCGCTGCAAGAGGCTACAGGGTATTATGGTCAATTCGTAGGTCTCTCCAGTATTTAGATGACAAAATGTTCGAATTATGATACCCGATTTACTTGCGACCACACTTAGAATATGAGATTCAAGCAGTGAGTCATTGTTTCAAGCATGGAGCAGATATGTTGGAAGGAGTCCAACGACGAGGTGCTAAGGTGGTTAACGGTCAATCTGGCCTATATTAAGAAGACAGACTGAGACACCTTAACTTACTCCCATTATCCTACCGTAGGATACGGGGTGATCTAATATTGGCTTATCGTATCCTGAACGATGACCTTGATATTAACATGTCTTATCCTTTACTTCCGTCTAGGACCGACCATTTGAGAGGTCATTCAAAGAAAGTTCAGAAACTGAGGTTGAATCGTTTACGTCTGGAGTTTCGTTTCTCGCACCGAGTAGCAAATTACTAGAATTCTCTACCGGAACACGTAATATCAGCACCTTCTGTTAATATATTCAGAACGAGATTGGACCTCCACAGTATTATAAACTGCAAGGATTAATAGAGGTTGATAGACCTCCTATCCTTATTACTGAAGACTGAACAGAATGAAACGTACATTTAATGTCTCATATTTTGTAACGAGCACTTACGGATCAAGACTAGACGTAATGCTCGTAGTGTTCGCCTATTAAATTATGGTTAGCACTTTTGGTTACTCACCACTGTACGCAGGCTTCCTCATATTAGAGTAATTCTTTTGACATTTTGTGGGATTGAAGCCGTCTAATCTCGCAGCTCTCTTGTGTATCTCAGTGATTAAGGAGGCTATATCGTGGTGATGAAACAATACATTTACTACGCAGTCAACTAATTTATGCTGTCTAAACCCATCAATACAATACAATCTCATACTGCGTAATTCAAATTTAAGTTTAATATTTTGTCTGGTTGAAGTTCTAGACTTATGTATATTAGTTTCATTTCTTTGTATATTATTTCTAATTCGCATATATATTTTGAACACAAGTGCGGCCATTCGTTTCGTAGCAATAAGGTTGTTGGACAAAATACTAAAACATAATCAGACATTCGTTAATTTGGTTATTTTAGGATTTCACTTAGAAAGACGATTGAAGGAAAAGGTTTGATGAAATATATATAAATAAATATTTGGAGCTGCAGAAATGACAACATTATTAGAGCAAGATTGTAAGAAGTAAAAAGCGCTTGGGAAGTTGCTATGTATGTCAGATAACTGCTACATCCATTCATTCATCATTCTAATCTGCAGGGTGAAGTCCAGGCACACGGAAAGATTGTTTTTCTTTAAACACTATCCTGAAGAATTAACGATCTCTAGGAGGTTTCTGACAACGTGGTCTCTTAACGATAAAATATAAAACCACCAACTAGTCTAATTGTCTAATAGATAGTTCAGGAATCAGTGATTTCTGAATTAAGGTGTCTACTTTCGGGTTTCGTTAATTTGTTGGGATGACCTAGGGTGCTTAGTATGTTATAAAACTCGATGTTGACCATCGATTTCCTGCTGTGAGGCGAGAACACATTCGTCATGGATAGGTCGGTATCATATTATCTGTCCTCCATTTATATGGCCTTTTATTGTGAAGACAGTTTCACATTTCACAGTTGATTCCGTAAATGTGAAGTTATAAACAATACGAAGACTGATCTAGTTAACAAAATGTCCTATTATTTTCCGATAAATTGAGGTTGTTGTCTGACTAGTGGTAGAAACAAATAGCAACGGAGACGGTGATTCACATTACTGCCAACCTGCCACTCAAAATAATTGCTATTTAAGCTTCACATTTACTAATAGGCACTAAAGCTCTACCGACCTTGAGTTCTGAGTCTCAGACCACCAGTCAAAGAATTTTTTGAAGCATAACACAAGTTGCTACGATCCTGAATTTTCCCGCCACCATAAGTTCTGGAACATTGTGCACTGAATTTATGAGCATGTGGGACCTTGAAAACTATCTTGAGCTAGATCAAATTTCAAAGCTAAATGCTCTATAAATCGATGGGAATGGAGTATGAGTACCCGACCAGACTACTACAGTAAGTTGATCATACCTTTAATTTCACGTGTTTTAACGTACTTAATAATATGTTAACGATCTGCAAGTAAGGTAAAACCGACAAAGTTTTCACTCCATCAAGTCGAAAAATAGGAAAGTACTGGCGCTGGTATAGTCAACATTTGAAAATCACTTTTCGTACTCACAAATAGCAAAACGAATGAAAATAATACAGCAACCAATTCTCAATCCATGTTAACGAGATCAAATAAAGAGCATGAGTTACATTAGTCAATTCTCGTAACTTTTCTATGGATCTAGACTGTGTTAGGTCCATATTTTTACTTGTTTGCTGTCAAATCTGTTCAGTGAAATTCACAAAGCAATACGCCATCGTTGAACCATAGCTGAGGAACTTGCTTAGGATTTTTCGGGATGATGAGTGAACCTTAAAGCTTCATGATCAGTAGGAATATTCATTCTCTTTACAAATAAACATTTGCGAAGTATTTTAACAGCCCAAAACACAAATAAAGCCCTTCACTGAGTTTGTGAATAACCTTGTTCAGTAACAATAATTTTGCTTGAAACGCAGATAACTGCAATAATACCCACAGGTGATGCATCAGTAATAAGTACAGGAAGTACATTAGGTGAGTAAGTTTGAAGAACATTGTCACTTTGAAGAAACTTTAGTAGACTTCGTAAGGGTGCCTCTTGTCCCTCACCCATTTTGAATAGATTGGATGACAAAATATTAAACAAACAATTTGCACGACAGGAAAAATTAGGAATAAAACGGGAATAGGACTGAAGGGCAGCCTCTAGTGAATGTGGTTCTGTGAGCTTTTTCGGAGATAATGCTCTATTTAAATTCATAAAGGGAACCAATTGCATGAGATAATGCATTTGTCAGTGGAGCTAATCTTTTCATATCTAGTCTAAAACCATTACCATCAACTAGGTAACTAAGGCATTTAAACGAGATACACACACATGATTTGATTCACCGTAATATTCTTCTCAATTAAACGACTCAATGAAGCGATAAGTCTCTCGTCATGAACCACCTCATCAGAATCATGAGCTATGAGGTCATCTTTATTAATTTCGATACATTCAAGACCATTGACTACCTTATTCATAACTTCCTGAAATATGGCTAGAATACAACATAGATCAAATGGAAGAAAGTTGTATTCGAACAGGCCAAAAGGAGTGTCAATCATCGTCAAAATCGATGAAGATTGATCTAAAGGGATTTAACAGTAAGCATTTTTTAGGTCAACATTCAAGAACACTTTAGAACCATGAAGTCGATTTAGAATATCTTCAGCCTCTGCCATCGTGAATGCTTGTTTGAAGAAACAGCAGTTTAGTGTTAATCTACAGTCACCACATATTCTAGGGGTCTTACCATCCGACTTCAGCGGTGAAACAATAGGAGTACCCCATGGTGAAGACTGAATCGGCTCAGATATAACTTTCGCGCAAAAATCGTTCAATATCTTATGTACTGCTTCTCGAAGACTATGAAGGATTGTTCGTCTTTTATTAAAGACTGGATCATCATGCACTTGAGGTTACATGAGCTGAATTTTCATACTTCCACTGCACTTAGTACACGCAGCTATCAAATCTTTAAGTAAAGCATCAGACTTTCTTTAGAAATTAGTAAAGACTGAAAATACCACAAGTATTGTGTTTGACAACGCTTACCCAGTAACACCTTCTAATATAACTCGTACCCACCAAGAGAAATCACAAGACAGAATCGTGGAAATTGGAAGATATATTTGATGGCTATCATTATATCGAGAATCGTCTGATCTAATCTGGCTGGCGATTGCAGTAGATGTTGAGTACGGCGTTCCCACTCGTGATCTGGTGCGGATGCATGACCGAGCGCCTTTAGCTAGGTGAGTCCATTAAAAAATGTGGTCAGCATCCAATGTCGAAAACTTACAGAGCTATTTATTTTGGGGATTTATTTACCGCTACAAGACAACTCCACTTTAAGCCTTTTCAAATTCCTTAAACTCAGTATTGACAGTCCTGCCTAGGTAATTAAAAATTCACAAGGCATGTGTGGAGAAATATCATCTCTTATTAGCAATTCACGGCATCCTCGTATGAGCAGTCTGTGTATAGTAATCCTCAATATTGAGACTTCAATGGGTCGTACCAAAACGTTAGGATCTAAAGATTTCAAGTTCATGAATGAAATAATGAACTCTTTACTACATATATCCATAATAAGGTCATGAGATGAACCAAGGAGTGTATATAATCGTTTTGAATATGAACATTACCTTTCGAAATGGAAGAAAAAGATAAATGATCATTAAGAACAGCCGAATTAATGGAATCTAAATTACAAGTTCTAAAAATACTTCAACCAAGATGAACAGTAGTTTTGTATACTGACTGAATTTGTCCTACCTTACCACATTTAAAACATTTAGGATTACGAAATGCACATGAATTACGAGAATGAAATTTGCCACAGGACAAACATTTACCAAACTTACTCTCACCTTTGTGGTTTGCTTTGAGATTCCTTGTTGAATCATATTTCATATTTTCAAAAAAAAATAAGAATCACTATTAAACGAACGCAAGTTTGATCGATCATTAGATTGTATTTCATCGTGACGACTAAGCTAAGTATTAGAAATGTTCATCCACTGGATATCAAATTCATTCACAGCTAGCACCTTGCAAAGAAAAGTTTTTCATTCTTAATAGCTATTTTTCCAGACCCAGTATGCTAATCCCTGCAATTAATTGAAGTTGATCACCAAAATTGCATCTAGCAGCTTGTCTTTGCAATTCAAGGATGAATTCCTTAACTTTTTGGCTATTCTGACAAATCATCTTGCTCTCACGACATTCAAAACTGGATCACTTTATGTGATTGAATAGTAGTTCTTTAAGATAGACTTTTCTGGATATGTCAAAGCTTTTAATAAACCGTAGGCTTCTTTACAGATGAATGTAAGGAAATGTGTCACAATTTTATCACCCTTCATATCTTTCTTGGTCATGTTCTACATTTCAAAACTTTCCAAATAATCCTCAAAAGCTTCTGAAATTGAGTTAATGTCCAACTGTTCTATCACAGGCTACATCGCGAAGTCAATGTGATGATTTAGAGTATTTGAATTATAGTACAAACTGGGAATCCCGGAAATAACGCAGTTTAACCGAGAAGAACTATATGAGCACGAAAAAACGTATTGTATTTGGAATTCGAAATCAAGTAGTCATCAAGTACAAAGAAATCATTAGTTCATACAAACACCAAACATGCGGATTGTGTTATTTATATTAAGGTAAATGCATTTTCGTGGTAGGGATCTTACTTGTAGGAAGTGGTTTAGTTTAATCAACAAAATACTAGTAGAGAGTTCTCTGGGCCCTTAACAAAAGGATTGATATCATTGGTGTCGTGAAAACAGACTTACATCACATTGGCAAACAGGACATACTTAACAATTGAAAATGATCGCCCAGGACAGAGTTCGATGGGGAATGCTAGTGGGCAACCTATGCTCCTCGACAACACTTCAGCCTTATTATACCCCTATAAACACAACATAGATAAGGCTATTGGACGGAACAGGTATTGTAGTATTTATGCTAATGAACTCAAAACACTGCACTGAACTGGCGCAGGTGCATTCACTCTCTGTGTTCTCCCAAATTCTAATCTTCTGAATTCTTTATGTCCCTTTTTTCCTCTTTCCAAATAACATCTCCGAACCCTAATCTTCCCGATTACTGCTTATACTCTTGCTACCTCTACCACTACGGGATTTGAATCGACCACTGCATCTCTGTGCTAAGGTGGTGTGGCAACTCGAACTGATGTACGTGCGTACGAAGTTCTACGTCGTTACTGACTGACTGACTATTCACAAGTGACAGCGAAGACAACCCACATTTGAATTCGACATTTCCAGAACTTATCACCACTTTACATTCACGTGATTATCGGATGCCGAGATATTTTCTCATCAGAATTGTCTGTCACAGCCAAGTCATCAAGATCTGTGAGATCATTGAAGTGCTGGATCTTTTGAGCCACATTTTTTCTTGCTTCACCAACCGTTTATAAGAATTCAGATCGATCAAAATGATTCGTAAACTTTGTTTTTGTGAATATGACAATGTCCTATAATCAAGTCGATCATCATAAGAACATTGGATTTTTCCACTAGAATAATGACTCGTGTGTGTTTGGGATAGGTGACGATGTCACAGGATCAATCAATATGAGACTAAAAACTGCACTGACAAGAACTTATCCTGCAGCGAAATTGATTGTCCTGATCAAAACAACATGTTCTTAGACACAATCAAAGGTCGACAGGTATCTTTTTCATGTTACCACCAACTGTGTATACAAATTCACATGTATCTGCCAAAGCAGTTACATTGGTAGAACAGAAAGGAGAGCCTACGTCCGATGCAAAGAACATATTCCGAAAAGTTTAACATCAAACGGATTGAAAGCATCCCGTAGTGCCATCGCAAGACATCTCCTTGACACAGGACATGAAGTTGATATATTGAAGTCCTTCAAGGTGATTAATAAACAATCAAACTCCAACCTCTTGAAATTTGCCGAAGCAATAGCAATCAAACGTCTAAAACCAGATTTATGTATACAAAAAGAGACAGTGATAAATCTTTCTTTACCCTGGTAACAATAACCCCCTTTTTATTCATTTGTTTATTACGTCATTACTCCAACTCTTTTAAATCACATCATACATAACTGACTGATTACAATTCATATTTTCTTTATTACCAATAATCTATTTTCATGAGTTCTAATCACTATTTCAATGTTCCGAAACTTTCCCTCTCAAACTTTATTTATTCGAGACAAAATTTTATGACCTCATTAACCCTATCGGAATCTTTGCTACACCATGATACATTTATTCATCCTTAATCACCCTCTTATGTATAAATATGTCAATATCTGTAATAATTTTGAATTTCAAATATTTTAGATTGTAAGCAGCTGATGTGAACCTAACGAAATAAAATGAATTCGTATTATTCTGTACCAATCTTTGTTCTTGCTCTCTTTAAGATAATTGTTAGAGATGCAGAGGAATATACCAATCATTATCATGTTAAGTCTAATGATGTCCTTGGACTTTAAATGGACATTCCCTATTGGTCAATATTTATTTCACTTGTCAAATATTGTACAGATGTTGTTTTCTATTTTTATGGTACGATGTGGTCTGTTTGGTTGGTATATAAATAGAGTATGTCGGAAATATAATGATTCATATCTCAGAGGCTGTGACTTGTGTTCTGGACTCAACTGGCTGGGCTATACAGGGAAGCGGGACCAATCAGAACCCTAGGTCGTTCGTACGTGTTTTCCGTGTCACCGAATCCGTCAATAAAACACTGCGCATCTAACCGTGCAACCACACGTTACAACAATAATAAAGGGAATTATGTGTATGAAATAATGAGAAGATTCAAATAAACAATACGAAGTGAATTTAATCAATAACTAGATTATGTATATTCATATTCCTTTTATCATAAGCTTTATTTTGACCTATAGACTACTATTATACTATTTACTATTTTTAAGTTATGCTCAGTTTATTTATTAGTCTCCAACAATCACAGCCACTTTTCAGCTTGATACTGTACAAATGTTATTTTCGATTTTATGGTATGATGTTGCCTAGTTGGCTTGTATATAAACTAGGTATGTTTGAAATAAATGGTTCGCATAGTGGGAGCTGATAATGGTGTCCCGGACTCAAGAGACAGGGCCAGGTAGGAAAAAGGAACAATAAGGACACTAGGCTGCTCATACCGGTCAATACGTCGTTGGTTTGGCACAGAGCTAAACACCGTATAAGCCATATTCTGACTAGCAAGTAAATCATGTGACATTTAACCGAACAAAATGTCACAACATGAAGTCCGAAGTAAATTTACTGTTTCCTTATCTTTTCATGTTATATCCGCTAAAATTTCGCAACTCCAGTTCTGTACTGGTATAAAACACCCAGTTAGAATAAAAGATACATAATTACTTGAGAATCAGCAGGAATATTCCTAACATAATATAGTGATAATTATTTCCGATAGAATCAAGGCAGTCAATAGACATTTTGGGAACTAGAACCGTTATGGAGAGACTGAAACGAAGTCTGTTAATCGGAAATTTGTTAGCTAGAATCAACATTAGTGTTATGACTTTATGTCCGGCAATTATCACGTGACTTATCCACCAATCAGAATACGACTTATACAATTTTAGCACTGTCCCAAAACCAATGACGTTCGACCGGTATAGGCAGCCTAGCGTCTTATTTGGTCCTATGTCCGCCTAGCCCATCCACTTGAGTCCAGAACACCAATATCAGCTTCCGCTATGCGAATCGAATAATTTATTTCGCACACACTGGGCTTATATATCAAACAAACAGATCGCAACGCACCATAAAATAGGAAATAACACTGTACACAATAAAGCCAAAAAGTGGCTGTGAACGTGGGAGGCAGTAGTCAACAAACTCAACATAGCTTAAGAACAGTAAATCGTACGATAATAAATTATAGGTCAAAATAAAGCTTATAATAAGAGGAATATAAATATACATAACCTAATTATTGAATAGTTATACCATAAGAATGTATAGATAATATTTGTCAATTAATATGTCTCAGAAGTTACTCATGATTTAATCTTCGTTCGGATATAACAGTTAGTAATTTCATTTTAGTTCATTCTAATGAAACTTGATAGTTTCACCAATAAACCATTATTCATTATGCCTAACTTGAGCTTGAAACATGATCTACACATAATAATTACATTTTAATATAACATTTAGTTCTAAAATCAAATGTTTCCCAACAGTTTGACAAGTCAGAAATCACATATTATTTAAACATTAATTAATTAACAAACAATCGATCGTGATCATGTCAAGGAATGAACTATTTCATGAAACTTAAGAATATATTAATATCAACGATGATAGTTGTAACTATATCAAGTAGTTAGCTAGGTAAAGGAAATTAGATCAAATAAGGACAAATGATCACCTGATATTTTATTGTGAATTAATTCTATTCAATAAAATATAATTAGTTGATACAATCTATTTTTTAACAAAAAAATCGTAGACTTCAATAATTTACGGGATATTCCACTTTAATAACCACTGTTTTATGACTTTGTTTTAATCAAATAATAATAATAGTAATAATAATAATAATAATAATAATAATAATAATAATAATAATAATTCGATTTCGTTATTTTCGCGGAAAAATTGACTTTTAAAAACTCATTTCAAACGATGCTTAAGATAATTTTTTTTTAAACCAACTAAATCAGAATAAACAATACTTTATAGAATAAAGGTTTCTATATATATAACAGTCATTGTAAATTTGAGTAGTTTGACAACTTTTGAACTGCTATTCGGTTAATACTATTAAAAATGATTTATAAACTGATTTTTCGAAGCTTATGTTTTTAATAGATCAACAAATGTTTCGATGGTTAAGATCATGAGTCAGTTGAAGCTAGATCACCATGGAACACCTGGAAGCACTGGACGGCCGTTTCATCCTATTGTGGGACTCCTCAGCAGTGCGCATCCACGACCTCGTTTCCTGCGAGATTCGAACCCAGGACCTAGTGGCTTCGCGCGCGAGCACTTAACCACTAGACCACTGAGCCAGCATCCAGCGGTGTTAATTTCTAACTTCAACCAACCCACGAAATATTTGTTAATCCTGTTTAATGAATTAATTATACTTTTGTGTAAAGTTTATTCCCAATAACGACAACTAATTTTGTTGAAGATGTTAGATCCCCAGAACTCACTTGGTAAATACCTTATTTTTGTAATTTTATTTTAAAATTGTGAATTTTCTTGTTTTCGCGCCAAAAGCGTTCATTTTCACCCTCCTATCGTATTTCCCACTTGAGAGGTACTTAAATGCTAGTTTGTAACGCTTCCCAAGGACAATTTTATGCTGTATATATACGTTTGACTTGTGCATATCATGTTTCCTCGTGCTTCAGGTTGCTTGCGGAATATATTTCCCCGTTTCGAACGTGGACTTTTCTTACTAGTTAGCGGGGCTGGGACGAATCAGAATAGCTAGCTTATTGGTCTTTAGTCACGGAGTCTTTGTTCCATCTGCAGACTAGGTGAACTCGTAATCGCTTCAAACATAACAAATTCGAAAAAGATATAATTATAATCTCTCAGTTTAAGCTTCTTTATATAATTTTATCCATTTGATAGTTTATGAAAAAGTTATATACTTCAGTTAAAAGACGTAAATTTATTTAAACATAGACATGAAATAGTGTAGTGAACGAGTACACCAGTGGGGACAATCGAATCTAATTCAACAAAACACTACAGAATATCTTACTTAAATCTAAGAACCATATAGTAAAGAGTTAATTTGCAAAATATCAATTCATTGTCTCAAACTTGACTGTTTCTTTTGCAAATATCAGTCTATCGTCTCAGATTTCATGGTTCCTGCATTTTCATATCAATTGCTTTCCGTTCCCATTCTTTCCTTCTCAATCGTCTACTGACATACATTCTATTCCTAACTATCATTATACACTACTTACGTAAATATAAGTAGCTCACATTACAATTGCAGTTACTTGTAATAAACCATACCTTACTACTATAATAAATAGAGTAGAAGTCATGAAAAAAATATAAAAGGAAAAAAAACTGCCCACTATCCATGATTTTATTCTAATTTCATGGAATTCTATATAAGATGATGATGAAGAAGATTTATAACTCAGATGGATAATTTCAATAGAGTTTTTATCGTCTCACAATCAAGTCATCCAGCTCAAAGAATAAAACTCCTCTATCAAAATTCTATATGAAATTGATAAAAAAGGGATGAATCGAACGATAAAAAATTTATTTTCATGACGAAAAACTAATTTTACTTGTTGAAATCATGAGTCAATTGAAGCCAGATCACTATGGAAAACCTAGAAGCACTGGACGGCCGTTTCGTCCTAGTATGGGACTCCTCGGCAGTGCGCATCCACGATCAACCAGGTCTGTTGTGAGATATCAACTCACTGAAGACAATGGTGCACGGTGGCGCAACTTCGTGGATTGGTTGGAGTTAGATATTAACACTGTTGGATGCCGGCTGGCTTAGTGGTCTGGTCGGTTAAGCGCCTGGCGCGAAACTGATAGGTCATGGGTTCGAATATCACGGGGTACGGGATCGTGGATGCGCACTGCTGAGGAGTCCCATACTAGGACGAAACGAACGTCCAGTGACTCTAGGTTTCCCATGGTGGTCTAGCTTCAACTGACTCATGATTTCAACAAGTGAAATTTCTAAAAATCTCCACAAAACCCATTCTGATGAAAAACTAATTGAAAAGAAATCTCTTCGCTCGATTCATTCCTTCTTTATTATTCACCAAATGTCAAAATGGGAATTTTCACTATATTAAAATTTATATAATCGAAGCTTATATCTAAAGAAAAGAAATTGAGTCAATGTAAGAAATATTCAATACACTTAAAAGTTCTATTATTATTATTATTTACATAAATAACAAATCAAATGGGAATATTCCAAACAAAAACAAAGTACATTTAATTATCTAATCATCAATATACTCATTTAAGGCCCAGGGCAGAGTGAGTTGGTGAATGCTGATTGGCGGCCTATGCTCCATTAGGAGTAACAGGCGTAAGTAAGTAATATAAACACTTACATTAATTTGGTCATATTTCTATTCTCAATAGTTTTTTCATTATATCAATTTAATTACTGTACTATTTTTCATATTCATTATTGAATTCTTTCATTATTTTCCCATAAATCTTTAATATTTTTCATATATAATTGATGATTTGGCTTAACAACAGTTTTATCATCATCATTATTATTTCTATTATTGATAATAATCAGTGAATATGGATGAGAACGCCAAAAATTATTTTCTTTAAGAAAATTAATTACTTTCATCATTTTCTCATATGATGGTATTTTAAGATTATTATTATTATTACTATGTATAATTGCATTCAATACAACCGCTTCTGAATGGATCCAATCAATAATTTCATCCAATTGATCTGTATTCTCTTTCCATATTGTTTTACAGATTGAGTTCCAATAAAATTTTTCTATTAAACTATCTATTGTATTCATTAGATCTTTTAATATTTAATTATTTGAATGAATAGATTAATTGAATATATTTAATTGATTATTGACTGATTTCAAATAAATCAATAAACGTATCTTTTTTGGAATTGTATAATATTGATTTATTATTATTCTATTAGTAATAAGTATAATTGGAATCTGATGTGAACAGAGAAATAAGAGGCTTTGACAAGATATGAAAGTTATTTTTCAGGAAGTTATTTCATTTAATTCAAAGCTTGTAAAACACTGAACTCCTCCTGGATGGTTTTTGTCCAAAAAAAGAAGCCGAACAGCTCCAGAGGTACCAGAAAACCTACGCCTAGATCCAACACGAATTCGTTGAGTCTAATAGCAAGCTATCAGAACTCAATCCCAGGTGAGAGGAAATTTATCACCCCCTAATATTAATGGGCACCCGCTTAGATTGCAAATAGACACTGCGTCTGATGTAACAATTCTCTCGCGAAAATATTGGATCAGAATGGGAAGTCCACGCATGGTGCCAACACAAAACACTGACATTTATTTTTGTCCCTAGTCTATTCTACAGATCATAAGCTTTCGTTTGATATGTGATTCATTGCCATAGTCTTTTCTAATTTAAACGTAATATTTTTTACTTTATTTTCTATGCTAATCACCAGTTTGGGACATAATTGTATTTTTTAAATTGGTGTGCGCGTTGTGGTCAGGTTAGTCATCTATTTATTCATGTATCTTTGTACACGAATCTGAAATCGGGAACCAGATCGGAATTGGAAATAGATCGAGTGGTGTTCCAGTTGACTTTTCTTCTCTCACTCGCATGCTTGTCAGCCAATCAGGCGGTACAATAGTCTCTTTATCACAATCAGTTGGTCTCACTTCGAACTAATGCATACACAAGCCTCAAGGTTAAGCCAGTCAACCTAACGCGTCAAGGTCTTAGTCTAGACTACACAAGTTATTCTCTGCACAAAGTGGGTAGACAGATAAAGGACGTAACAGAAACTAAGCCTATTTTTTTTAAAAAAGATCACCCTTAGTCAAGCTATGGAGTTTAAATATATGAGGATTGCCTCGATATAGTCATTTTGACACTAATTTATGTAGAATAGATGAAAAGTGGATAATCGGTCAAATCATATTCAAAATATCAATAGTGGGAAAATCCAAATTTAATTAAAAATTTATACACGTCACATAAATGAGAATCTACTGGAATTCGGTAGCTAAATGAGTAACGCGTTGTTTTTGAAGTGGGAGGTACTTAGTTAGTTCTGGAGAGTGAACAGTTTTGGTACGATTTAGGTGCTCAACTGACGATTCTCGAAGAGGACGAAACGTGCGCCACGAATTCCATTGCTAGCCCCATTCCACCTAATCTGAATATTCGTTTATATTTGGAAAAGTGATAGTACAAATAAGTATATGGATTTATTCATTGCAGTTAATTTGAAATATTACTGATTAGGAAGTAGTTTTGATTGATTTGACTGTTTAATCACATTTATAAAATAGGCGGCATGCTTAAATATCCGGGCTACCTGTTCCTGCCATCTAGATATTTCAACCAGTCATCTCTCTTTTGTTTGTTTCAACAAATCATTATATCAATTAATTGCATAACCTATTCAAGTGCGTTTGTGAAAAGTTCACGACCTTTCGCTGTACAAGTTAGGAATGAGCTAAATCCGAGATATAGTGGTCGCTGGCAATATACATTGAGAAGAATGTACATTATTCAGATGTCGATTCCTGAACTGCCAACTTTTTACTGGCGAAGACTCATTATTTATTATCAGGATCGACCAAGAAATATGAAACGGAAACTTGTTGAAATAATTTGCGATGAGAACTTTATATTGTACCGAAAATATAATATTGAATAAAGCTATTAATAATAATAATCTTTACAAACAGTATAATCAGAACCGAAGTGCCGATAAAACTACCAAAGTTTAAAAAAGTATCATGTAACAGACGCCAACTAGCAGGCAATAGTCAGGTATAACTTCATCTCTCTTTATCATAATAAAACCAGATCCTTGGTTTTTAATCTTGTCCGTATTTTTTCCTATAAATTAGATATATTATTTCATCAAATTTATATTGCAGTGATGTAATTACGTAGATAAATGTGAAGTCGCGAAATGTGTGAATCCTACTTCTTCTATTATGACGACTTAGGTTACGAGGTAAACAAATATAAATTTAAGTCAAAAATATTGAACTGGTCAAGTGTCATTACTAATTAGTGGGATGGAACCTCATTGTACTCAATATTAACACTGAACAACTTGTCTATTTCATCAGTATCTTAATTGTTGTAAGATTTCGAGATGATGAAAAATGGACGCAAAGAAAATATTAGTTTGGTTGTTGAGATCAAGATATCTGATATGGTTCAGGTACTACACGATTGCGGTTAATGTGTATGATAAGTTAAAAGGACGTGTATATCATGAAAAGATGTAAGTTAGGAATTACTTCAAGATTTTGAAAACTAATCAACTGTCTTACAGAGACTATTTAATTTTCACCAATTTGGATGTATTATGTGTGACTTTCTTTGGTTATTGAAAAAAGTATCAAAAAAACGCTAACCGTGAATACGATTTCGTGATAATTACTGCTTTCCAGATCGCATTAAAACGAATCATACACATTACGGATGTTGTTCTTTACAAACTATGAATATTACATAGTTGCTATATGGGATTTATTAACTAAATAAAATAATTAATTTAATCATTGTTAATACAAACAATTGTTGAGTTTATGGTGCTGAACTGGAGTAAATCGTACTAGAATCGAGAAGATGAAATCTACACATTATCAAATAACGAAATAGAGATCATTACCTATATGTGATTGGGATTTGAGTTTTACTATAATTGATTAAACATGATAAGTGAATAACCCCCATTACTAAACCTATGAAGGGATAAATTTGAAAGACATGACTAGTTACATAATACTTACGGAATGATTGTCACCTCGAAGCTTAGCTGGAACTCTTTATTTATTTATTCAAACACATAAACATAGGTGCAAGAAGGCATCAAATATGTCCAACAATCCGGTTAAAGCGTAGGACATTCGCTCTTCATCCTCTCAATTTCATAAACAACACCCCAGCCGCGAAAAGGCAGTGAGTAGGACTTCCCTGACAGAGGTTGTGTGCGCGTGGCTATGTGAGAGCATTTTGGGAGGAAGAGTTGACTCTCCCCACTCTCGACCGTACCAGGGTATATGGGGGCTGGAACTCTTACCATTTAACCGTTGCAACAAGATCTAGTGAACTACTCGACACAGTTTATCGTTATAGACCTGATCAATAAATGTGTAGTATACAAACCACGAATTTAAATGATCATTTCGAGTAATTTTCTTCCAGATAACACCATTTGCACTCTATAATATCGGATTCTGATTTTTATTTTAATATTTAACAACCGTTGAATTAATGACCAATTTTGCTATTGTTATTTCGCATTATTTAAAGGATCCTCTCTATTAATGCTGCTAAACTGGAACACGGTTAAATGAATAATTTAACAGGGTGTAAGTTATCTTATGATGCTCATTATCAAAATAAGTGTACATATTTTAGATGGATGGATAAAAAGAAATCAGTAGTAAATACACAAAAAAAAGAAACAGAACATAGAAAAAGAGGGAAACAAAAAATAATTAACAATCAAGGTACGAAATACAAAGTAATGTATATATATATATATATTGGCAAAATACTTTCTAGTATTATTTCCATGTAAATTATTGATTACAAGTGGTTTTCAATATCCAAGAGTTTTCATACCATGTGAAGTATTTGACTGGGAAAGCGAATTTATACAATGCTCGATAGCTCTCACTTAAACGTTGTCGTTCTTCAAGCTAGAGAGTGATGTATCCAAAATAATGAAAAAAACAACAACAGAATAGACTGATTGTGTGAATTCATTGACTATGAACTATGATGATATAATAAATCAAACAACATTTATATCATTGTTAGTAAGACTGGAATTGCTTGTAATTGTGTGGAATAAAGTATTGTCTGGTCTAAACTCTAGTTCGTCAATCGTGCATCTGTTATAACGTGATCTAGTCACTGAACAATATGTCAAACAAATATCTAGACTAGCGGTAGCATATTATTGATCATTATTCTTACTAATGGTATTATAGTCAAAAACATTGAGTTTTCGATAATCGATCTGCTACCAGGAAGTTTACTAATTGACGCAGATGACATAGTCCTGTTTGGTGAAGACAATGATAAAATGCAGTCTTTTGATAGCACTGAGCAACAACTTCAGGATGTATGGGATACACTTCTACCCCTCTAAATGCGAATTGCTTCTTCAGGACTGGTTTACATCAACACCTGAACTAAGGATAGGGAGTGAAATAGTCGAACGCATTGACACCTTCACTTATCTTGGAAGTCTGATCAGCCCTAAAGGGTTGGTGTCTGACGAAATCTCAGCACGGATTCAAAAAGCTCATTTGGCTTTTGCCAACTTACGTCACCTATGGCGAAGGCGAGATATCCGTCTATCAATTAAGGGACGAGTATACCGTGCGGCAGTTCGTTCTGTTCTACTTTACGGCTGCGAAACGTGGCCATTAAGAGTAGAAGATAAACGTAAGCTACTAGTATTTGACCGCAAATGCCTTAGAAATATTCCTAGCATCTGCTGGGATCACCGGGTAAGTAATAGTGAGGCTAGACGCAGGGTATTAGGGAATGATGGTAAATCAGTTGATGAGGTTGTGAATCTTCATCGACTGAGATGGTTGGGTCACGTGTTGCGTATGCCCGAACACCAATTACCACGACGTGCAATGCTGACTAGTGTTGGGGAAGGATCGAAGAAAGATAGGGGTGGCCAAACCAAAACGTGGCATCAGTCCTTGAAGTCACTAACCACTGATCTGAGCCATACTGATAGATGCATACTACTTGGTTGGAGTCCGTGCGAATATCGTAACCAATGGTTGGAGACTCTGGGTGACATGACTCAGAATCGATCCCAATCGCGTAGGTGTATAGACTCTTCGTCTTCCCCTAAACGGTGAGATAAAAACTACTTTATACCTTTTTTTCTCCCTATAGCACATCCCTAAATAAAATCTTTTTTTACTACCATTGAAGTAACTACTTCTATGAATTTGGTGTTCATCTTGTTGTGCTAATGAGGTATGACAACTTGGCTTGATGCATATATGTGCCTGGTTCTACACTGTAGACGACTGACTGACTGAGTATAATAAACTATAGTGAAAAGGAGAGAATAATTTTAATTCATCGATTATACCATTTCTTATTTTGTTAAACGCTCCAGTTTTCAACTTACATTATTTCTACTAGTACGAGACTTAGGTCTAAGGGTTTCCTTGCTGACCACCATCAACGACTTAATAAAGTAAAAATAATTATTTGCTCAGTATTTGTTTGATCAAATGGGATTTATTATCAAGCACGAAAACAATCAATCCCTTATTTAGTTATAAACAAATATGATTATCAATTATGATTCGTAACATCACACAAAGAAATCATTTGAAAAATACGAGGGTGATAATTTATTTATAGCAACAGAAACAAGAAAATAGAATTATACGAAATGATGCAAACTAAACTTTTTACTACAGATTCAATCATATGATTTTACTAGTCTTTATAGATAATCTGTTGGATAGAAATACAACGAATTCAGTTATTTAAGATAAATTTAACATATATCATGGGTACTGAATAACTTTTAAAATTAAACATAGTAGCGTTTCCGCTAGCTTAATAACTGTTTGAAGTTTTATATCACAGACTGAGTTTCGTTAGACAACTCTTGAGATTTAAGAAGCTCTAAACAACTGTTTCGTCCACATATGGGACAATTTGAAAGTGCAAAAATATGAGCTCGTGAACAATACAACTCATGATCTTCAGGTCTAGCATAAAGCGCTTATCCTTTAGATCACTGAGTTGGTATCCAACAAACTACAATATTAGCTTTAGATGATTTGCAAAATTATGCAACTGTTATCCACTAACATTGATACTATTTGTCTCAGGCTGATATTATTACAGAAATTAATTGACTGGATAAATTAGATGACGTAGAAATATTAATGCATACTAGTTGGTTTAAAGTAATTAAAAAAAAGAGACTAGACAATGAATTGAGCATAGAATTAAAGACTAAACAATAACTAAACATACTTCTTGTTTTTTCTCTGTAGCCAAATTAAAATTTTTTAATTGTAAAGCTTTAGTAACATTTTGCCATAAACGACGAGATTCTTCTGGTTGTTGATATTCAATAGGACGTATATGTTTTGAGAAAACAGGCAATTGATTGACATTCACTGACCATTTATTTAAATTCTAAAAAGAAAAGATAAACAATTCAGTAGTAGAATTAAACAGTTTTTTTTAAAAAAGAAAAAATATTGTGAAAATAAAAATTATAGTTACACTAAACAATTCTTACTGTTTAAAAGAAAACGGACATGATTAAAATGTTAGAACAAAACACACACACACACACACTAGAATAAACTTAGCAAATGACCTAATTTATAAGCAATTTTCAAATAGAATTATTTAAATGATCTTTTTTTGTGATTAAAACATTAATCTACCATTGTTCTAGTTGAATGAAGATGTCTGTCATGAATAAATGATGTGGAACATTCCATATTTTGTAGCTAGAAATAACTTTTTTATTTAAACACATAAACATTGGTACAAGGAAGCACCAAATACATATGCGTCACATAAATCATTCTGTTTATATGAGGGTCGAGATACTGCCTGGGTGCCAAAACCGAAGCAGGTGATTCTCTTAGGGGGCCACCCCATGAGCCTTCGACGTAAAGGTCTGACCCACAAGACAGTGAAGCAACGTAAGGAGATGTAGTCTCATGATAGCTAGTGACCGACAATTGGTTCGTACGCCATTTGTTTCCTTAGGATCCTAGAGCCCATGTACACCAATGATTTGGAATCAGGGTTTTCCAACTACCCTAGGTGGACTCTACCAACCCGGTTAAAGCGCCAGACATTCACTTTTCGTTCTCTGAACTTCGTGAACAGCACCACCGCCACGAGAAGGCAGTGAGTAGGATTTCCCTGGCAGTGGTTGTATGCACGTGGCCATGTGAGAGCATTTCGAGAGGGGAGTGACTCTGCCCACTCTCGGCCGTACCAGGATATTCTCATGATAGAAATCATTAGAACAGTTATATTGTTCAATTAAATAATTTGTCAATATATTACGTAACAAAATGTATTTCACGCTGATGAATCGTAAACTTATTGTACTAATCATTAGTAGTATTATAGTGAACAGAACACGGGTAGAGACAACCGAATGTATTTAGCACAAATTTACAGAGTTACTTGGTAAAATAGAAAAACCAAATAGTAAATCGTTAATTTGCAAAATATCATTCCATCATATCAAACCGGACTGTTGCTGTTGCAATCATCAATCTGTTGTCTCACATTTCGTGGTTCATGCGTTTTCTTACAAATTGCATTGCGTTCCCGCTCTTCGTTTCTTGATCTTCCCCCATCTTCTGCTGCCAGACATTACGTTCTTTAACTCGCGTCATATACTACTTATATCAATATAAGTAGCACACACCACAGTATTACTTGCTTCACTTAAAACCGGATTCGATTAGAAAACGAAAATGATATAACCCTCTAAAGTAATATATCATATCTTATAAGTATATACGGTCCTTGTACGTCTCTGAATTAACAGATAGAGTGGAACTGAATAGATCACAAAAAGATGCAGTTATACATGGTAGGTGATATGAATGTATGGAGGAACCATAGTTAGTGAATTATTCACTCAGTCAAGATCATTGCAAACATGTTCTTGTAAGTGTCGGTTTGACCAGTTATAAAAAAATCACGTCAAATGTAAGCAGCTCATTCGGCTTCAATTTCTTACATATTCATTGTTTGCTTTCTTCGTAGAGTTAGGTTAGTTGAGTGTAGAAAGTAAGCGGTAATAATGATAATAAACAATCAAGCAAAAAAGCGTTAGAAACCACTAACTTTAATTTTACCTTATTAAAAACTTCAAAATTGATAATATTATTCCATTCACCAGAAATACGTGCAATTAAATGATTGCTATTTCTAACTGAACTTAATGGTGATGACCCAGGCCCTTTGGCTGAACGATCAGATGAAGTTGGAGAAATACTGTGTGTATTGTAAATTTCTCCAGTGATACAATGTAGTTTATCTTCATAATGTGGCTATTGTTTATCAAAATAATAGTATACAAAAATGAATTAGTGCTAACTAAGAACTAAGGTTTCATTAATAGGCTTAATTTTAATTAGAAAATACTATACTTTTATTACCATACTATATTCCACAGAACAGATAATAGTGTAGTATTTTGATCATACTTTGAATGTGTGAATATAGTACAAAATCATTCATAGCAATAGAGAAGATTCATTCACTCTTTATTTTCTGCTAAGTCTTCAGCTTCAATATTATTTTCAAATAACAATAAACGATCTATTGTGTCATTGAAGAAGAACATAGATAATTTATTGACGAAACGTTTATCTTTTTGAAGATTTCATTAGCTCAAGCTGTACAATTGTATTTATTTGCTAAAAATAGTAGTCTTTAATAATAAAATGGTGTCAGATCCTGAAAAGAAACTATATAATAGCCTAAGCGAATAATGAAGAATACCAAGGTTAAGATAATTATCCACCTAATAAAAGAAATTGAGAACAGATTAATTTAAAATTCTAATAATGGTTTGGATTGATTATAATTATAGCTAATCACCAATTCAAACCTGACCTTTATGTACAAACTATAGAGTGTTCAATTCATCATACCATCTTTTTTTTATCTTTCATTATCTATTGGCTTTTTTCTCAATCCTTTCCAATTATTCTGCACGACTATTAATTATCATCAGAATGGGGGTTTGTGGAGATTGTAGTCATTTTGTTAGTTAGATTCACTAATTGATTTGAGCTACTGAGGAGTCCCATACTAGGACGAAACGACCGTCCAGTGCTTCGAGGTTTTCAATGGTCGTCTAGCTTAAATCAACTCATGAATTCAACTATTAAAGCTTTTAATTATTAATCATTAATACGACTTTTAGTGGTTCTGTTTTCAATATTTATCAAGTGAACAATTATCTTCATATTGACATTTTTTATTAACTGTTAGATTACTACAAAACTTCGTTTCAATATCTGACTTTTGTAGACAATTTACGTGACACAATACCGTTCCAATTTTCCCCTAATTATTCAACAGCATTCTTTGTGACTATAGACTACTATTTTTTTTAGCAAACGAAATGACTATAAATACAAATGTACAGTTTCAGTTAATGAAATCGTTGCAAAGAACATTATCTTCCCTGTGTTCTCTATATTTTTCTTCAGTATTATTCGGTATTTTTTATTTGTTAAATTCATTTCTTCTCTGAAAAGTATTTTCAAACACTTAGTCACCTTTACTTTCAATGATGGTGCCGTTACTTTTAGTTTCTCACTAATCATTTTGTCGTGGTAAGGCAACTTCAGTTGACCAATATTTCTATCAGGTTCTCTATTAGTTATGAATAATGAAGTGAAACGGATTCACACTGTATAAGACAGTGTAAATAGACTTTGAGCAAGACACTTCTCGTGTATAGAATAATAATGTGCAATAATCCTGAGGAAGTATAAACATCCTATTGAGTGATGTGAATAAGTCACATACTGTAAATTTTCATGAGAACAGCCAAGATAATTTTGTATTTATTGAATACATGAAAATCCTATAAAATGGATAGAACCTAAGGTCAACAAATAGGCATAGAATAAAGGCAAGTGTCTAATAATTATGGATCACTAGGGCTACAATAAAATATTGTCGAGAATCTGAGACGAAAGGAAAGTACGAACCAACGACAAGGAACATCTTACAATGATTTAGAAGTTATCTCATATATACTAAGTAGATATTCATTCGAGTAACAAAAAACCACTCCTGAACACTAGGAAATACAAAGGGGGTACATTTAATATCTTTTCAAAACTACATACAATTAGTTGATGACCCTAAGTATCGAGAAAGATTTCATGCTTTAAACGACCGTAATTTCGCATTCCGTGAAATTCACTAATACTACTACTACGACTACTACAGCTTTCTCCGTTGAAAAACTCGACGTTATTCTAGTAGACTTTACTTCTGAAGTTTTGTAAACGCAACGACATGTCTTATCGTTTAATTGATAATTCATATTCATGAATGTGTAAATACTTGGGGAAAATGCTTTAACTACTGTAATGGTTGTCGTAGTTGGTGCAATTTACCGCGTAAAAGATGTTAGATTCATATCATTTAATTGTTCAGTCCTTCCAGGTTCTGGACTGAAAAACCATCGTAAACTATGGAGAACTGGATGACTGTTTAAACTTATTTCCACAACAATCCAGTTTTGCTCATCCATAAAGCCAGGCGCATGAGATCAAACCAAGAACATTCATATCTTGTGATGAACACGAAAACACTGAACCAGTGAGTCGAAATTCAGTCTACAAACACATGGCGGTTTGCTTAAACTTCTGGAACACCAGTTCCAAACATCGATTTATCACCATAAGTTTTTCTATAAACCATGTAAACTTTGGCACTTTTACAAGATGCTTACAGCCTATTGTAAATCTAATTACTAAGAAACTCAAGCAGCTGCTCCGCGATGGTTCGTGTATTTCCCTGCTCTGTCGTTTGGCAAAACGAGAGGCGATTTCTACAGAATTCATACACCAAATATATTCAGTGATGGAAAAAGATGTCATAAAAGCAGAAAGACTGATAATGACACTTGCAGATGAATGTGAATGACAGCTAATCTTTGTTTAAAAACTTTCTAGATATACTTTTCAGATATTTACAGGTTGAATGCTCATCAGACAGAAAGTTTGTCTTAATTTCGTATATGTGCTGATAATGGCTTACTGTAACCAAACAAACAGTACTAATTGAAGCCGGTTTTATCATTATTATTATTGGTTTCATTGTTATTATACTGTCCATAGTGAGACATACGAACGTTGCAAAGTAAACAAAATCTACGTTTCACAAGTTGTAAACAAATTTTCATAAACAAAATAAGTGTATCGATTGTTTACAAACAAACAAAAAAACACCAGCTGACTTGCATAGCCATCTTACCTTAGTTAAAAATGTGATAACAGCTGAATAGCCAGTTTGAGGGCATGTGACAGAGACTTTATCACCGAATTCAACCCAAGGTACTGTTAAAATTGATCTAGCGTATACCGCAGGCAGGGAAAAGTGATACTCTTCGTCATTATGCTCACCAAGTTTCAATATTACTATAGAATATCAATTACATCAAGAAGATAAACATTGGGTGTAACGTCGTTGTGTGCAGTAAAATAAGAGACAGTATATACATATATAAATATAAATAAATATGAAAAACAAAGGTAAATTGTAGATACAGAAAAACAATCGATCTACTATACATGATTAAGAAAAATATCATCGTGGAGTCTGACGTATAGTACCAGGCTACAGTCAGTCAGTCAACTACAATGTTGGACCAGGTTTAGTAGGAAAGTGTTAGATAACAGTTAATGTTATATATTTTAAAACAATGCGAGAACACTTCCGTAGGTAAAAGAACTGTACAAAAAAACTAGCTCATAACGGGATTTTCAAACTAATCTGAGAGAATATACGAAAAAAGACATGAAAATTATTTGAATTTATTGTATTTTCTAACAATATATCAAGAAGTAAAGGCTGAGGGTAAATATATCACTTATATGTTAAATACACATTAAAGCAATCGCTAAGTTGGACCCCACTCAATGTAACTTAGTGTTTGGTTAATCGAGTAGTATCACTATCCTACACATTTACAGTTAGACCCAAAGCCAAGTACACGAATGTGTACTAAGTAGATGAGTTAATAATAAAAATTTCAAAAAACAACTTCAAAGAAAATTATTTGGTTATACCAATCTTTAAATCATGCATCATTCCATGATGTTGTGACTGGGATTGTGAAAAGTGGAGTAGTGGCCATTTTACGAGATTGTGTTAAAGTATCAACAGAAGCTGTCAAAAATTGATATAGGTTGATTCATCAAGACTCCTTTGGTTAAGGTCCTGAAAATAGTACAACTTAATGGCTTGAGATAGCATCAAACATGGGTCATAATAGCAGTTAATGACAATCTTATTGTAATCTTCTATTACATTTTTCAGAAAAATGAAACAAAAACAACTCTTTCTTGAGTGTATTTATAAGTGAACTCTATCTCCTTATTTATATTATACTTATTCACTTATTTTTTATAAGTACACTCCCCTTTCCTGGATAGAGGCATGTAGATAAGTGCTAACCATCAATTTTGGAGTCCATAACAGTATCGTAAACTGCTCGCAATCGGGTAGATGCACTCACTCGTCTGTCTTCCCATAAATCTTGAATTTTAAAATTGCATTATGCTTGCTATTTCGTGAATTTATTCTTCCTTCTCGAATCATATTTTCTAAGCTTCACTTTTTCTACTATCACTGATACTATAACCACTTCTACTAATATGGAATTCGTCTTGATAATTTCATTTCACTGAGCCGATGAGGTATGGAAACTTGAACCGATGGACACCAGTGGTAAATCCTAAGTTACCTATGACTGATTGTAGTATAGGAGTTTAAAATCATACAGCAGTATGATAAATGAAAAACAATTTTGATTAATGACGTTTAGAATTATTATCTAACTTGTAGTGTTTGTTTTTCAAAACACTAAAACAGCTTTGAACACACAAACATTTGACAAAATGAAGGTACAAACGAATGGTACAAAATGATTTATATATTGGTAACTTACAAAAATATATTTGATCGCTTCATTTTAGAAATGCTTAATATAGGACATAACAAGCAAGAGTACTCTTATTGCTTATGCACCTATAATGATACTAATGAGAGATATTTATGAGATAAGATAGGTGTAAGCATTTCAAATTCATGATCATTACTATTTGGTTGTGTTGTGACGGGTGGTATCCAAAATCTGATATTGGTACACGATGTGCTACGCGCTAAGCTCCCCAACTGACTACTTAAGCGAGAATACAAGAGTGAGTGAGAAAGTGTATTGGACTGCTGAATAAAATGTACAAATACTCATATATATTGATCCATTTATTAGTTAATGAAATGCATCTGTCCTTTCAGTCACTTCTGATTGCCATCGATTGACCTTTTCATCAGACTACTTCTGAATGGCTCTCCACATCAAGTTGAAATTAAAGTGTTTGAACTGTTTATCCTTCAGAAATGTACTTGATAAGAATAAATAAATAATATTTAAAATAAACATTATCAATGTTAAAATGTACACTTACATTTGCCTAACATTGCTGCACAAACACTCATGCCTTGGAATTTAGACTGAGTACACAATGAACCAGTCAATTTCATTTGTTTGATAGGACAAGAAAATTGAAAGACAGTAACAGATGGATGATGAGAAACTTGTTCAGCACAATATCTTATAACTACGGGTACATTGTAGTTGTTTTTTGTGGTGGTGGACATTTTACACGTATCTTTATTTATTTCTGATAAACATGATTCACTGTTTAGTTGATCTGGTGGTACAATCCAACTACAATGAAACGTCTCACCAATAATAGGATTATATGGCTTTTTGGCAATTGTATCCTTTAAAGAGAAAAAATATCATTTTAAGCAAAGATGGATAGTGGCAATGGAATTCAGGACCGTACACCATTGCTTTCAGTGAGTTCCTATCTCACAACAGACCATTCTGATAATAATAATCACCTGCTCACTAGTGACTGACTTCAGGAGACACTCCTGGAGTTCTAGTGAGAATTCGTTACCAGTGGAGTTCAACTTGGTGTACGGTGGCGCAACTTCGTGGATTAGTTGAAGTTAGACAGTAACACCGTTGGATGCCGGCCGGCTCAGTGGTCTGGTTGGTTAAGCGCTCGGCGCGAGACTGATAGGTCATGGGTTCGAATATCGCGGGGTGCGGGATCGTGGATGCGTACTGCTGAGGAGTCCCATACTAGGACGAAACAGCCGTCCAGTGCTTCCAGGTTTTCCATGGTGGTCTAGCTTCAATTGACTCATGATTTCAACCAGTGGAATGTCTATAAATCTCCACATAACCCATTCTGATAAGATTATATTTGTTTAAATAACAATATATATATATATATATACAAATAAAATATGAACAAACCAGATGTCCAGAATGAAATGTAGTAAGATACCATTGAATAAATGCTATCATACGCCATTCAGGATCTACATAGTCAGTAATGCTGTAAAATAAAATAAACATATATAATAGAGAAATAGTAAACTCATTATAAATGATATTTATTTATACACTAGTAATCTGAAAGAGTTAACAGAATAATAAAACCTCACAAATCTACTTTTTTTAGAGTTTAATTGAAGTGATTCATGAAAACAATCATCTATTGAATATTAGATGGATAATCTTTCTATAGTGTGCGATTTATAAAACCACCTAATGTAGTATATACAGTAAATATCCTATATAAAATGGATTTTGTTATATTTTATGACACTACTACATATGAGGATGGTACATTTGAATGTAGTAAAAGGAACAAGTTATATTACATGGAATTTGAATTTTATCTTCTGGACGTCGAAATAGAGAGGAAATCTACAATATACTGAGCTGAATTTATGAATTAAACTATATGATATCCAACTAATTTATTTTCCTGTTAAATTAGATCAAAAATATTTTGAATCATAAGTATCAACTTCATTATAAACATAATAAAGGAGTATGGAAGAGTCAAAGTATGAATATGTAATGAAACAACAGAATAAAAAAGACTAATAATTAATGTATAGCGTGAATTCATGTTCATATAGAATACGACACTATTAATAATCTAGATTATTGCAAACTTAGATGTATATGCAGAGCAATGCAACGTAAAAATGACCAACTTATTGATTGAGATTAAGAAGAAATTAACAGATATATGAATGAACATGAAAATATATAAAATGCAAAAATCAACAAAGGCAGAGATAAGTAAAGAGAGGTATTTTTCTTCTCAGATGATGAGAGAAGAAATTAGCTAATCAGTCAGTCAGTCATGCCCAAGCTAAAATCTGGCATATATGTCATCAGTTCAAATTCCCACGACATATTGGTACAGTGAGATGTAATTATTAAGACAAATGTCAGAGAAGTGGAATGAGGAAATCATAATTCTCTGAAATAATACTACTTGCAACTGGATAGTTGTACGAAATAAATCTAATTTGAATAACAGATATGATACTGTGGTGAACAAGAACACCAGTGGCGACAACTAAATGTATTTGACAGGAAATTACAGAACTTGTTAATAAAATCTAACAACCATATGGTAAATGCTTAATTTGCAAAATGACCATCAATTGTCTCAAAATGACTCAGACCTCATTGTTCTTGCATTTTCATACCAATTGCATTCTGTTTCGATTCTTTACTGTTCGATTCTCTTGTCTCTCCGCTGCCAGATTTTCTGTTCCTGACTAACGTCATATAATAATTATGTCGATATAGGTAGCACACACCACACTGTCCCCCCTTTAAAGCACTCGTTCTAGCGTTGGTTCATGCCCGCCGTGCCACATTCTTATTTTCTGCAGTCTGTGCTAATATTAGTCCATCGTCTCAGATTTGATTGTTCATGCCTTTTCATACCAATTGCGTTCCGTTTCCGTTCTTTCCTTAACGATCTTCTGCTGAAATACATTTTATGCCTGACCAACGTTATATACTACTTATATGGATATAAGTAACCCACACCACAATACTAACGGATTAAAAAAACAACCTTACACACTAGAGCTTGATATTTATTCTTAACTTAGAATAAACATTGTGAAAAAATACATTTCTTTCATGAAATAGTCTCCTAGGAACTTCAGTATGAAAAATATGATCCAGGGCATTTTCGATCTCCTTATATTTTTAAATTACAGAAATACGTAAGTACCTATTTCATGCTAGTGACTAGTGAGATTAAGTCTTGTTGTGAGAAGATTGAAACAGGGATTATCCCTGATGGCAGTGGATGGTGGATACGCAGTATCATGAATTGATGGCAGTTGAAAACATGGTTGACAGAACTATACTATACTACCGAAATAATTGGATTTAAGATGGTAGCTTTTAGATTTTTGTTCGAAATTGAATATAAAGGGAATGGATAGTTTTTAACCAGTTGAGAGTGAAGAAGCTACCAATAGTTAGTTATAAAAGAAAACAAATCCAATCAAAATGTTTATGATATTTTTATCCTAGCTTATGAACTTTTCAAAGTAAATTGAACATCCGTGAGATTTAAAATCAAAGAACTGAATGTATAGGCATTCATTCATATCATTTGTACAAATCATTCTTCTATCTTAATTCCCAACTCAATCCCTGATTACACTTCAATCTTTTCCAAGTTTATTCATCGTGTAAAATTTTAGATCCATGCTAATTTTTGCCACTATATGTAATCCATTATTTATTCATACTAGTTGTATTCTGATTGACTAATAACTGGGTAAGGACTTATCAAGGTCACTTGTAGAGTAACTCTAGAACGTGGCAAATAACAGTTGCACAAGAGAAACTAGTAAGCATCACTACTTAGTGGTATCTAAAAGTAACGCGCTAAGTACAAGGTCTGAAGATTTTAGTTTCAATCCCAGATGTGATCTTCTTTAGTGTACACGGTTGTAGAAGCCTAAACATAAAAGTTAATACAACTTTTCAAAGATACCTAGTTTGCAATGGTTACCTTGCCGAAATCAGTACATATTGTGAGTTATCTAAAATAGAAGTAAATATTCATATCTTCGAATAGATACTACTAGATAGGATTTTATAATAAATAAGCGACAGAGAGTGAACACATAGCCTGAAATGACCTTACTGATTAAATCAATCACATTTAAAAATCTGGCATATATAATGATTTCGATAGTGTTCAATGAAAAGGAGATGTGCACATATATACCTGCAAAACAAATTCGGATGGGCCATATAATTAGCAAACATTTCTAGCAAAGAATATTCCGCCAAAATAAACGTAGGGAAAACTACCTACATAGAAAGAAGGAAGTATATAATAACAGAAATATACATTTTATACAATACAAAGTGATGAATCAAACGATCATTGAATAATGATTGATTGTCCTAGAAACAATACATATACAAAAATTAATTTAGTAAATAGATTTTATTGTAGCCAGTTTGTAACGAAGAGTACATGAAGACGATAAAAAGTTGAAACTGTTGCCATAATATAAATATGACTGAGTTATCAATATTTTTTGCTATGGTAACTTTATTCTCATCAGTTTATCACACGACTTTTGTTTTTTCCACGAGCTTAATTAAAATTTCTACTTTCTTGCTTCTTATTTGAGCTTTACTTACTCAACTAATTAAGTCTGTGCACAAGTATTACATAAACCATACTACTAATAATATCGGATTCTTAAACATTCATATATTTATACTATAAATAAACAACCGTTTGAACAACTTTCTATTCAAAAACTTTCACAATTATTGGTTTTCTGTTAATCCACATTAATACCGTCAAAATTAAACTAGACTACCTTAAAAATACTAATTTTGTTTAGTTAAGGCCATTTATGCTTACAATGTCGATATTAGTCTCAGAGTACTTTTTTAAAAGTGGAACATTGGATAAAGATGTTGTGAATCATCATTATCCAGTTATGTTCACCATGTAACCACGATGCTATCCTGTTCAGCGTATTGTGAGGTTTACAAATTGCTAAACGACAGTCAAAGCAAACTAGTGGATCAATTCATTAAGTCTTTTACACTTTCTGTTAGATGTTCATGAGATAACTGTAATTCACGACTAGGGTAGTTATATGACATGCTTCAAATAATCGATCCTCATGATACATATACATTTATGTTTTATCTTCATTCAAATCTGAGATATAACGTTGCAGAACATACTTTTCATTTCATAAAAACATTAATTTTATTTGGCTTTTATTATTATTCCTTTTACTGTTATACTACTATTTTACCCCCGTGTGTAGCTGTTATACCTTGATATGGTTGTCGGGCTTGCATAGTGTGATGACCCAAGTGAAATATATTAGTTGGAGTACTTTTCTATTTAGGTTCTATCGTATTAGGCGGATTGGTTGGAGAAGCACAAAATTAGTGGTTCGCGGGTGAAATCCTACTGTTGACTGCACCAGGGCGTGACGGTAAGATAATATTTCCGTCAGACAACCATCATTCCCTCTTTTACAATGAAACGAGAGGGTTAGTAAATCTCGATACCAAAAATAGCACACCTCACCGTGAATTCTTATCGTTAGTGGCAGAGAACTAAAAGCATCGAAGTAAAATGCCAAGAGATACCCACAGAAAGGTCTTGTTCCTTGGGTTTTTCTCCGCTGTAACGCTGCTAAGTTGTCAAAATCATCCTTAAACCCAGTTTCTTTTCTATATTTTTGAGAAAAAGTGTTGTTTCATGGTGTGGGTAATTGAGTAGTGGCAACCAGTGTTATACTTCTAACAATATTAGAGATCTGCCTCCATACAATTAAAACTCATCATTATTGTTAATTAGTTATTTTGATTATTATTTTGGCAAGACTATAATTTATGGATGGACTAATCAAATCTAAGATAGAAAATCTTTGACGTGAAATTCATTCAACCAAATCACTAAGTAGCATCTTGGAATTATACCTGATGTCAATTCGTGATGAAAATCTTAATCCTTATTTATAAACCTAACGTCCAACTGTAAATCCAAAACTTAGTTCCTCACTCCAATTTTTAATTCTCATTTAACTTTAGTAAGTAGATGGACACTTACAAGGTCACTTAACGATTGCTCAAAGATCGTCCATAGATTATAATCTCACCACTGATACTTATCAATCCATTTCGAGTTGTCAGTCATCAAACATAACACAGTATTTGACAAGTGAAAAAACGTGTCAACCATTTCATCTGTAAAAATTCTCTGAAGTAGTTCGAATTGGCGGCAGAAAACACTCATATACGTACACGCAAACACAAGTGCACATGAAACGTCAAAATATAATTGATTTTTTTAAAAGAAAAACACATCTAAACCAGAAGATGTTACAACATGACATCTACATTCAATAAAGTAAACAGTCAGATACAATTTCTACTGAGTTAAGTGATGCGTTATTGAATGAATTATTACTGGCAAACCCATTATGGGAAGCTTCAAACTGTCAATTAAAAGCATCATAATAATTACCATCATAGATATTTTTTTAAATAACAACACACAGTTTCAAGTTAATAAAGAACAGTCTGGAACACTAGGTAAATTACTTTTGGTATTTCAAGTGTCTACTTTGATCTATTTTGATATCGATATGAAATAATCATACAACTAACAAATGAACAAATCATAGTATACGTTGGAATATTTCAAAAACCGATAAAGATTAAATGAAGAAAACACAGTCAGTAGATAATTAAAGGTCTTTAATTTCTCAAATTTGATATTTTAAGCTTGTAATGACAGCCAGTGTAGGTATCAACACTGGGATGCCCAGGTAAATATATAGCTGATGTGTCCCTAACAGGACGAGACGCAAATCCTAGATTCTCTTGCTAACCAATCACCAAATATGCTCAAGTAATATATAGACAGATAAAGAAATATAATAACTAATCAAATTACAATATATCCATTTCTCACCTTGGTTAATTCCATACCAAGTTTTAATTGAGAAAGTACGTGTAAAATGACTTTTTTATTATGTTCATCATTTTCGTCATCATCATTATATGAATTTATAATTTGTTTTTGTGAACTATTATTATCATTGTTATTAGCAAAAACTTCATTGTTATCATTACGATTATCATCGATTTCATCTACATCGTTTGGCATATCTTTGCAATTAATTTGCATATCTTTTATAGGCAGTGGAAATGTAGAAAGAATATTCTTCATTTCTTCGGATAGTTGAACACTACTATGAACAATAGTATAGAATAGAATAAAGACTGATAAAAACTACATTCAATGTCATATGGAATGTTATACAGAATAAAATGATAATTAACGTAGATAATTTATGTTATGAAAATTATTGGAGGATTATTTTGAATAATAATAATAATAATCACGTGGTTACTAATGAGAAAGTTAATTCCCAGAGTTATAGTGAGAAGGAGTGACTATTGGAGTTTAATCCAGTCAGGTGTGAGGCCGTTACCAACCAATGGTATTGGAAGATTGTTGGGGAGATCCAGAGTATTTATCGAAAAAAGAATATTATATTTCATGTTTGAGTTAGAGATTAGAAAAAGGAACTTACAAAATTTTGTCCTTATATGTCTAGTACTTATTACTGACCATCAAATCGACAAACCAAAAGTAGCTATGGAAGCTTTCTCCTATGTCGGAATAAATATTAAAAAGAGTTGAACTTCCGGAACGGTCATAAGTAGAATTATTGTTTATATTATACTGTATAATTCATAAATACTTAAACTGTTATTGTGTGCTTTACTAACACAAGTTATTGTTAATTACGGACCTGTCATTTAGTTTTTTTCCACTTATTGCATAGTTATAACTATAATGAAATCTTTTAACTGTGTTGCTATGTAGTCACGATTTTACCCTATATTAATGTATGAAAGGTTCATAAATCCGAACTTTATGATTAGGAGTTACTTGCTTGCCTTGTTGTGTCCAATCCTGGTTATAGCGGGAGCTACAGAAACCCCATCGTATAAAAAAACTAATCTTTGTCTTCAATATAGGTCTGTATGATTTCTTTTTTTATCCTGGCCATCACCCACGTCCTAAATGTACAAACATGTTTCGCATTTTTATGCCTATATGACTGGTTTCAATAAATAACAAATTGAATAAAGGAATTTTTATTCAACTTATTGTTAACTCACTATTATTACTTTTACTATCGATCACAGTAAATTTAGATATTAACTGTTTCAGTTGAAGGGGTTGTGTGAAGATTGATTTAATTTGTAGGTTGTATTCGTCAAACAATGACCTCTGTTAAGGGATGATCATAAACCGTGGGACACTTGGGAGACTTCATCTTAGTATGAAACTCCCAAGCATTAGAGTTCAGAGGTATCAAGATTGAAATATAGTTGAGATCGTGTATACACACAACTGAGTTTCATACTAGGACGAAACAGCATTTTAGTGATCCCTGGTTTTCAATGGTAACCCAACTGAGAATAGTTTGCGACGAATAAAACTATGAAAACTGTATATTAGTGTAGTGCTATGATGAGGATGTAGATGAGAAGCAACAGTAATTCACTCAATTTTTACTTTTTCAATATCTCATCAGGAGTATTTTTTAAAATATCAAAAATGTTACAATAACACAAAAAAAAACACTTTAGCGTAACAAACGAAGGCAAAATATAAGCTACAAATTTCCCAATCGAGTTTGAAAAATTATTCAAAGCAAATTACTTAGCTTTCTATTATTGCTTTACTCCGTCTCCCCTCCTCCATCCATCTATTTATTATCAGTAAGAAACCACTTAAGCCATTTCATAATAATCATTCTAGTGTATGAACGTTAGAGGAAGATCAACATATTATTTAAAGTACTGAAATTTTTGGTGACTTTTCTAGAGCTTTAAGAAAGTTCGGGTTGCATAAACCTCTGCCCTCAATACCTAACTCAATGGTCGACATTTCGGTTAGTTTAAGCTTAAAGAAGACACAAAACTGGTCAGACGTTTTATGAAAGATGAGTTCGTTTTGTTAGCTATAAGATTTTGAATATTACCAAATATTTTCAACATAGGTACTTGACAAATAATGAACTAATGAAACGACCCTACCAAGGTTCACTTATAGCTATCTATTCATATGTCATCCAGGACTCTGACAGCAAAATAAACTCAAAATGTTATATCCGAGCGAAGATTAAATCACGAGTAACTTCTGAGACATTAATTGACTAATATTATCTATACATTCTTATGGTATAACTATTCAATAATTAGATTATGTGTATTTATATTCCTCTTATTATTTTGACCTATAATTTATTATCGTACGATTTACTGTTCTTAAGCTATGTTGAGTTTGTTGACTACTGCCTCCCACGTTCACAGCCACTTTTTGGCTTTATTGTGTGCAAATGTTGTTTCCTACTTTATGGTGAGTTGAGATCTGTTTGACTGACATATAAACCCAGCATGTCTGAAATAAATTATTCGATTCGCATAGTGGAAGCTGGTATTGATGTTCTGGACTCAAGTGGATGGGTTAGGCGGACATAGGACCAATAAGGATGCTAGGTTGTCCATACCGGTCGAATGTCATTAGTTTGGCACAGTGCTAAGATTGTATAAGTCGTATTTTGATTGGTGAATAAGTCACGTGATAAAAAGCCGGACATAAAGTCACAACACAAAACAATTTGATGATGAAATG
Organism: Schistosoma haematobium; assembly: GCF_000699445.3. NCBI lineage: Eukaryota > Metazoa > Platyhelminthes > Trematoda > Strigeidida > Schistosomatidae > Schistosoma > Schistosoma haematobium. Next base: position 36,123,818 of record NC_067199.1, on the reverse strand, counting down.
GGATTATGAAAAAAGAAGAGCAGCCGAGTGTCGGGCCCGTATATTATCATGACAGTTCAATTTAGATTTAGAAAATAAAGATGACTGTAAAAGTAAAGTAAGTCAGATACAAAAACCGATTACGCTGTAGGTCATTTTCCAAGTATAAGAGTATTCATCCGAGTTGGTGATACATACTATGTAAGGAGCATAGTGATACTGCTCAGGTGTTCCAACTGAATTATGTGTGATGAGGTTCGAATCTACGGAAACAAGATGATCAGGTTTCCTCACTATGCTAGTAGATGCAAGAACTATTATAATTTATGGACGACCTTTGAGCCGCTCCAACGTGGCGTTGAGGAAATTCACCCACCTACTAAGGTCTAAAGAGGATTATAGATTAGTGTGAGAAATCAGAATTTGGATTTAGAGTTAGATGTTAGTGTTACGCATTAGAGTTAGGGTTTTCGTCACAAACTGACGTTAACTGTAATGCTATTTAGACATATGGATGAATGAATTTTGTGCCAAAATCCAAGACCCGCTATCTTACATTTGATTGGTTCGTCCATAAATTATAGTCTCACCATAGATTTTGATAAAAAAGATAAACAGTAGGTACACACTTCTCCATTATGGTATAAAATTTGTTAGGAAGAAATAAGAAAATTTTGACAATAAAAACAATATTAAAGATGATCATTCATCTACAATAAAGGTTTACTGAACTTTCTTTAGAATACGTAAATATAACCGTTAAATATCTTTAATAAGGCCTAGTATTCTGTTACCGTTCAGTAGCCTTGAACACTTTAGTCAACTAGCTCCCAAATATATTTTAGGCAAAACAGCATGTTAGTTAAGTAACAAAATGTCAGGGTATGCATAAACTTTGCACATGAATATTCTAAAGACATCTCAGCTCAGCTACGGACACTGACTTTTGGGAGTGAACCTATTAGAGCGCTTCAAAGTGATCTCTAAAACATGTTTTGATCAAATATCTGTTCTGCTAACGATAAATACGTTATTTTAAAATACTTTAACCAGTATTAGGTCTTAATTTACAGATCGAGATTACTAAGCCAGCAATTTTAGACTTGTTACTTCATAGGAACACAATTAGGTTGCCTTTTTTTACAACAACATAATTCCTATTATGAATATTAGTGAGGTTATATTATTCTTCATTGAGAATCCACATATCAGAAAACCAATTACATTTAGAAGTGTTTTGAAAAACACATATAGGAAGTAAATCAGTAGTCATGTTAAGGAAAAAAAAGCACTACACTATAAACTAAACAAAACATACTATCAAATAAATAAACTTGACAGGATGAACGAAGTTCATAAGAAAAGACAAAAACAATCTAAACAACTGATAATCAGTCCTTTAATCTTCAAAATCACAGGTTTTATCACCTTGAATAATAATAATAATAATAATGAAACAGTATAAGATCAAAATAAAATATACCTTGAAAGGCCATTAGAGATATTCATATCATTGATTTTGTAAGTTTCAGATGAGTCAACCACAGTACCAAATACACTAGGATACAAACTTGTACTGTCTGTAGTATTTGAAGCATACGATTTAGCCTGAGCGAAACAATAAATGAATAAAGAATATAATGTTTTAATATCATTTCATTTTGTTAAAGACTCGTTAGTCGAATGTAGTCAATTTCATGAGGATGTCGCGAATGGGATTCAAACTCAGTAGGTTTTTGGTAAATTTGGTATATATCAAGTGATAAAACCTAGGACTCGTATCTTATGTGAGATTAGTTGGTTGGATATAGGTGCATCCCAGTGGTGATGTTCACATTGGGACTGGAACGCCAATGAACTATCCATTGAGCCAGTAGATCTAAACAGTAACTAATTAATACCAGCAGAGCTTGCTTCGAATTTAACACTTTATTGACCTACTTTTTAATGGTAATGAAAATTTATTACCATTAAAAAAAATAATTTTTACAGATTTTACTTAATTGTTACTAGAAGAAACAGCGCATTATCTGAAAATCAATAAAGAGGTATTTGGAGTATTGTATCCGTATCAGTCCTAGACGATGGAGCGATTAATTGTTAGTTAAAGTGTTCAACTTTCAACCACTAAGTCGATAGTTCAAGTCCATCTTCATTTACCTCGGTTTAAACAGACGGCTGGTATGACTACCCCTCACATATATAGTGTGATCTAAAGCTGGGTAAATAAAATTGTACACGTTGAGAATTGTATAAGTAAGTTTTAGTTCATACAACGTTATATCCTATGATCAATCGTCAACTTCTGAAGTTCATAAGCTATTAAACAACTAAATAACCACTGATCGTAATGTCTCATTAAACAAACAATAATCAACTGTAATGACAATTCATCATGACTGCATTAACACACTAAGCTATCCGTCTTACATATCGTAAAAAGAATAATGAGCAAAGTTAGGTATTAAACTATTTCATATGTAACTAAATTAAATCTGATAAAATATTACAGGTTGACTGAAACGATAAAACACATAGATATCTATATTATAAGGTTATTATTAATCTTATATAAATAAACATTATCTTATGAACATTTATATTATTTCTTCTTAATGGACAAAAAGGACAAAACAAATGAGATCTATCACTAACCATTTTACCATTTTCTACTATACTTGTTATCTCTTGATGTTTGATCAATTCCATACAACGTTTTAAACAATCTAATGTTGCTTGACTTGTTGCTTTTGATAAAAGAAGATTCTGTTTGTTTTGTTTTTGTAAAGAAAAGGATAAATATTTGAGATGATAGCAAAAATTAACTTTTACAATAAAATATATTATAATATATATTAAATGAATAAATCAAGGTTATTCAATAACAAATATCATTGATATTAATTCAACCATAATTGAATTCGGAGTATATTATATAATATACCGAACTATAAAATATCTGCCCCCGAATGCCCTGGTACGGTCGAGAGTGAGGAGAGTTTGCTCTCCCTCTCGAAATGCTCTCCAGTGGCCACGCGTATATAGCCTCTGCCAGGGAAGTCCTACTCATTGCCTTCTCGAGGATGAGGTGTCGTTTACAAAATTAAGAGGACAAAAAGCGAATGTCCGGTGCCTTAACCGGGTTGGTGGATATGAAGAGTCCACATAGGGGAGTTGGAAAACCGTGATTTCAAACCAATGGTGCACATGGGCTCCAGTATCCTGAAGGAAAAAATGGCGTATGAACCAATCGTTGGTCACTGCATCTCCTTACGTTGCTTCACTGCCTTGTGGATCAGACCTTCAGGTCGAAGGCTCCGGGTGTGGCCCCTTAAGAAAACCACCTGCTTCGGTTTGGGCACCCGGGCAGTATCACAGCCCTCACACATATCAAATGAGATCTGTGTGGCGCATATGTATTTGGTGCCTCCTTTTGCCAATATCTGTGTTAAAATAAATAAATATGAAGTATCTAGTTATAGTTTGAAAAAAGAATGTCGAGTAGTAAACTTAATTTCTAAAAAACAAACATTTTCCAATCAATTGATACTTGAGTTTGATGCAATGCAAATATTTCTCGACTGATCACCTTTTCTGCAAACTATGAACATAAGGGACTAGCTGTATTGTTTCGAACATTGTCATAGACACTGATAACATGTCCTTGAGTACGTTGTACTGGTAGTGTTTCAATCGCTTGAAGCGTGAAGAAGCACCATCAGAAATTATGAAAGGGCCATTTATGAAGTGATTAAGAAGCAATTATGAAGTACACCACATGTCATTCATAAGTCGATGAAGTTACTTTACGAAAAACTGCATGTCATAAAGTAGACAGCAATGAACTAGTCAACTTCAATTTTTTTTTAGATTTAAAATATAAAAAACGTTTGTGTTGTCATCAAGAAATTAAATTGGAAAAATCAAGATAATGATTTGGTCGTACTGCACACTTACAAAACATTTGCTATTGATATTACGTGAATTAAACCTAGCTGTACACTTTCCAAGCCACAATTACTGATTTACATTATTGCATATACAGATAAGTTTTCTTATTATAATTATATACGGATCAATTCCATAGATTGAACAATGTATAGTTGAAAACAATTGTTAATTTGATAAATTTGCGAAATTACACAACAACTACCTATTTAACTATAAAATACCATACTCAAGAATACAAAATTGGGTTTATTGTTGATACCATTTCAAAACGAAACAAAACGACTCTACTGTGTTAAGAACTACTGTTTGCAAATATCACCCAAGCATAAATATTATTTCATTCTTTCTATTAAATGATTATTCATTTAAGAAACAGTAAACTGTTATTTATTCACCAATCCCTGATGTTTAGCGTGAATAATATATATCCTATTCATTATCTTGTCATAATGGTTTATTCATATGTTTACACATATATAACGATTATTACAAGCTCAAACGATAAGTTAAAATAACTCATGGAAATAATAAAATAGCAATCAGTGTTATCCTTGTACATTTTCATCAGGAATCACAATAACCGTGAAACAAATGTCAGGTCTACGTTTTAATACCAATCAGTGTTTTAATCTCATTATTCAACATAACATGTTGGGAAAATAGACGGGGTAAGTATAAGAGATGTTCAAACTATCTTAATTAATGAAAGTATATAAATGTAGTAATCAGTTTATCTGTATTTTAATTGATATAAAATGATCTTCTCCGGTTATGTAACAACAATAAATATCTCAAAGTTACCATGAGTTAATCAAGTAAAATTCGATATTATAAGAGCAAAGTAGTGAGAAAGATAACTATAGAAAAGTAATCTCCATTTTTAAATAATACACATTGATTTATGTGTTTAAGTCGAGGATTTTATGGGTTTCAAAATCCTTTAAGCCGCCAATTTACTAAGTTAAAGTCGACCAACTTCTTGAATTAATAAAATGCTAAAAAGACTCAAATATTTTGAACTAAGAATATTGAAACCTAGGACAATATGAAGAAGTAATGTATGATAAAACGAAAACTGTAAGTGCTATTATTCAGTTAGTGGGCAAATCTTGGTAAACAATATGCGCAATATAATCCCTGAACAAATGATATTGACTAGAAAGAATATACCAATTATTGATATTTTATACATGGATATACATAACAAATTACTAAATAAGAAAAATAATATGACACAAATTTGTTAAAGTATACTTTAATGATGAGCCAAACAAATGTAAGATAGCGGCTCTCTTTTCTTACTGTGTAGGATTCAAAACATAGTGACGGACAGATTGTATTTTATTAAGCGAAAAGTAAGAAGTGGATCAAATCTACTTATAGTTAGTCAGTATGAGACACTTAAAATTAACAAGCAATAAAACAATAAGTATGAACTTGATCAATAAGACTATAATTTATGGACGACCTTTCAGCAACGCTAAAATGACATTAGAATGTCCACTTACTAAGGTTAAATGAAAGTTGTATATTGGTGTGAGGAATTAGAATTCGGATTTACGTTTGAGCGATAGGGCTAGGGATGAAATTTAATATTTTCATTATGAACTGACATCAGCTATGGTGCCAAACGCTATATATTTCTTTGGTGATGTTGATTATTACCCTGAAGAAGTTCAAACAAGTTTGCTGGACGAAACGTTGGAATTGTTTTAAATTCCAATCGCTGAGATTATTTCAAATATAATTTCCACATATAATGACTTTGCCTAGTTCGGCCATAAATTATAGTCTCACCTTGAAATCAAATAATCATCTGCATAATTGTTTATTAACTTAACTACAAACCAATCTCTCCAACTCTAACCATAGCTTTTGATCCTAACCCTAACATTTTTTGGCTTCTTAGTATGTCGCTTAAATCCTGATCGCTCGAAAATTGGATTTACTTTTTCAAGATCATTTAATAGTCGCTATAGATCGTCAGTGAAATGTACTCTTAACTGTAGACTGTTTAAGTGTATCTAATACGAACAGGAGAGAAAAGTTCTATTTATGAAGAACAACTTACTTTGAATACATCTGTAATTTCCGGACTTCGAATGGAGGTTCTCTAATCGAGTAAAGAACATATACAAAAAATTTTTTAAACATCTCATTATTAAGTAAGGATAAGAGATAGAAATTGAGTAACCGGACTACGGCACGCGAAGCTCAATTTAACCTAATTACTCAAAAGGTATAAGGTATAATGGGTCACAATTTATTAAATATAAAGGCTTTACTTTTGTGTATCCAAAGTTAGATAATACAATTTTAGACAGTAGAATAGAAATTTATAACAAGTAACGAAGAAAAATCAATAATTACTGTATATTTGAAAACCATGTTTTCAACAGTGGTCTAGCTTAAATCTACTTATGAATTCAACTATTAAAATTAGTACAATCTCCACAAACTCCTATTCTGGTCATAATTATTGTATATGTTATCAGTATAGAGTTTTGATTATTGCATACTCCAGTGAAGATTATGTCGGAGGATGCTAACAGGTCTGTTTTTCTATCAATCAGTGCTAAGGGATTGTAAAGACATTAGAATATTCCAGTGTAGATTTTATGTAGGCAATAATGTTCCTGATACATACATTTTTCTGTTTCGATTTTTGAAATACATTTTCGTTCTCTTTCCATTCCAGTCGAGTAAAGTAGTATGTCCAGTAGCAGATACAACAATATAGTACGTAACTTACAGTGATTTGTAAAAACATAGTACAGTTCAATTTAAATTCTGTAACACTGGAGTGAATTGGAAAAAGGGGCTAGGGTGAACAGACTAAGATATAGTAATGTCAGTTCATGAAGTAATTGGTTGCTCACTTCAACCACGTCGATAGGTGTAGACTTCCGGGTTTGATGTGCCCCCTCCATCAAGAGACAATGTTCGTAATCAATGGTTCAAGCCGTTGGGTGATATGGTGTAATATTGATCACTGTGGTACAGTTGTTACTAATTATCTAGCTTTCTCAAAACCTTAAGTCACTTGTCACTTTCATTCCTTAATCGCATTGATTTCTTTTGAATTGTATTTCTTGAGTGTTTAGAATCCACTTCTATTAGATAATATTTTCCATTCTATCTATCTTGTTTTATTGATTTTTTTCTTACTGTCCCGGTGACATGAGGTATTACGACAACGTAAATTGACACAAACTTGTTCAAGGTCGTAATGTTAATAATAGCTGACTGACTTTATTATCATAAATCAATACAGTATAGATGGTCAGAAAGTTCCTTTACAAATATATACTAAACTTAAATTGTTTTCACTGTTTTTTACTCGAAAAAGAACGTCGGAAACAATATATATGACATACATCAACAACAGTGGAAAGTGCATGATTTTCCAACTCTAACTGACGAAATAATTCTCCAAGTTGGACTCGTGGATCAGATGGGCGACCAGGACAGAATACAGGGAATGTACTAGCGCTTAAAAAGAAAAATAGATATTTATTTCAACTATATTAAATTGTAGGCACACAAAGTAATGCTAATCACTGAATGTACACTATTAAACAAAGAGAAACTTATTTATTAAAGATTAATTAATTTTCAAAGAATGATGTCTTCAGTCTTAGTTTGATATAGACTTATTATTCATTGATAAGATGGGAAAGATGTTTTACAAAAGTTATACCCTCGAATCACTTGTATTGTATAGCTAAATTTATATCTCATATTTTAAACATAAGTACTATTATGATGAGCCGTGCCCGAGATCTGATACCGATATACAACTTACTACGCGCTAACCCCACTTCGGCTGGCCACATGAGCGAAACAGGTAATATCGGAAGAGGGAGCTTATTGGGTTACCGCATAACGCGCATATATATATATATATATATATATATATATATATATATATATATATATATATATATATATATATATATATATACAAGCATTATAAGCAAAGATGGATAATGGCTAGCAGTGGAAACCAGGACCTGTGTTTCGTCCCACTTGGGACTCGTCAGCCGGATGTACCCACATTTCAGAGTTGATGCCCTCTACGGGACTCGAACCCAGTATCGTTCGCTTCAAATACTACCACGCTACCCACCTTTGTTTATAATGCATGTGAATTAAGACAATATCGAGGCAATACGCACAGTATGCACATATGCCAATACGACACTGACCGATTGCAGTCCCAAACATCAATAGGAAGATTAAAGTAAACAATTCCATGTAAGTATATATACACATATATTTCTACCTCTTAAAAAATCAATCAATTTCCTAGCCAATGATATGGATTTATCCTTCGGGTCGTTTCTAACTGTTATCAAGTGACCTCATTTGGCTACTTTTGATTGGCTCACTATATCAAGCATGTTATGCCTATTGGGAGAAAACCAGTTCTGTTGAGTTGAATTTTTTGTTTGGATTTCAGTTCATTATTCGGGAGAATCGGTATTGACATTAAGGTTTCGTAGACGGTTTAATCATCTGGTCCTAGAGTATCATTCCTCATTATCTAAACATCAAAATTTAGACGAAACAGTAGTCTAGTGCTTCCAGGTTTTTGATGGTGGTCTAACTTAGATCGACTCATTAATTTAACTGCTAAAATAAACAAACAGTTTGAGTTGCCACACAATATATTTGATTATAAACGACGAATACATTTCTACTTATATAACAGGACTTGCATTTCATTATGTAAGTCGATCAACAGTTTTATAGTAAACTAATTAATATTAATTTTTAACTGTAAATTTAATGAATTGGTTTTTTTGGGTCATCGATTAGCGTATATGCATATATGAAATAAATTTACCAAATATAAGTTTACGTACTTGTTAGATATTGGCGAATAAATGGAAAAGGTGGAGATTATATAACTATTCTACAGTAGATTATTATGTATGTTCTTGTTGTTTATTTGTTAAATATTTAGTTTACAGTATTTTTATGTTGCCTTAATTGTAAGCTTACAATTAAGTTGACAACTGTTGACACATGTCCCTTTTGTGAACCTATTTCTCAGTTACTCTATATCACAAGTGACATAGTTATGTATAGATTGTGATTTTCTAATTACAGTGAATTGTCTTATAATTGATGAGTATTATTATGTGAGTTTCGAGTTATAATAAAAGAAGGCAAGTCACCTTCTATTCCTGTGTTCTGGCTGCACAAGTTGGGAAAAGAAAGAGTTTACGTGAACTAACAGGAACTGGGATATCCGATCGTTATTGGTGGCCATGATGTTATTGATTAAGTGAAGATCATTAGTATTATTGGAGCAAAGCGAACTCCAGCAGGACTATAGTCTCTGAACGAACAAATTAGATATAACCCCCAAAATGCCCTGGTACAGTGAAGGGTGAGGAGAGTCCGCTCTTCCTCTCGAGATGCTTTCCAGTGGCCACATGTATGCAACCACTGACAAGAAAGTCCTATTCACTGCCTTCTCGAGGCTAGGGTGTCGTTTACGAAAGTAAGAGGACAACAAGCGAATGTCCGGTGCTTTAACCGGGTTGGTGGATACAGAGGATCTACCTAAAGGAGTTCGAAAACCCTGATTCCAAAACAATGGTGTACATGGGCTCCAGGATACTAAGGAAATAAATGGCGTATGAACCTGTAGTTGGTCACTGACTACCATGGGACTGTATCTCCTGACGTTACTCCACTGCCTCGAGGATTAGTCCTTTAAGTCAAAGGCTCGGGGGGTGGCCTCCTAAGAACACCACCTGCTTCGGTTTGGGCACCCGAGCAGTGTCACAGCCCTCACATAGATGGAATGATTTATATGGCGCATATATATTTAGTGCCCCCCTATACCTCTATTTATGTGTTTAAATAAATAATAAATAAATTAGATTGAAGATAGCAAGTTTTGGATTTTGGTGCAAAATTCGTCCATCTATACGGCTAAACAGCATTTTGATATTATAGATAGAATGAATTTGTGATAAAAATCCTAACTTTAAATCCAAATCCTAATTCCTCACACTGGTTTATAACATACTTCTGGCCGTACTAATTAGTAGTTGAATTTTCTCGAAATTACTTAGGTATCGCTAAAAGGTTGTCGATAAATTATGGTTCTCGCCGTGCTTGGGTTTAAGTTGAACACTGTTTGAGGGCTGGTAAATCCGATCAACTCAGACCTAGAAGTTAAAAATCAAGTTCTCTAGTCATTAATATTTCATTCCAAAGAAGAAGTAGACTAAATTATATCGAAAACTAACCGTAAATTTGTGAATAATTATTGAAACAATTAAACTATTGTAAGAAATTTTAAACACATACTATTTTGATGGTTTACAGTGACACGCAAAACTTACTCTGCAATAGGAAAATTTCCATTAGTAGACTGATCACTAGTATGATTAACTTCATTTGACTGTGAACACGAACTTTTAGCTAAAAAATGAAGCACGGTAAAGCAAAAGATATTTCAAAATGGTTGAAAAATGACTTTGAAAAAATGTAAACTTAAGTGAATTTAATTCGAGTAACCAATATTTATCAACAAACGTTATATTCAATTAAGGGTGTAGATGACCAGTGGATTATTGATACGACAACTGTAAAGACAAAACACTGAGATGTATTCAAACGAAGATGGTGTCTAAACATAAACGTATATCTGACTGTTGAGTGTGTATGTAAAATTTAGTATTAACTTAAGCTACCACTAGTAAGATAAAGACAGAAACTACAATGTACAAACTAGGATACCATCAGTGGTATGTATGAGATTTTATTCATTCTGTTAGCGAAATGGAATCCTGATAATTACAGGCTCTAATAACCCTCATATCAGAATACGTTGATTGTTTCATTTTTGATCAATCAACCCTAGTGGACAAATCGAGATATTAGATGCTGATGTTTTACACAAAAGTCAATGTTTTAGTGTTATATCTTTGTTGTTCAATTTCTTTCGGAATTTAAGCCGTTCACTCTCAATTCCTATTGTAATTTGTAAACGGTCAAAAGAGATATTGTGGTCAGGGAATACTAGGCAGTAAAAGAACATAACAAAATCCAAAAGTACATACAAAGAGTACTCAAATATTATGTACTATTTAGGGGGCTTATGGAAGTTATTCAATTTCACTGATTGTTCTTAGTTGGACAACCAGTGAAAACTAGGAAGCACTAGATGATTGCTTCGTCCTAGTATGGGACTCCTCAGAATTATGCACGACTCCGCAGGTCAAACTCAAGAGCGTTAGGACACATGTAGAATGCTCGACACAGATTACTGAATCAGTATCCAATAGTTCACATTTCTAACTCCAGTTTATTTACTGTTGTTGCTAAGGTTGATCCAATAAAAAAGAGTGAACTTGAGAAGACAAACTCTACAACTTACAGGAATTTGGCACTTGAGATCCGGTAGTTTGTGAATCTACATGGTTAGAGGATTCAGAAGTCCCAGATAAAGTAGCGATCTGTTAAAAGAGGCAACAAAGAATAATGTACTTTAAGTTTTAATTAAATATGAAGTGATTAAGAATGAGTAATTAGTACAAAGATAAATAATCAAAAACAAAGCCAAAATTTTAGGGGAAAAAGTTGTTTTACGCCAAACTATTTTTACGTATTATTTTAATATGATTGATCGGTCTAATTAGTACGACCTATAATTTGTTTTAATACATCTGGATACAAAACGATGTAGGCTCAGAAAACATAAACTGATAAGGAATCTTTCCCACTCATATACGATAATAAAACACCTTAGTGGTGAATACACTAGAAAGATGTCTACAGAAATATACATATTTATCTCGACTTGATTAATTAATGAAATTTAAGGTATCCAAAGGCAGGTATTATCCACTTTTAACACAGACTTCAGGTGAGCAATTTTTAATCATGGGAAAATTCTATGATACTATAAAAGCCAGTATTTGAAAATATCAAAATGTTTGAGTGAGAGTAGCCAAACGTTTTTCAAAACTTCAAACTTAGAGTCACGAATCCAGTCGTAGCTGCTACTACAATTAGTAGTGGGAGACATTTGGTAACATGGTTCAGAGCCAATTAAAATGGTGTTGGCGTATTCACTCTTAATATTTATCTAGATATTCAGTCTCTATATTCTATCTTTACAACTGTATATTTCCATTTGCCATTTTGAAAGTAAATATATGGTCGGATTATCTGAAATGCATTGCACTTAGCATACATTATGTTTTCTAAATCAAATTTACAGTAGAATATGAACAAGACAATGTGTTTCGTTTTCTTGACCTTGGTATAACAGGTCGATTGGAAAGATATATTTATTGAAAGGGAATATGGAGTGCCTTGTACTTAAACTTCAATAGCTTCTATCCAACAAGCTACACGCCAACATATGTATTATCTAAATATATGAGCAGCATATTAAAGCCACCTCAACATAACGTACATAATATAATTAAAGATTCCTATGACTTTAAATCAAGAATATCGGAATTAATTATCAAAAACAATAAAATCATGGGGAGCTATGATGTTGTATCATTATGCACTAACATTCCTATTGATAGATGCTTAGAATTTATTAGTGGTTTACTAGAGAACGACAATACTCTATCTGATAGATGTCCTCTAAGCATTATTCTAATCGTGAAATCCCTAAAACTTAGCTTAAATTCAACGTTATTTACTTTTGATGGGACATGATGTAAACAAACTAACGGAGTAGTAATGAGATCTCCGATTTATGTCAACACAGAATTGTGTCTACAAATTACGATGTTTATGTTGTGATGCCTTGTATATTGGAGAGTCATCTCGTGAAATCTTGACTCGAGCCAAAGAACATCTCAGGTACACAACGAAACCACCTAATAATCCTGTAGAACCGAGGAGACTCTAAATTAAATCGTCAATAGCAGTTCGTGCCATTTTCAACAACCATCAAATCGATATCAACATCAAAACAATACAGAAAACCCTTTCCAACTACAAAGAAAGGTGAGTCGCTGAAGCTTTTCATATATTGCTTAATCCTATTGCCCTCAATAGGAAAGAAGGTCCTACTATCCATCCGACTTCGGTCATCTATCCAAGCCACTATATTTGATTCTATTCACATTACACACTGTTATCGTACATATAAACTAAACTCTATCCTTTCTCACCACAAATGTCACATTTTTCATCCCTTATCATACACACAAATAATACAAAAATGCCTCACATAAATCACCTTGACCGGAATGACATGACAATGACTTGGTCAGACGTGTTTTTGTTTGATCCTACCTAATATTCTTGCCTTGTTCCTTTGTACTATTTAAACTTGGGTTAATTTAATCTGGTTATTTATTCTCTGAAGAAGTGGTTTATACTAAGTCACGAAACGTCAGAAAATTTAATTTTTCTACTCATCGGGATATTCCAAGCTTTCCATGGTGGTCTAGGTTCAATTGACTCATGATCTCAACCATTGAATTTACTATAACATCCACATAAACCCTTCTGATATTACAAATATAATTATTTTCATCTATTGATATAGTAATTTTAAATAATTCTATTTCTATGTTCTTAGTTGTTTATGCTACGATATTTCCATATTTAACCTATAAATATTCACATTAATTGACATACGAATACCTCTTTCATACTTATTGATCGTTTCATTAATCTTGATTGATGAGAACTTTTCCGATGTTACAAAGTACGTAAACCGATTTTTAGAGATTAATACTATTATGTTTAGGCTGTAAGTAGTTGACAAGAAACCGCAAAATATAATGAAATCATGTCATTCTGCCACATTAATTGTTCTTGTTTTACTTAAATTCAAATGCCTTATACATAAATTTTTCCAATATTGTTTAGTTGCCTGTCTATCAAATTATCCGTTAATCATTTTCAATTAGTCTATTGATGTATAAATACTTAAGACGCACTGACTAGTTGACAATTTTAATTTCTTTCAACATTGTAGATTAAATCAGTCTAATGCAGTCCTAGGTTTATGTCATTACAATACAACTACTAGTGATACTAAGTGCCAGTGTTAGATTAAATCCAATTAAAATATAGAGATATCTAATTATAATGTTATTCCCACACTACTAATATTTCAGTGCAGTTGTATCTACTCATTCTTACCATACTTTGATTGTTTATTGCTAATGTACATGTAAGTCAATTCAACTACTTAAATGTACATTCAGGAGCATTTGTATCCCGGTTCTTACTTAATTCATTTGCATTCGGTCATCAAATATGAAGATAACGAATGTAACATTTTTAAAACAGGTAAGTTCAGTAATTGGCTAATCGATTAGCGTGAGTACGGTGGCTTAGTGGCTATGATAATCGGTCTCAAACCAGTAGGTTTCCGGTCCAAATCCAGTCACACCTACTAATGTTCGTGCGGTTGTATAGAACCGTTATCATTTATATAAACAGTGTGGTTCAAAACTAAGTAAATAAACCTGTAGTTGGTAAAGAGTTAAATTGTATTCAAATTTCAAACAACCCTTCACTAACTAAAATTTTTGTAACCAGGCAATATCACTAGAACCAGATATGAATCATATCCCAATGTACATTTCATTTATAACAATCATCGGAAACGAATCAGATAATTTTAAGACATTCATCAAGTTTCTTATGTAAAAGAAGGAAAATAGGTTTTAAATTATTTATAATACTTTAGAAGTCACTAAATATTCTTACAAGAAGATATTACGGCTAAAAAGAATGATAAATATTGGAAAGAATACCAGAGTGCTTAGAATAGTCATTTTGGAAAATATGAAGTAGAACAACACTAAAGCATTTGAACAATAATTATAATAATGATAACCGACCCAAAAGTCAAGCGTAGACTGGTTTTCTGGACCGGATGAGACATAAGCTATGTGAAAGGCAATAATCAAATGATTCCACAAATATTGATAAATAGAGCAGATCTAGAACTTGTGGTTTATTGAAAGTTATTTGCACAAATAGTAAAATAATCATGGAATAAAAAAAGCCAAATCAAACAAAACACCGATTAATCCACGAGTACAACGGACGTAGATATACATGAATTTGTCATTCATATAACTTACTTACCAATGGATGCTGTTCAGCTTTCTCTGAATGATATTCAGCAACTGCTCGAAGACGATCTACCCAATATTGCCTCTCTTTAGCATCAATTGCTAAAAAATAAGCAAAAATACAATCATTCGATAAGCAGCCAGAAACACGAACAATCACGACAATTCTAGTTGGAAACAGACTCATTTATATATTGGTATATACACCCATTTTGATTAATAACTAGGATGAAATCACATATATGAAAAATTCTTAGAGTTATAACAAATCATATGCTGAGTATAGTTCATGTTAACTTAATACAAGATTATCGTATGTTATACAGAAGAAATTATCATACGGGAAAATAAAACGAATACTACATTGAGTAATCAATACATTGAATTAAGAAAGACGGAATTAATGTTGAATAAAAGTCATAATGAATAAATCAATCTAATTTTGACTTTTCTTCCTGTCATATCAGAAATGAACATTAATTCCTCAAAACACAAATAGATATCTCTGTTACTGAGTTCAGTTTAAATATACTTTTTTTGTGAAAAGTAAACAACACAAAAGAAATTATCCCTGGAGTTATTTATTATTCATTACAACATATAACATATAACTGTCTTATCATTTACTGATTTCACTAATGAAATCAATAATGAAGTAGTGAACATATTCGAAGTATACTCCTTTCGCGAAATTAGTGTTAACGTGAACCATTTTACAAAAACACACAAATAGAAATATACAAGCAAACAAACAACAAAAATATGGTATACGGACGAGAGAATCAGAATCGAGAAAACTAGATTCAACTTTATGCCTGAAATCCAAAGATTAGTAACTTTTGCCTTGTTGTATAAAACTGCCAAGTAAAAAATATCTTCGGACAATGATCATAACGTGATTATCATAACCAACAAAGACATTGAATGACATGGCACAAAATCGTCTGCAATGGCGCAGGTGTATAGTATCTTTAAATCTTAATCTTTTCTACCACCACTCATAATTCGACTACTATTCTGAGATTTGGCTCAACAATTATATCTCTCTATGCTAGTGGGTCATGGTTCTATGTTTTAACTGACTGGATGACTGGTCGTAACGCTTAAACTTACTAAGAAGAGTTATTTTCTGTTATCATAAAGCGAAAATGATTATGTTAAACAAATCACATGCTTTTTTTACATAGACTTTTTCTAACACGTGAATCAACCAGTTTTTGTTCAAAATTATTTTGTTTATAGTAAACTCGTAAGGAAATCATTTTACTAATGGTTTACTAAATATTAGGTGAGCTGGTGAAGTGGGAATGCCAAAATAGTTAATAAATCCTTTATTTCGATACGACATCAACCAGGTTTTTCCCATGATTACGCCTTAGTAACTCCTCAGCTAATTTATCAGTAAATTTTGTAGGTGATGATGAATTTTCAGTGAAACTGTTTGTGGCTATGAGAACGATTCATAGAAAAATTGTTGGGGTGAATAAACTCTCATTAACGTTTTTACGCAGCGATATTTTTACAAAATTAGGGTCGGGAAACTGATAATAAACCTTGAAAACCATTACGCTCGAACAGGTTTCATTATTTCTGGTGCGAAATACTTTGATTTATACAAACTCTCTGCTTATCGATTGAAAAATCACATAGTTACTTGGAATCGCCCAAGCTATTCCCTATACCTAACTTTTACCGAAAACAATTATATATGAGACAAACCTTTCAGTTTTAATAAATCACCATTTGCGGCGTTAATAAAAAAGGTTTGTGAATCTTCATCTGAAGGACAAATGGAGGCATACTGAAAATTGTAGAAAAATAAGGTAATTTTAATGTCAACGAAGATAAGAACGAAAAGTTTATATAGTATGAAGGCACTTTAAAATGCACGTACAACCCCCTTTTAGTTCTAATAAGCAACTCTCATTAAAAAACACTATCTGGTCTAAGACCCAATGAGTTACGAAAGATGGAACTTATCAAAGAAAATTGTATTCCGCTATATCGCGAAATGGACAAGATAACTCTCCGTATCTCTGTATCTCTTAAATGACTGACTGAACTCTTACAATCGGTTAGATTTACTAGTTCAGATGTATTTTCAAAACACCTACCCCATGAATACCAATTCGTGGCAAACTATATAAGAGCCTATATGACTTTAGGATATTTTTATGATGTTTCCAAGAATGGAACATCGAATACGAGTTTTGACTTATTTTGAGATATATCGATAAAATAGCATTGAGTAGTAAAATAACAGCCCTTACAAATTTGTAAGACTGTTACCATCATTATGATTACTTAATTCATAAACATGTATTTTAACTCTATTCACTACAACAACCCAAATGTTATCAACATGTTATCCTACATGTAGTCTGATAAGAAATTTTCGAAAATACAATTTTGATTCAGTTGTGTTTTACAATCATTTGAATAAAAATATTAAAACTCTTGGGTTCAAAAGCACTTACTATAAGACTTAGGGCTCCACGGGGTTTAAGTGATCGTTTATGATCTTCTTTCTGAAAAGGAATCATAAAATAGGTAGGAAAATATTTTATATTACAAAAAGAGAAAACAGTAGTAGTGACTGATACAGAATTATTCTAATTATAATTTTAAATAATGAGAGAAATTTTTACATAAATTTGCCAATCAATTTTGTAAGAGAAAATTTCGTTTTTATCGTTTTATATAAGATAATCAACTAACCTCATAATATTCTATCCTTCCTGAATCTGGATCTATCACAAACCAACGATACTGGTAACCTTTCATAACATTTGTAAATTTTAGCAATTGACCTTCGGTTCGTTTTCTGATTTAAATGGATGTTAAAGCCATATAAGTTATGGTGGAAAAATGATTTTAAGAAACAAACAACCAACTAATATTATGCATCAGTCAAGTTTCAATAATCTAATAATTATAAAAAGTACTTGAAATACTATTTTATTTGTTTTGGATGTTACAGAAAATGGACTGGATTAAGTCAATATGTCATATAAAGTTCTATGAAAAGTCAATACAATTTTGAAGATCTTATTAATGTGTGTGTAAACGTCTTTGTAATAAAGCGTATAACGATCTGTCAGTATACCTGATCTCCTGAATTCTAAAGCTATAAACCACTTAGGTAAGTTTATATCAAGCAGACAACAGTTTATCAGTAAACATTATGAAACATTTGACTTGAGTCCTGTAAATTAAGTTGATGAGAAATATAACATAATAAAAGCTATGGATCCATATAATCTGATAGCATTTTGACTGTAACTGAATAGTGAAGTAAAGGTATTAAGACGAGAATGAAATAGAGTATCCACAATATAAGTCAACCCGATATTCACAACATACATTTTCCCTACATTTAGCAGTCTCCTTGACGAAAGGATTTAAATTTATCTGAATTCAAACAAGAATAAAGTTGACTTTGATAATGTAATTTTTTTACGGCCATAAGACTTTAATCAAAATTTAGTGGGTAATCGCAGGAAAGTTGATGTAACTATTAGTTCCATGTGATAATCAGTCAACTCACTAACATATTCTAAGACAACAGTAGACTGTACCACATGATTATGTAAAGAATAGTTTGTATTGACATTATTATTCGCTGAAATAATGATACGACCTAAAGAAAAACATTAACAAAGACTACTCAAAGTTGACTCAAACTGAAATAAGCAAAAATTTGACTGGAATATAAGTTAGTGTTACACAATGTGTTTGTACAAAGCGGAATTCTTTTTTTTAAACAATTTTGTCACCATACCATAATCTTCCTTTTCTAGATAACAGGTGAGAAAAACCAGGACGTTTAATTCAAATTTATTTCATCAATTCAAGTTTTTGCAACGAGGGTTTTTATCTAATTGATACTAAGCGAACGAATGCTGAAATACGAGTTGCTTTGACGCTATATTTCTGAAATGTGGAAGACATTTGTAAAAGTCTAATTTTTAAATTAACCTCAAAACCACAGCAGGAAAGACTTTTCTCTTTAATGCGATTCCAATGATTAAAGTTTTCCAACTTGAAATGATGAGCTAGAACGTAGCAGAAGTTACTGACTGACTGACTGACTAGCAGAAGTAGATGGCATGTCCTCTTATGGAGTTTAAGAGAAAATTAATTAGCAAACTAGCACTCTCAAATTATTTAGAGTTGTTCCATTTCTGTTAGCTTATGACGAAAACTGTCTTAAATATTAATTAATTATGGTATGAACTCACCTTAAGTGATTCTTTTCTTCGTCAGTTTGTAGTTCCTGTAAAAGAATGAGGAAGAATACATATATACAGATGATTTGGTTAATTAAACAGCCCACTGCTATTCCTGTCAATGAAATGTAAAAAGTTAAATTGTATGAGACAAGTAAAAGAACCGAATTACTGGTAAATTAGCTTGCGAAAAAGAATCTGCAAGTAAAAGTGACGAGATTATAGTTTGTGGACGAACCAATCAGATACAAGATAATACATCTCGGATTGTGACTCGAAGTTCAATCATCCATTTGGTTAAATAGAGTTTCGGCATTGTAGCTGATGTCAACTCGTGATGAAAACCCTAAATCTATTTCTCAACCTTAACCATCAACCGTAAATCATAATTCTGATTCCCCACACCAGTTTATTACCCTCATTTGGGCGTAGTTATTAGGCGGATACTCTCAAGGTTAATCTAGCTTCGCTCAAACGCCGTCCATAAATTATAGTCTCACCGTAAAAGTTTACAGATCATAAGCGCTTCAGTTAGATAAATTCGGATCACAACAATAAAGTGAATTACTCCACATAGATTAATTCACAAGGAAATGTATGAATTATTAGACTATTGACATCAAAGTGATAAGAACTGGTGAATGTGGCAAAGAGCTAACAACACTGCCTCAGTTACATTTGCTCTTTACCATAATTAATAGATAGTCACTTACGTATACTCCGCACGTTTTTTTCTTCGAGCAAAAAAAAGATAGAATTTGTCTTGTATCAAGTATTTTTAGCAGACAAATATATATATATATATATATATATATATATATATAACTGCAAAATGTGTTTACCTTAGCACGCTTTATTAACTTGAAAATATTTTCTCGATCTTTCCCATTCATTGTGTAAGCCGCAGAATGGAGAAATAGATCAGAAGCAATCTTAAAAACACGAGTGTTTTAGTATGGAGAAAATGAAGTTACCTAAAAACGATAAAAACGAAATAAAGATAAACAACTCCGATAATCTCACATCGACTACTGGTGTTCTGCTTCAATCAAAGACAACAATGAAGCACATATGAGTACACATAAGCTTATTTTTATAATAACATATTGCTAACCACTTAAAGCAATCATAAGTGCTCATAACATGAAATATTCGACCGGACAACGAAAGCTCAATGTCTAAATATGGATTAGTTACTTATTGTTATAAATCTGTATGACTATAGCTAATCTCGAAGACAGTGTCATACCAGGATTTACCAAGGAGCACATTACAGTTCTGATAACTACTGAAGTAATGTTTAAAACCATGGTGAATGGGACCTAATTTTTCGAACGTCTATAAATCTGCAAACAAAAAATATATCTACAGTTACTTAAATGCTTCAAGAACAAATCTCGACACAAAACAGACGTCAACAACGCGGATGTAACAAACTGATTTTAAAATTAAAACCTGAACACCATAAGCTTTATTTAACCAAAGGATAAATGCGTACTTCGAAATGGCTTCAGTAGTGTTCTTATATATATATATATATATATATATATATATATATATATATATATATATATATATATATATACATTAGACGAGCAATGTCAGACAAAATGGACGAAACAATATACAGGAAAGATAAGAGAGAGGCGTATATCTTACCACTTACTACACAAGTTATACCATTGCGAGAACCTAGTGGTCAGGAACCTTTATTGAAGCATGCGGATGAAAGTAGACATTAGTAAATTCCATAGTACATTCAAAGTCAAAAAACCTGAGAAACGAGTAGAAAAAGATATAATGGAGTGATTAGACTTATAAAGTTAAACAACAAAATTTATAATAAATATATCAGGTCGTCAGACAATTATTATCGAATTGATACAAAAGTTATTGTTTTTAAGTAGGGATGATAACGTTTGATTGTCATGGATTAAGAAAACAGACGCAGTATACGCACTTAAAGACAGTTTCACCTAACCTCACTGCAGACTGAATAACATTTGAGATACCTGTTTACGTAAAAGTCGACTTACTGTAACGCACAACTTGAATATACCACGTCTTACAATCACAAACAACTGAAACGTTCAGTCTTCAGTTGTAAGGATCACTACTCTATCGGGTGATCTTATCCGCAACGCAACCATGTAAACTTAATGTATCGCACAGTGTCATTTGTGCGTTCAAGTAACCACAGATTTTGTCATTTCATAATGTATTTTTTATTAAATAACTAGATTATGTAGTTAATTTTGCTCTGTTTTTAATTTTTATTCGCCACTTCTGACTGCGTTGCACTGTACGTCCATTGCACGCAAGTCATAGTGAGTTTGTTCACATAGTTGATTGTTTCCAGATAGACTGTCAGTGCACGATTTTACTGAAGAAGTGTTTGTTTTACTGTAAAATATGTTTCTATGAACAACTGCCTGTTGTCTTCAGAATGAAAGCAGTATTTATGTATCCTTCTTTTTTTCTTAGGTAAGTTCAACTGGCCTATATTTCGTGTTTTGGTTTTATCGGCTTAATTATGTCCATTTAACTACTTTGAGCAACATGTCTTTGCAAGTGAAACAATAACTATGACACTTGCTTAGTTTAGTGTTCTTGGTTGTCGTATAATTCAGTTTAGTTGAAAGAATTATGATATACTTAAGTATAGTGCTTGAAGCCTGTAACGAAACAGATCAGTTTAGTAAGTAGAGTTGCCTGTTTCTAATGTGT